>NC_030829.1:33044954-33378010 GCF_001704415.2 Capra hircus
TCATGCTCTGTATAAGGCTCTCCCCTTAGTGAGGATGGTATTTTTAGAATACAGAGTATGGAATATAGTATGGCAAAGGTGATAGAATACCACTTCTGTGAGTAGGTTATAGATATGGCTAAGATAATGTGATGTCATTCCCATAATGATCTTTTATCTGTATCTCTGTCTGTATCTGCAGCTCCACCTCTATCAAGTCTTGTTAATATGCACTAAAGAGGCTCAAATATTCACTGGAAGGACTGCTGTTGAAGCTGAAGCTCTAATACTTTGGCTGCCTGATGCAAAGAGCTAATTCACTGGAAAAGACCCTGATGCTGGGAATGATTGCAGGCAAAAGGAGAAGGGGACGGCAGAGGATGAGATGGTTGGATAACATCACTGGACATGAGTTTAAGCAAACTCTGGGAAATCGTGAAGGAAAGGAAAACCTGGTTTACTGCAGTCCACGGGGTTGCAAAGAGTCAGATACAACTTAGCAACTGAACAATGACTATTAATACAACAACCACAGAGACACTCTACTTCCAATGCTGACTTTGGGAGAGGATATATGGTCCACATGGTAAGGAATTGCAAGTGGCCTTTAAGCACTGGGAGTAGTCCCTAGTTGGAAGTCATACAGCTGCAAGGACATGGATTCCATCAATAATCTAAAGGAACCTCTGGGGAGAATCTACATGTCTGTCAACTCATACTACGTGGTACACTTTTCCTCCAGTGTTTAGGGATTAGTCAGGTAATTTTTGGTAAAAAATCTCTACCTCATTTGATATTTGATTTCAGCTACCAAAGACATCGCCTAAAAATCAACTGCACTTGTAAGATCTAAACAAGTATGAACATGTACATTTTGGTCTTTAAGAATCTGATTGTTCAGAGAAGGAAAGAACTTAAGGACAACTAAATTATGGGTTAGGAAGTTTAACTGACATGTCAAAATTTGCCAGTTAGTAAGACAAATCCCAACTGTTTTTACTTGCCTATCTTTGCATTCTTTCTTCTGATAAGAGCATGTCAGGTTTCCTTTGGGGTGTGACTACTCCCACCTTATTTGCAGTCCATGTAGGGCAGGTGAACTAAAGCTTTCAGGGGTGGAACTGTGACCTAGACCTGGCCACACAGCACAGTCCTTCTACAGTCATGGAGACTAGTCTGAAGATGGGCTTGTGATCCAAAAGTTGGTTCAGTCAGGCTGAATCAAGGCTAAGGAGAAATACTGGGAAAAAACTTACTTTCTGTTGGACTAGATGCAAGCTGATCTTTTCAGAGATTCAGTGAATAATCGAACTGATCTGGAGAACAGTGGACAGAAGAGATAGTGATGGACCTGGCCCTTGTGTAGATCCAACACTGCTGGCTCTTACTCTGGGCTCTTTCTTTAAATGTGCTAATAAATTCTTTTTTACTGTATTGGCTTCAGTTATTTAAAGAATTCTGTGGTGTTATTTTTCATGTCACTTCTCCAAGTCCCCAACAACAACTGGTATCCAAGAATTCAATTTAATTCAATTCTGACCCTAACTACCTGCAGTTAGTGCAGACCCCACAGGTTGAAGGGTTCAGTCCTCCAACACCGATCTCACTTCTGACAACAGTTGCAAATGGGATGGCCAAACTACCTGCACTTTTGCCTGACTTGGTGATAACTTCAGAGGTTCTCATGACTCCTCTGATTTAATAATTTGCTGGAATGGCTCACAAAACTCAGGAAGGCAGTTTATGCTTCCTAGTTTACTATAAATGATTCAACTCAGGAACAGACAAATAGAAAGAATGCCTAGGACAAGGTATGGTCAGGGGTTGGGAGGAGGGAGCTTTAAGTGGAGCTTCTATAACTGCTACAGGTACTGCCACCTCCCCACATCGCAAAGCATTCACCAACTCAGATGCTCTCAAAAACCTGTCATTCTATGAAGGTTTTATTTATCTTACATAGGCATGATTGATTTAAATTGCTGGCCATTTGTGATTAACACAACTTCCAGCCTGCTTCTTGCCAACCCTCTTATATCTTGGTTTTCCTGGTACCTTGGTCGTCTTGGTGATCAGCTTCTGTCCTGAAACTATCTTGGGATCCCCCGCCACTAGTCATCTCATTAGCATACGAGATACACTTATTACTTTAGAGAGTCCAAGACTTTTACCAGCTGTGTGCCAGGAACTGGGTACAAAGACAAAACACCTTTCTATGATACCCTGGGAATTTAGTTTTAGGGTTCTAACATTGTATGTAGAATATGAGAACTTAATTTTTTTAAAATGCACATAAAGTATTTGATACAGTGCCTGAAACATAGTAAAGGCACAAACTGTGTAGCTGTCTTTGTTACTATTAGTGTTCCTGTAATAAAAGTCATCTTTTAAATTTACTGAGACCAATTGGGAGAGAGAATCAATTAGATAATGATTTTATGATACATCTGCTGCAGATGAAGTCCAAATAAGTCACCATATTGATTCCTAGCAATTAAACAATAGGGTGAACTGACTCACGGCAACTGGATGGCTGAGCCTCTGTTGTTAAGAAATTCCAAACAGCAGAGTCATGAAAGAATTGGTAAAATATTATAGTGAAGACTCTTGAGCTCAGTAGTAAACCAAACATGGGTTTGAATCCCAACTAGGTCATGTAAAACATGCATCTCTTAAAGTCTCTGAGCTTTGTAAAATGAGATTGTGAGAATAACTTCATTAGGTATTTGAGAAGAATAAACAGAGTAATAAATATGAACAGCTCAGTACAGTTTGACTCAAACTGTAAAACTTCATAATCATCGCTTTCGATGTTTTAATTATATTGACTGATGCAAATACACTGAATTTCAACTCTTAAGTGATGTAAATTAGACCTTAACATTTTTATGACCAGACAGTATTGATTAACTGACATTTGAGCAACATAGAAGCAACGTGTAGAAATAGATTAATTTAGACTTTAACTTATTTAGACTAAATGAGAGAGAAATTTTACCACCTACTGTAAAAAAATGCCATCTTTCAGAATTTCAGCTTACGCCTTTAGATAAGTCAGACATAAAGAGACCTTGCAGTGAGAAGTCTGTAAAAAAAAAAAAAAAAAAAGAAAGACTGCTTTTCCTTGGTTAGATGTCAGTTCCTCAGCACACATTTTATGAGTGATAATCTGAAGAGCAGAATATGGTTACTAAAGTTTTGAGTTCCCCGAAGAAACAGCTATGTAAGTTAATGCTTGTAATGAAATAACATTAGGGAAAAGCTGGCTGAAAAGTACATAAATTTCAACCTAAGGCTAAAGTTTTCTTCTTCACAGCAAATTATATTCAGGTTAATGGGGTCAACATGGGAATTGAAGCTACTGAGGAGGCCTAGGCGTCACATAGCAAATTTCCACTGCACTCAATAATGCATGAAAGCCATTTGGAAGAATGCAGTTTCCAGACAACTGTTTGTGAAAATGCAAGGTCCTTAGAGAAGAGTCTTACACAAGGAATGCCTTTCTCCTTTTTCCCTCCACAGATTCACTTAGACCTCTGTCTTGGCCTAGAATGTCTTCTTTCCTCCTCAGTCACTTCACACCCTCCAATCTCTCACCCCTAAACTCATCACCTCACTTTTTCTTTGGTTCCACGTCGTCTCTGGAAGCTGAGAGGAGCAATCTGAAACGGCAGTCAAGAGAACAGATTTCGACTATTTAGGGTGTGATTTTACCCTTAGTTCTGGGATGAATTTAACTGTGGAATCCTTGATAAATGACTCTAACCATCAGTTCCTCTATCTACAGAGTTAATTTTAAGAAGCCCATGGAGGAATGGCCAAAACACGTTAGGTCAAAATTACCTCAGAAAGTCACTAACTCCTTCATTAGACTGGAGAGACGCTAACAGTGTAGGAGACAAGACAAATTAAAAGGGGAGAACATTTGACTCAAGAGGGCCATCTGTGAAATGGGATATTTCCTGCCATATCAGTGAACAAGGATGTCACAGCCATGCATGATTCATGATGCTGGCCCTCCAAATGTGAGCCTCGGAACCCCAAGGGCACCCAGGAAGAACAATGCTGGCTATTGGCAGCCAGCAGTCACTCCCCAAGGTGAGCAAGGAACTAAGGTGTGAAAAATCAAATCCCAGGATGCTGGCCCCAGATGGGTGAGATGCATATAAAAGGAATGATTGCAGTAAGCCCAGTCTCTTGCATCTTCCCATACATAGAAAAGTGCTAAATTCAGAGACATTGGTTTTCCTTAATTAACAATAATCTTTTGATGTTCAGACCACTTGCCTCTTGTTACAGCTTCCATATAACCTGACTCCTTCCCCTAGGTCCTCTGAACTGTTCTCTCAGGGTCACTTGAGATGCAGTCTCCAGGGCCTGAAGTCCTAAAAATTCCCACCAAATAAAACAGAACTCTCAACTTCTAGATTGTGACTATTTTTTAAGTTGATACATCTCATGCCCACTCCAGGAAATATCCAAGAAAAAATCATAAGAGTTAGCATTATTTTCTTTAGGTAGATATATTCCTAAGTATTTTATTCTTTTCATTGCAATGGTGAATGGAATTGTTTCCTTAATTTCTTTTTCTACTTTCTCATTATTAGTGTATAGGAATGCAAGGGATTTCTGTGTGTTGATTTTATATCCTGCAACTTTACTATATTCATCGATTAGCTCTAGTAATTTTCTGGTGGAGTCTTTAGGGTTTTCCATGTAGAGGATCATGTCATCTGCAAACAGTGAGAGTTTTACTTCTTCTTTTCCAATTTGGATTCCTTTTATTTCTTTTTCTGCTCTGATTGCTGTGGCCAAAACTTCCAGAACTATGTTGAATAGTAGCGGTGAAAGTGGACACCCTTGTCTTGTTCCTGACTTTAGGGGAAATGCTTTCAATTTTTCACCATTGAGGAAACTAAAGACCTATATATAGAAAACTATAAAACACTGATGAAAGAAATCAAAGAGGACACTAATAGATGGAGAAATATACCATGTTCATGGATCAGAAGAATCAATATAGTGAAAATGAGTATACTACCCAAAGCAATTTACAAATTCAATGCAATCCCTGTCAAGCTACCAGCCACATTTTTTCACAGAACTAGAACAAATAATTTCAAGATTTGTATGGAAATACAAAAAACCTCGAATAGCCAAAGCAATCTTGAGAAAGAAGAATGGAACTGGAGGAATCAACTTGCCTGACTTCAGGCTCTACTACAAAGCCACAGTCATCAAGACAGTATAGTACTGGCACAAAGACAGACATATAGATCAATGGAACAAAATAGAAAGCCCAGAGATAAATCCACACACATATGGACACCTTATCTTTGACAAAGGAGGCAAGAATATACAATGGAGTAAAGACAATCTCTTTAACAAGTGGTGCTGGGAAAACTGGTCAACCACTTGTAAAAGAATGAAACTAGATCACTTTCTAACACCACACACAAAAACAAACTCAAAATGGATTAAAGATCTAAATGTAAGATCAGAAACTATAAAACTCCTAGAGGAGAACATAGGCAAAACACTCTCCGACATAAATCACAGCAGGATCCTCTATGATCCACCTCCCAGAATTCTGGAAATAAAAGCAAAAATAAACAAATGGGATCTAATGAAAATTAAAAGCTTCTGCACAACAAAGGAAAATATAAGCAAGGTGAAAAGACAGCCTTCTGAATGGGAGAAAATAATAGCAAATGAAGCAACTGACAAACAACTCATCTCAAAAATATACAAGCAACTTATGCAGCTCAATTCCAGAAAAATAAACGACCCAATCAAAAAATGGGCCAAAGAACGAAATAGACATTTCTCCAAAGAAGACATACAGATGGGTAACAAACACATGAAAAGATGCTCAACATCACTCATTATTAGAGAAATGCAAATCAAAACCACAATGAGGTACCACTTCACACCAGTCAGAATGGCTGCGATCCAAAAATCTGCAAGCAATAAATGCTGGAGAGGGTGTGGAGAAAAGGGAACCCTCCTACACTGTTGGTGGGAATGCAAACTAGTACAGCCACTATGGAGAACAGTGTGGAGATTCCTTAAAAAATTGCAAATAGAACTACCTTATGACCCAGCAATCCCACTGCTGGGCATACACACCGAGGAAACCAGAATTGAAAGAGACACATGTACCCCAATGTTCATCGCAGCACTGTTTATAATAGCCAGGACATGGAAACAACCTAGATGCCCATCAGCAGATGAATGGATAAGAAAGTGGTGGTACATATACACAATGGAGTATTACTCAGCCGTTAAAAAGAATTCATTTGAATCAGTTCTGATGAGATGGATGAAACTGGAGCCAATTATACAGAGTGAAGTAAGCCAGAAAGAAAAACACCAATACAGTATACTAACACATATATATGGAATTTAGGAAGATGGCAATGACGACCCTGTATGCAAGACAGGAAAAAAGACACAGATGTGTATAACGGACTTTTGGACTCAGAGGGAGAGGGAGAGGGTGGGATGATTTGGGAGAATGGGAATTCTAACATGTATACTGTCATGTAAGAATTGAATTGCCAGTCCATGTCTGACGTAGGGTGCAGCATGCTTGGGGCTGGTGCATGGGGATGACCCAGAGAGATGTTGTGGGGAGGGAGGTGGGAGGGGGGTTCATGTTTGGGAACGCATGTAAGAAATAAAGATTTTAAAATTAAAAAAAAAAAAGAGTTAGCATTATTAAAATTCTTACTTATTTGTATTGGCTCTAGCTCAGTTCTACTTGAATATGTGTGGTTGAATTGAGTGAGTTCAGTGCATTCGGAGGGCTACTGCTGCTCTTGGTGTTGGAAGGTTACAGACATATTCAGTTTTACTCTATATTATATTTTAAATTTCAGCAATGAAAATTGTGTGTTTTGTCTTCCCTTTACCATGATATCTAAGTATCTGCAAATAGTCTCAGTTTTGGCTTTTGGCTCACAAAGCCTGAACTGTTCCTATTTTGCCTGTGAAGCAGATGGAAACTTCTTTCCTTGTAGGGTCTTTGACTAGTCTAATAATTAAATTGACATATTGTAGATTAAGAAGAGAAAAACAAATTTAATTTCATAGGTACAGGAGCTCACAGAAATGTGAGACTCAAAGGGTAGTCAGGTAGTGGAGGCTTAGAAAGCATCCTGAGCTAAGGAAAGGGCTAGGGGCCTGGAGATACAAAGGGAAAGAAAGTCATTCATAGGAAAATGAGAGGAGATGTTTGGAAAACAAAAGTTGCCCTGCTTTGTACGTAAATTGCTTAGATAAAAAGGTATATCTCTTAATATGTTGTTGTTGTTGCTCCATAGTGTCCGACTCTTTTGTGACCCCATGGATGGTAGCTGGACTGTAGCTGGCCAGGCTACAGTCAAAATATGCCTCTTTGTCATATGAATTATTTTAAGCTGATATTTTTGGGGAATGCATGTACACCCGCGGTGGATTCATGTCAATGTATGGCAAAACCAATACAGTATTGTAAAGTAAAATAAAGTAAAAAAAAAAAAAAAAGAAAATTGGGGCATAAAACAGCTCTGAAAGCCAACTAGAAGTTACACTTCTTAAAAAATTATTTACATTTCTGAGGGAAACTCCACTTGTACGGGTGTCTCCCTTGTTATACCAGGAAGAGCATGACTCAGTTTTTTTTTTTTTTTAATTTTAATTTTTATTTTATTTTTTTTTCAATGTGGACATCACCTTTTTTTAAAAAATTTTTTTTTGATTTTAAAATCTTTAATTCTTATATGCGTTCCCAAACATGAACCCCCCTCTCACCTCCCTCCCCATAACATCTCTCTAGGTCATCCCCATGCACCAGCCCCAAGCATGCTGTATCCTGCGTCAGACATAGACTGGCAATTCAATTCTTACATGATAGTATACATGTTAGAATGCCATTCTCCCAAATCATCCCACCCTCTCCCTTCTCCCTCTGAGTCCAAAAGTCCGTTATACACATCTGTGTCTTTTTTCCTGTCTTGCATACAGGGTCGTCATTGCCATCTTCCTAAATTCCATATATATGTGTTAGTATACTGTATTGGTGTTTTTCTTTCTGGCTTACTTCACTCTGTATAATTGGCTCCAGTTTCATCCATCTCATCAGAACTGATTCAAATGAATTCTTTTTAACGGCTGAGTAATACTCCATTGTGTATATGTACCACAGCTTTCTTATCCATTCATCTGCTGATGGACATCTAGGTTGTTTCCATGTCCTGGCTATTATAAACAGTGCTGCGATGAACATTGGGGTACATGTGTCTCTTTCAATTCTGGTTTCCTCGGTGTGTATGCCCAGCAGTGGGATTGCTGGGTCATAAGGTAGTTCTATTTGCAATTTTTTAAGGAATCTCCACACTGTTCTCCATAGTGGCTGTACTAGTTTGCATTCCCACCAACAGTGCAGGAGGGTTCCCTTTTCTCCACACCCTCTCCAGCATTTATTGCTTGCAGATTTTTGGATTGCAGCCATTCTGGAGACAGCAGGAACTTCAATCTGCAAACCAACCCTTGTGTACTGTGCTCTTTTTGGTCATCTCCCATAACTCACTGATCACACCCCAGTATCTTTTGTCTTTAGCTAATGAGTTTGGGTGAACTCCAGGAGTTGGTGATGGACAGGGAGGCCTGGCGTGCTGCAATTCATGGAGTCACAAAGAGTCGGACACGACTGAGTGACTGAACTGAACTGAACTGAAAGACAGTATAAAGGTAGTGGCTTTGTCCATTTTGGTAAGTTATTCACTTTTCTAGAGTCTCTCCCAAGTATACAGGAGGTATACATGTAATTAAACTTAATTTTTCTCCTGTTCATCTGTTTAATGTCAATTTGGTTGTTAGACCAGCCATGGAACCTAAAAATATTTCTCCTCCAACAGTATATACCCAAGAATAATGAAAGCAGCCATCCAAGAACTTTTCAAAAATGTTTAGAGCAGCTTAATTCATTACAGCCCCAAACTGGAAAGAACTTAAATGTTCATCAACAGCAGAAGAAATTTCTGGTATGTTTATGTAGTAGACCAGTATACATAAATGAGAATGAGCCATCTACTCCTGTATGGAACAAAGGCAAAAAGGTGGCCAGATACCAAAGAGGATATAGGATTTTAATGATTTTAAATGTCTTTTTTAAAGGCAAAACTATATGGTATTAAAACTTAGGAAAGTAATTCCCTTGGAGGACAAAGCAGTGACTGAAAGGGGTCACAAGGGATGTTGTTGGATTTTGGTATTATTCTGTTTCTTTATGTGAATTATGGTATCATACATGAATACAGTTAGTAAAAATTCACTGAGCTGTTCATTCATGGCTTGTATGCTTTTCTCAGTGTATCTATCAGTTCAGTTCAGTCACTCAATCATGTCCAGCTCTTGGCGACCCCATGGACTGCAGCACGCCAGGCCTCCCTGCTCATTACCAACCTCCAGAGTTTACTCAAATTCATGTCCATTGAGTCGATGATGCCTTCCAATTACCTCATCCTTTGTTGTCCCCTTCTCCTGCTGCCTTCAATCTTTCCCAGCATCAGTCTTTTCCAATAAGTTAGTTCTTTGCATCAGGTTGCCAAAGTATTGGAGTTTCAGCTTCAGCATCAGTCCTTCCAATGAATATTCAGGACCGATTCCCTTTAGGATGGACTGGTTGGATCTCCTTGCTGTCCAAGGGACTCTCAAGAATCTTCTCCAACACCACAGTTCAAAAGCATCAATTATTTGGCACTCAGGCAATGGCAACTCACTCCAGCACTCTTGCCTGGAAATTCCCATGGATGGAGAAGCCTGGTAGGCTGCAGTCCATGGGGTCACGAAGAGTTGGACATGACTGAATGACTTCACTATCAATTTTCACTTTCATGCATTGGAGAAGGAAATGGCAACCCACTCCTGTGTTCTTGCCTGGAGAATCCCAGGGACGGGGGAGCCTGGTGGGCTGCCATTGATGGGGTCACACAGAGTCGTATACGACTGAAGTGACTTAGCAGCAGCAGCTTTCTTTATAGTTCAACTCTCACATCCATACATGAACACTGGAAAAACCATAACCTTGACTAGATGGAACTTTGTTGGCAAAGTAATGTCTCTGCTTTTTAGTAAGCTGTCTAGGTTGGTCATAGCTTTTCTTCCAAGGAGCAAGTGTCTTTTAATTGCATGGCTGCAGTCACCGCCTGCAGTGATTTGGGAGCCCCCCAAAATAATCTCTCATGGTTCCCACTGTTTCACCATCCATTTGCCATGATGTAATGGGGCCAGATGCCATGATCTTCATTTTCTGAATGTTGCCCAACTTTTTCACTCTCCTCTTTCACTTTCATCAAGAGGCTCTTTAGTTCTTATTCACTTTCTGTCATAAGTGTGGTGTCATCTGCATATCTGAGGTTACTGATATTTCTCCCGGCAATCTAGATTCCAGCTTGTGCTTCAGCCAGCCTGGAATTGCACATGATGTACTCTGCATATAAGTTAAATAAGCAGGGTGACAATATACAGCCTTGACATAATCCTTTTCTTATTTGGAACCAGTCTGTTGTTCCATGTCCAGTTCTAACTGTTGCTTCTTTACCTGCATACAGGTTTCTCAAGAGGCAGGTCAGGTGGTCTGGTATTCCCATCTCTTTAAGAATGTTCCACAGTTTGTTGTGATCCACACAGTCAAAGGCTTTGGTGTAGTCAATGAAGCAAAAGTAGATGTTTTTCTGGAATTCTCTCACTTTTTCAATGATCCAATGGATGTTGGCGATTTGATCTATAGTTCCTCTGCCTTTTCTAAATCCAGCTTCTCAGTGTATGCTGCTGCTGCTGCTAAGTCACCTCAGTTGTGTCCAACTCTGTGTGACCCTATGGACAGCAGCCCACCACGTTCCTCTGTCCATGGGATTCTCCAGGCAAGAATACTGGAGTGGGTTCTTAGTGTATAATGTTTCAATTAAAAATTATCTTAAAAAGAAGCAAACACTGAAGCCTTTTAGACTTCCTACTGATAAGACCCCCCATCTCAACAGAAGTTTTGCTTTAAAGTAAACGCATGTAAGAATTAAAGATTTTAAAATTTAAAAAAAAAAAAAAAAATTAAAATAAAAAAAAAAAGAAAAGAAATAAATGAAGAAAAACAGACCCTCTTTTATAATTAGGAAATGTAAAGTTGGAAATATTTTTTTCTAATCATTTTTATAAAAAGGATAAAGAAGGCTAATGTCCAGAGTTTATGATCTTACATAAAAGCAGACACAGACACAACTGGGGAATTATTAACAGATATTTTTTGCACTATCTATTGATATTAAATGGATGTATTCTGTGACCCAGTAATATCAATTCTAAAAGTCTCTTCTACTGATATCCTTACAAAAGTTAACAAAGCTGCATGTACAAAGTTATTCAGGGTACCTTAATTCATAATAGCTAGAAAAATGAGATAGTTATTAAAGATTATATAAAAATGAAAAAATTAATTACAAAGAGGCCAGGCTGATGAAAGCTTTTTCTGTGTTTCCTCTGGGGGGAAAAAAAATATGAGCTTAAGAAGTGCTGTCAAATATCTACTATGATTAGCCACAGATGGAATAATTGAAAAATCAAGGCAAAACAAGTACAGACTTATAAGTATATTCAAGTTCTCCTTGATTCAAGGTAGAGGTCATACAGACATGTTTTCCAGCATCTACAAGTATAAACTTTAAAGATATAGGGCTGTCTTTATCAATATAGACTATATAGTAGCTGGCAGAATTCACAATTTTATTTTAATTAAAAAGTTATCTTTGACTCATGGGCAGAGATAATTTTCTTATTTTCACTGTAGAAAAAGTTCACATATAAAATACAATTAAAGTGACCTGTATTGTGGTTCATTAACTTTCACAATAAAAACCCTTTTCTTAACCACCAGTGTACAATAACTCTTTTGGGTCAGTTTCTCAGATAAATATCATTTAACAATGCAAAAAATTACAACCTAATTTTCTACAAAATAGGTTTTTGAAGTAAAGCTAAAGCACTGATGGTCAATCACATGAGATCTATAGTCCATTGTGATAAAATTGTTGGCTAATTATTAAGCTTTAGAAAGACCATTCAAAAGGCCCCTCTGGTCACTTAAGTTTATATTCAAAAGACATCAGTATGGCCATAAACTCTTTAAAAAGGTCTAGTAGAATTGATTGCTAGCTTCACAGTTTGGAATAGAGACCCAGGAGGTCCAAAGGAGCCTGGTACAATGAAGACCCAGTGTGCCTGCTATCTATACCTAAAGATGCTGGGGATCTATTAGGGAGAGCTAATAAATAAGAGGTTGGTGCTAAGATTTTGAAAGAAATTCATGGGATAACGAGCTGAAGATAGCAAGAAGTAACAGAGGTAAATATTAGCTACAACCTATTAGAAAAAAAGGTGTAAGTATACATGGAAAAGAGGTTTAACAGCAGCAATGGCTCTGAAAAAAGGAGACAGATTTAAATGGACAGTGAATTCAGAATGAGACCTCTATGTGATATAGTACGGCGCTCAGTTAAAGACTCTACGTGCCAGTGCAGTAGACACCAGGAGACTTGGGTTCAGTCCCTGGGTGGGGAAGATCCCCTGGAGAAAGCAATGGTTGCCCACTGTAGTGTTCTTGCCTGGAGAATTCCATGGACAGAGGAGCCTGGTGGGTATAGTCCATGGGGTCGAAAAGAGTCAAATATGACTGAGTGAATGATCATGCATGTGATGTGGCTACTAAAGCTGCTAATGAGCTTTGAGGCTTCATTAATAAAAGTTGAGTATCTAGTTTAATTATTTCAACCACTTTTTTTTCTTTTAAATTCATAGTTACTTTTTATAAAGGTAAAATTGAAAGCTAGTGATTTCAATATGCATTCATTCAGTGGCATATCCCCTCCAAACTCCTTCTAAGACTGTTTTTCCATGTCTCTCACAGTCAAGTTTCAAGCCTAAGTTTTCATAATGTAAGTTAAGACATTTGGAATTTTATTTGATTTCTAAAAATAATGCTATATTGAAATACCGAATATGCTTTTTAAAATTATACAGAATATGCTTTGTGATTAATAATTCATATTTAATCATAAAATAGCACACATTTCTTTCATGGAATGAGGAAATGTCACCTTAAATCTCAAGTATTAGTTTCAATGATAATAGTCAGAAAGGGTTTAGATTGTTTAAGGAATACAATCATTGTTTTGTATAAAAACTAGAGCTGAATGAAATGCATAATGTATAAATGACATTCCAAGGCTACAGTTTCAGAAAACAACCATGAGCTCCTTCATACACACACACACACACAGACACACACACACACACACACACACACACACACACAGGTTGCCACGTCACTCTTAGAAACTGTAAGTACTATTGATGACCCTGTCAGGGCATCCTTAACTCTGGCAGAGAACTCACAAATGACATCGTAAGTGAGAGAAGAAAGAAGACTCTATGAAATGAAAGGAAAGTTTGGGCACACAGATGACCCTAATATATCCTCATGCTTTTACTTCCCCAGCACCCATCATAATGCCAGGTACAGTTTGTTATTCAGTTGTTGTGTCCAATTCTTTGCAAACCCATGGACTGTAGCACACCAGGCATCCCTATCCTTCACTATCTCCCGACTTTTGCTCAAATTCATGTGCATTGAGTCGGTGATGCTGTGTAATCACTGAAGGTTGACTGCAGGGTAAAATCATACCAAGACTCTTCACTAAGGCATACGATTTCCATGGTGTAGTGGCACGAATGACTACACACAAAAGTTGCCTGGAGTGCAAGTTCGATGCATGAAGCAGGGCACCCAAAGCTGGTGCTCTGGGACAACCCAGAGGGATGGGGTGGAGGGGGAGGTGGGAGAGGGGTTCAGGATCGAGGGACGCATGTGCACCTGTGGCTGATTCATGTCGATGTACAGGAAAAAACACCACAATATTGTAAAGTAATCAACCTCTGATTAAAAAAAATTGTTTATAAAAATTGCCTGGATAGTACTATTTAATATATATTTTTTATATTAAATAGTACTATCCAGGCAACTTCTGGGCATAGTGAGGACAAGTAAATGCTAATTAGGCTTTATAAACATTTTATGAAGCAAAAGATCCTAAGGAGATGCTTTTATGTAACTGGAAAACTCCAAAATCACTTGACAATCTAATAATGTCTTTCTTAGAGTTTTGGAATAAGCCCTATTGCAAAATGAACTACCAACTGTCGTTTTGAGTCTAGCACAGAGGATCTCAGATCTGTAAGAAACCTAATTATCAGTGGAAGTATACTGTCTGGATTTACAGTCACCAGAATTTTCAGTCCTGCTTTCAGTCAACAACAAAGAAGGCTTTATGAAGGCATAGATTTGAGATTTATTCCATCACATTCTTCTTGGGCCTAAGGGCTTCATCCTTTAGAGAGTGTCTATATGCAGATACCAAAAAGGAACGTTAAGGTGCAGAGAGTATGGATTTAATGCATGACTTTACAAAGCAGATTCTGAGCACACTGGCAATCAAGATGTGGGGCAAGTGTATGTATTTCCATATCAAACCAACATAGACACTAGAGAATGATCTTTCTTTCTAAACTAAAGGGTCTTGCAAATTGATCTCATGGGACATTGCTCCTAGGACTTAATTCTTATGCATATAACATCTTTCAAAAGTGAATCAAAGGGAAAGCAAACCTTCAACAAAATAAGCTTCTGGCAGGCAAAGCTTCAGACTCTTGGCATTTCAATTGGCTTACACCTAACTACCTACAGGGCAGCCAAGAGGAAACAAAGCCACAGCCTACAACCCTCCCCATCAATGGCACAGTTGGCTGTCTGCAGGCAACACTGTTGGTGAAGGCAAATATTTCCCTCCCAGGAAGGGGAGGCTGGATGTCAACAAAGATGGAGATGGGAAAACAGACTAGATCAAGCACACAGCAACCTGCACGAGTTCTCAACATGGATGAAATGGAACTGATTGTCTTGAAGATGGACTTTTAAAATATGTACTCTGTGTCATCCACATATGAGATTAGAGGCAAAGTAAGCAAAGTAACGAGGAACCATCACAGTTGGCACATATCATTAAAGAACTACATAACCTCATCTGAGACATGAATTTGGAGTCATAAAAATGTGCTTTAAGTTCCAATTTTGTTATTTACTAGTTGTGTGACTGGTGAGTGTATTATCTTACATAATAACTCTGAGTCTCTGCTTCTTCTTATGCAAAATAAGGATAACATAGTAACCACATAATGTTATATACAGAAATTATTTTTCATGTTGTGGGGATTAAATTTAGCACAGTCCCTTGCTTATAGCAGAGGTCAGCAAACTTTTTCTGTAAACAGCTAGAGGCCGGATAGTAAATATTTTAGGCTTTGGGTGCCTAGTGGTCTCTGTCTCAACTGCTCAATGTGCCCATGTAAGCACAAAAGCAGCCAGAGACAACATGTAAATGATGGGACTGTGTTCCAATAGAATTTTATTTGCAAAAACAGGAGGTGAGTTGGATTCGGCTCAGAGGTTGTGATTTGTAATGCTTTAAGAGATATGTTTAATAGTAATATTATGAATCCAGTTCCAGTTCAGTCGCTCAGTCGTGTCCGACTCTTTGCGACCCCATGAACCGCAGCACACCAAGCCTCCCTGTCCATCACCAACTCCCGGAGTTCACCCAAGCTCATGTCCATTGAGTCGGTGATGCCATCCATCCATCTAATCCTCTCTCCCCTTCTCCTCCTGCCCTCAATCTTTCCCAGCATCACGGTCTTTTTAAACGAATCAGCTCTGCATCAGGAGGCCCAAGTATTGGAGTTTCATCTTCAATATCAGTCCTTCCAATGAACACCCCGGACTGACCATCCATATCAAATATTTGAAATTACTTACAATATGCCACATACTGTGCTAGGTGCTTCATTTAGATTAATTCATTCAGCTGTCATAAGATAGGAACTATTCTACTATTAATATGTCCAATTTTATAGCACAAACAGACCCAGAGTTATTAGTTACTTGCTTCAAATTACACAGCTTAGAAGCTGAAAAGTCATGATACGAACCTAGGTCCTCAGGTTTGGGAGTTTGTTTTCTTAACCACTCACTACGGGGCTGACTATTACCTATTCCTTTGTATGTGTGTGCTCATCCTGTTCAATTCTGCAACCCCATGGACTGTAGCCCACCAGGCTCCTATGTCCATGGAATTTTCCAGGCAAGAATACTGGCGTCGGTTGACATTTCCTTCTCCAGGGGATCGTCCTGACCCAGGGATCAAATCCACATCTCCTTCACTGGCAGGCAGATTCTTTTTAACCACTGTGCCACCTGGGAAGTGACTCCTCTATCAGAATGTAATTAAATGCCAGGAAAAAAAGCCAGTTTGAAATTGAAGTTCAAACAAAACACTAATGTAGTTCAATTTTGAGGAAATGGACCACTCATATTTATAATGATCAGGCTGTCTTGAAAAATTTGGAAGAGCCTCAATTAGCTTTACCTTTGATTTCTGCCATCCTTACACAGGTTTGGGGGAAGGCATTCTACTTGTAACTCATAATTCACTGTATGTTCTCTCTTTGCTGTGAAATTATTTGAAGGAAAATGAACTCAGAATGACATCGATAAGGGTGGAGAGGGCTGCTATAAATTATTTAGGCCGAAGAGAACTTTAAGAATGATTTTTATATCAGCTGTTGTGTGACAATCTAGATGGGTGGGATGGGCTGGGAGGTGGGAGGAAGCTCAAGAGGGAGGGGACATAGGTATACCTATGGCTGACTCATATTGATGTATGGCAGAAACCAACACAGTCCTGTAGAACAATTATCCACCAATTAAAAGTTTTAAAAATAAAGAATGACTTGCTGTGGAATATTGTTACTTGAAAAAAATATATATAAAAAAGAAAAAAACCAACAATGTCTGATAGTTCACCATCCATTTCAAAACACGTAATAGGGGACTTCTCTGGTGGCTCAGTGGCTAAGACTCCACACTCCCAATGCAGGGGGCCTAGGATGGATCCCTGTCTGGGAATTAGAGCCCACGTGCCACGCTACAACAAAGAGTCAGCACATCGTAGCTAACGATCCAGCCTGCTACAACTAACAGACCCCTATGCTGCAACTAAGACCTGGCATAGCAGAATACATAAGTAAATAAAAATTAAAAAAACAAGAACATACATGATAACTAACCAAGGACTTCACTCTGACAAGGATTTTTTTCTAGGCAAACACCACAGTTTTTAATATTCACTGGAAACATTTTTGAAAGAATAGGCAAAAGATTTTCCCTTCTGTGGGAAAAAAAATTGTGGAGGGCCATTCTTTCCCTGTTTTTCATAACAGCCTAGCTGCATGCATTATCTCATTTAATCCCAGGCACTATTACTATCTTCGTTTCACAGATGAGGAACAAGAGGTTCAGAGAGGTTACCTTGCCTAAGCTCACACAGTTAGTAAATTACAGTGCTAGGATATAGCCCCAAGATAGTGGATTCCAAGGTTAAATGTGGAAGCACTTAACCTTTGCACGGAGCTGTCCCTTTCCCACTCAAGAATGTCGTATAATTGACAGAGAATGAGAACGTGAAACTCAAAGGTTCATGTTCCACTGAAGACCAGGAGACAAAGTGTGAAATGGAGTGAAAGATAGATGGAAAAACATCATCACGTTAACAGTTCTCAGGCACTCACTGGGCAGTCTCTGGTAGGTTTTAAAATATACAGATGCCTGACTGCTTGTCCAGAGATTCTGATTCATTTTGGACTAGTGGAACTAAAAGCTAAGGTTTCACCCCTGACTATGCCTTGGAATCCCTTGGTGGATTCATATATGTATGTATAAAAATGAGCTACAGCAAGGGTCTCAAACTTGGCCGCATATTTGAATCACTTGTGTATGTGTATATATGTATTTAGCACACAGCCTGACACATAGGAGGAACTCAAAAAATAATAGTTATTATTGTCAGTTGAGAATGTGGACCATGAAGAAGCAAACCTCATATCTGTTTTAATGAATTGAGTTAAATCAGGAAAAATGATTCATAGTAGTCCTTGGAAATCATCTATAAGTTAATCTGATATTGACTTCTTCCAGACAAGAGAGTTGATTGGACTTATTTATAGACAGAATATACAGATTGTGACTGCCTTAAAGTCACAGGACAACATCTGAGTCATCTTCTTTTTTTTTTTTTTTTTGCCCAGTTACTTGCACGGCATAAGCACACAGTATATACTCACTGAGTTGATTCCAAACATGTACTTACTTTATGTAGGTAAGCCAGAATCCATGATTTTAATTAACTATATCCATCAAAATAGAAATTATTTCCACAGTACTAGAAAGTCCTGTTAGACATTACCATATGAGAACATCACCATCTAGAGTAGAATTCACAATGGAAAGCAGTTCTTTCTTGAACAAAAGGAAGTTCTTGCCTTAGATGACATTAGCTGATCAAAAAGGAAAGTGAAAAACAGAAGGCAAAAAGGCTCTTTATATTTGAGAGGATTACAGATCAGTTGGTAGCTCTGAAAAACAAACAAAAAACTCCTAGTAGAGTTATGTCAAAAGGGGACCTTCTTCCCCAAAGATTTGGTTGTGATAAGCTCAACACCACATAAATCTATCTGCACATACAATGATTCTGAAATGCGATTAGTCTATGGAGAGTCAACTGTACCATCATCACAAGAAAAGGGTGGTGGTAGATAAGAATTTTTTAAAACTCTTCGCCTGGAGGATGATTTTGCAGGCAGGGAGATAAGAGCTGTTGAAAGTAATGAGATCCGTACCGAACATATAAAGACAGAGCTCCTGGGATCACTGAGAAAATTCGAAAAGGCTGAGCTGGAGTTCCTAGCAGGGTTAGAAACATTTACCTCACATGAAAGCCTAGTAAGTAATGTAACAACTAGAAGACCTGGAAGTAGGTGACTCTCATCAATACAGAATCATATGGTGCATGCCTACAATGATACTGACACAGTATGGTGATTTCTAGAAATAGATGAGGAGGAGAGGAGTTGCATAATACAGAACAGTTGTGGGAATTTTTATAGTCATTTTATGCATTAAGGCTTACTGAATTCTAGAGTGTTCAAAGAGCCAGTTAATTTTAATAAATATTAATCTGTGCAAACCTTTACAATCAGTAACCTCTCCCTTCTAATTCTACTCTGTATGTAATTGTACCCCATAGGGATATCTCTCTTTTTATAAGTGCATATACATAACAGTACAGAGGGCAACAGAGAGTGATTAATCTGCACAAAATCCACTTTCCCTCAGTCCCCTCCTCCTTACAAAGACAAGCCCCTCACTGTTTGCTGTTTATATGGCTACAGTATGCTGCTAAGTCACTTCAGTCGTGTCCGACTCCGTGCGACCCCACAGACAGCAGCCCACCAGGCTCCCCTGTCCCTGGGATTCTCCAGGTAAGAACACTGGAGTGGGTTGCCATTTCCTTCTCCAATGCATGAAAGTGAAAAGTGGAAGTGAAGTCGTTCAGTTGTGTCCAACCCTCAGCGATCCCATGGACTGCAGCCTTCCAGGCTCCTCCGTCCATGGGATTTTCCAGGCAAGAGTACTGGAGTGGGGCGCCATTGCCTTCTCTGACAGTATAGGCAATCATATTTCATAAAATATGACCCCTACTTCCTCAGCTGATTGGCCAGGAATGGGTAATTGACAAAAATATATCAAAGGGGACATGGAATTCTTATAGCCATTTGCTTGATCTCTTGAATGACTGGATTTCATCACAGAAGTTGTAGGTTTGACCATGTTTAACTATGTAAGTTAACAAAAACAAAAACTAGTTTACAGAGTAGAGGGATACAGAGAGGAGGTAACCCCATCTTTGGTCTATTTCTGAGTCTTCGATGCATTCCTTCCTTTAGGTTCAAGGAGATATTCTATACCCTTGTGATACATTTCTTTCTTGTGTTTCATTCTTGCTCAAATGGGTTTCTACTCTTGTCAAACAGGACTCTGAATTAATACAGAAATGGGCTCTAGCTGTTTGCAGAATCCATTCGCTTTCACTCATGAAAGAGGGTCCTGACAAAATGAATGTTTGCTGGGCAGAGTGACCCAAGTTTTCAGTGTGAATGCTGATAAGCATTTCCCTTGCATTGGAGTCAGACTTGAAAATCTGGCTTCAAATTAAGATTGGCATATCTGGTCCTCCAGACGGTGGCTCATGTCTTGATATAAAATGAAATGACTTCTGATTCTTATGGCAGCTCTGACATCAACATTTATTTCATAGCCAGAGTGTGCTGGGGGCTGCTGATCAGGCTAAAAACGGTACCGTCTGCTGGGGCTGCAGTGAGGAAAACAAAGCGGCTATGGCCACTGTGGTTATAAGGGCAGATGGATTAGAGTAAATTACCTGGATTTAAGTCTTGCGTTACTTTGACTAGCTTAAACCACTCCCTCGAAGTTTATTATTTATGAAGCTAAACAGAATGGTGTAAAGAAAGCAGTACCCTTTTAGAGTTTAACTAGCCACCGGTTCACATTTCACTTCTGCTACTCACTAGAAGTCATGTGACTACAATTCAGTCCCTCACAGTTTCTTAGCCTCAGATGCCCCCTCTGTAACCTGAAAATCATCGTAAGAAACATTGGAGGAGCTAGAGGCATAGTAATTATGGGAGAAGGTTTTGGCAGGAAAAAATTCTTTGCAGCAAAGAGCTCTCTGCAGGAGGTGACACTTTGTCTTGACAGTAACCTTAAATCAAGCACACCAAGCTGTACTCATCTCTGGTCCTAGCACACCATTCCTACCTTTTGATCACACAACACTTTGCCTAACATTTTGTTCTTTTCATAGTTCAAAGAAGTAGGAATGAAGAAAAAGCAATTAATAGATGACTAGATTTCTTCCCTAGTTTCTTCTTCAATAATCTCTCAGACAAACTGTGTGAACAGGTTTGCACCTAAAGAAAGGTCACAAGGAGTCAACAAGCCTGCATAAAGTGGGGAATGGCAACTACTCTGACCCCCCATCTCAGTGATAAACTGAGGTAACTTCTCTGTTTCCCTTTAAAAGCTTTCAGGGCTGTATAGACTCTTTGGAGGTAGATTTTGGGGGATGCTGAGACCACCATTTCCCCAGATTGTGGGCACTCTGATTGAAAGCAAACTTCCTTTCTATCAACATTTGTGAGTACTGATTTTATAAGTGGCGTGCAGCAAGGCTTGATTTGATAACAGTTAGTCATCGTTTGTGCTGTGCTCAATTGTGTCCAATTCTCTGAGATCCCACAGATTGTAGCCTGCCAGGATCCTCTGTCCATGCCCTTCTCCAGGGGATCTTCCCAACCTAGGCATCGAACCCAGGTCTCCCACAATGCAGGTAGATTCTTTACCAGCTGAGCTACCTGGGAAGCCCACTCATCACTTAGTAGTTATCATTATTAGCCAAGGTTGTGCTATTTGGTTTAATTCATTTTTTACTTCATTTACTTTTCATTCCACAGTTTTTTTTTTAATACCTGCTATGTGTTGTGCACCACGTGAGGGTCTAGAATGGAATCAGTGAAAAAGGGCAACACTCATGTCCTCACTGTGCTTACAATACAGCAGGCAATCCGAAAGAAACATAACGAAGGCTCAAACTTCTTCATCTTTGGAGACCCTTACAAGACTCTGTCTGAACAGGCAGTGGTGTTGTTTGCCATCTTTTTAAATGCAGCATGCATAAACATATATGTTTTTTCTTCATGCTCGTTTTTGAACCACCTGTGTGAGGGTATAATCATTTGGACAATTTTCTCTTGGCCACAGTTGCAAGGCAATGATATGTATCCTCTTGTAGGCAGCACCCTGGTACTCAATAAACAGTAGTGGAAACTTGCAACATGAAACAGGAAAGATATATTAACTGTGAACTTTACATATTGAGGGTCCAATTTCTTCCCACTGAGTTGGAAGCCAAATAAATCCATTTCTTTCTCCAGTGGGAGATTTGCCTGCTGACGGATTGGGGGCCTTGCACACAGGCTTCCTTTATAAACCTTGACAGTTTTTCAAATAAGTTTTGTATTTTTCAACAGATTCCTGGGTTCAGCTTCTCACTGAGGCTATTCCTTTGTGTCTTTCACTTCTTGTTTCTAATCACCGATTTCTTCAGTGCTGGGTTTATTTTATTTTATTTTTTCCATCTGATTGGCTGTGCTATTTCATTTGATTAATCCAACCTTTGTTGTATGTAGGTCTTTGCACTTTATTCCCCCAATTGTGCTTTTCTAGTTCAGTTTTCATTTGCTTCTACATTCACAAGACTATGCTGTGTTATGTCCTGAAATTTCTTTGCCCTGCAATTTTGCATCACCTGCTGGTTCCACATTAGGCTATTTGTCATGTGACTAGCAATTAGTAAAAATGGCATTTTGAGCAGATGCCCAGAGGAGCACCAAAGATTGGTAGTTCATCTCCAAATCCACCTGGCCTCCTTCATCAAAGTGCTCATTAACTCGCAGTTTGAGATTCCATGCTGTCAGATTCTGGGATTGCCTATTTTCCATTAGACTTTGGATCAGCATGTGTACGGTAAAGAATCCACTTGCAAAGCGCGAGACCTGGGTTCAGTCCCTGGGTTGGGAAGATCCCCTGGAGGAGGGCATATCATTCAAGCCCAGTATTCTTGCTTGGAGAATCCCATGAACAGAGGAGCCTGGCGGGCTACAGTCCACGGGGTCATAAAGAGTTGGACACGACTGAGCGACTAAGCATAGCACAGCATCTGTAACAGTCTTTCTCTTTACTTGAATGTACTTTTTCAGCTATTGTTGACCCGTCAGACTGCCACCAGGGCCCAGAGGATCCCTCAATGCTGCAGTTATGTTCTTCATCTAGGCTGGCCAGACCACAAATGTTATTAACACTGTCTTGCTGCATTTCCAAAACAAACAAATGACACTGAAGTTCTATGTTTCTTTGATTTTTTTAATGGAACATTCTTAATAATTTACTTATTTAACTCATAATCAAATAAAAGTGAGACTAATAAGAAGGTACTTTCGTTAAATACATTATGTGTATTTGACCACTGGTCTCAGACTGCCTACAAAAATTGACTCATTCGATACTGGCTCACCTTGATTGAAGTTTTCACAAGTTTGAATTAGAATAAAACTTCACCCAAGAATCTAGATTTTTTGATTTCTCTGAAAATTATCAGAATGTTTGGCAACTTTGGGCCATCATGCCCCCAGGGGAATAATTAGCTGGTGATGAAACTGACTGGCAGCCCCCTCCTACTGAGAATTAGCATGTGTTCCCTTGTTTATCACAGTCTTCACCACTCCTTCTGTCTCCCATTTGATCACTTTGGTTATTTCTTAATTTTTTGCATCCTGTATGCATTTGAATGTGGCAACATCTGTATTATGGGATTTCAAGCATTTTAACTTTATAAAAATTCTGAGAAGCAAAGGCTCAAAGAGGTTTTGTTTCTAATAAGGGTGGACTTGTGCTTATTTATATTGTATCAATGGGGACAGGAAAAAAATCACAATCTCCTTTTAACAGAAGAGTCGATAAAATAAGAAAAACAAAATGCTTCTAGCTTCATTGGCCTTTTCTTTTCTTCACTGATATCTATATATCATTATACTAGTTTAATGTTGGGGCTTCCCTAGTGGTTCTGATGGTAAAGTATTAGCCTGCAATGCAGGAGACCCAGGTTTGATCCTTGGGTCAGGAAGATCCCCTGGAGAAGGGAATGGTAACTCACTCCAGTATTCTTGCCTGGAAAATTCCAATGGACAGAGGAGCCTGGAGGACTATAGTCCATGGGGTTGGCATACTGTAGGACATGATTGAGCTACAGTTACGGGAACAAACAACTAAACCAAAGTAGCTAAAGAGGGTGAAAGTAAAAGTAGTGTTCTGGAAGATTACACCCCAAATATCTTCTTCAACCAGAAGATGCAATCACATGATGACTGTCAAGTAAGTTGATCAAAACTTCTTCTCTCTCCAGTGGAACAGGATCCCCTGTTTGCTCAATGGCTAGAAACTGGAACTGACTGGCAGGTGTCTCAGACCACATCATGCAAAGCGAGTTGTGCTGGTATCAGTTCTATGTGCTCCCAGCTGCCTTCCCAACATCCCATAATTTATTCCATTTCTCAGTGATCAGGGAATTCAGACAATTAAAAAACAAATAAAAAGCAATACACAGAAAAGGAAGGAGGCTTAACAAAAAGAATACTCACTCTCCAATTTTCTAAGAGATTTTTTTGTGGCTTTTACATGTGGTTTCATGAAGACAACTTCCAATTCGTCTAAGGTTTTGATACCACTTCTCTCGTCTTTCACTCTTGAAAAACGAATTCCACTATCTGATTTATAACATCTATTTCCTTTGAGTGTTCAACAATTCATTTTAGAATTTTTGCAGAGTTCAGCTATTTCTTGTACTTTGCTTAAATTCACACTGCAAAGTTTTTTTTTTTTTTTTTTTTAAGAATGCTCTGTAGTTTAAAACAAATGTATATTCTGCCATGAAATCTCTTGAGTGTTTTGAAAGCATATGGGTGGTCTTATTTTATTTCCTCTCAACTAAGGAAGATTTCTTTTGTCTTCTGAAGGCAGGGCACTTGCAAATATTTTGAGAAGGAACCTGGACTTGTTACTAATAAGAATTCTAGAAAAAGAAGCCCTTGTTTAACAAGAAGAGTATTTGGAGAAACAATGCAAGAGGCAGAGCCAATTTATATTGAGATTGAAAACAATGTGTGAGAGAGTGATGGCAAATCCCTAAGAAATTGAGGATTTAAATGCGACAAGAGCTATAAAAAATACAATCGGTGAAGGGAGAAAGATCATTCAGAAACCAGATAGGACAATATAGTCTTTGAACTGTGACCACTGTTGGCCAATAACCAGTGGGAAAACATTTTTTACAGCACTGATTTTTAAAATTGGTCCCATAAATATTTTGCCTGTTTCAATAATGTGCTTAAACACATACATCACCTTAATTGAAGGTATAGTTTCTCTGCAAAGAATAAATAATTCACTTTATTTTTGTACAATTTTGTTGAACTTTAACATTAATCTATTGACATGTAACGTTAACCAATGCCTCACCTCTCTCTTCACATACACTATTAAAGGAAATTTGGATCCAAGGGTTCGTCAGAGCTCATCTAACTATTACAATTATTGTTGATAGAATAAACATCCATTATGAAGCAATTTATATATTAGACTTTAGTTCTATTTTTGTTGGGGAGCCTGTGTGTGTATGTTGTGTGCACACTAGACTGATATTCCAGAATGTCTGTCTCCTGATTATGCATGCTGTGTTGGGGTTATAAAACCTACTTTAGACAAGTATTTGCTATAACAAAGCACTTGATATATATTACATATAATGTTGGAAGTTTATATCAAATAATAGCCATTTACATACATTTTTAAAATGTCCTATGCAATACATTTAATTTTCATCAGATGCTTTTCTTAAGTAATTTTGTAACTCTCCACCATACCTTTGTTCTGAGTCTAATATGAAAATATTCACATCAGAGAAGAATAGGTGTAAACCAAGAATTTAGAATACATTCATGTGAGATGTCTTGCTTCTAAATTGCAGCTGATTCCACTGGTTGTTGCCCCCGACTTTCCTTGGGTTTGTAGAGGGGTTTGTTGGGGAAGATGCTGGTGGCACAGATGAAATAGTGTGTTATTTTGCATCCTCCTTTCCATTTTGACCAATGCAAATACACAATCTAAAAATGATTTTGATGAATTTAAGGAAGAAAGAGAGAAGACAATCTAGAATCTTCATTTTTTCTTTACAAAGGGCACTAAAGATCTCAAGATGGTCTCACATTACTTGTCAGCTCAACATTCCAGCTGTCCTTATGAGGTACTTTTTGGGATGCTCTGTAGAAAGGGGTTTTATTTCCTTGGACTATGCCATCCCTTCTGGACACAGATATAAATGCTTTAAGGCCTATGAGAATAATTTCAAGGTATAGGAATGAGGTCACGGGTACTTGTGACTGCAAATATTATCTCTCACTGGGAAGTGAGACACACCCACCCTTTTTATTGGACGAAATTCTATAATGTTCAGTGCTTCCTTTGACAGAAAGATGAGTGACCAGAGAAAAACCTATATTAACCTAACATTATTTGTAGGGTTATTTTATCTAATAAATTTGGTTTAAGAAATTACAACAGACAATAGTGATGTTAAACACATTTTTAAAGGCTACCCAGGTTGTCTGTTACTTAAGGGGAAAAAAACCTCCTATTCCACTTGGGATTGTGGACAAAATGAAAGCTCCAAGCAATTAACTGGAAGAATTGCATGTATATTTACACACAGGATGACTTATTTTCATTGTAATTAGCTTTTAGAACATCACTAGGGATTGAAATAAACGTATGGGAATGTGTACATATAAGCTGTTTGCATTTGAGTTAATTTGCTTTACCACCAGATATAGACAGCAGCTAAGTGAGCCATTAATGTTGAACATTAGTTTTACAGACAATAGAACCACTCCCCCCCATTCAAGCACTTGCCCTTTGTCATTCTGTCTCTATCCTAGAACCTGCCTTACTAGAACTTTTATATACCCCAGTTTGCAACTTGGTCTTACCATTGAAAGGCCCTGGGGAGCTTTACAACAAACAACCAACATACCAACAACCTGATAATGCAGATCCTGTCACAGAAAACCTTGTGTTTTGTCTGGGGTAGGTTAGGCTACAGAATTTTTTAAAAGCTTCTCAGATGATTCTGCTGTTGGTCTGAGGTGGTAGACCGCAGAATCCCAATATGAGTTTCATCAGATTTTAGAAGCATCTCCTTCATGAAACACCTCTTCCGTTGTTGTCTCCCCACTTATAGGTGAGTTGTAAACCCCTGATAGGGTTATCCTTTCCTTCCTGATGGGGAAAAATCACAACTTGTAACCTTTGATGGACACCGCAGAGTATTACTAGATTAGTTCTTTTGATCTAGTCTTGTTTCCTTTTGCTCTATTTTAATTCCACCACTGCATACTTCCTAAGACAAATGCACCACGTTAAGCAAGGAGCTGCTAAATGGATTATGATTACCCAAGAGTGGCACCAGTCCTTTCTAAGAACTCCCATTTCCAAAGGGGGAACTATAAGACATCAGACTCTGAGAGATTTCTGTGCCAGAAACATCCCATTTAAAGCTTCAGTCTGGACTTTAAAACAGACAAGTTGGCCATTCATGTGCTGGTACTGTCCAAAGTGCTTTATGGGTCATAATTCACTCAGTTCTTACAACCGCCTCAGGAGGTAGTTTATCCCTGTCATTATCCCTGTCTAAGAGGTGAGGAAACCAAGGCTAACTTAGAAGCAGCAGAAGACGTGGACAGTAAATTCTACAGGTTTGAGTCATGGTCACCATACAGGGTGTAATAATTTAGAGACAGGTCAGAATGTAAAAACCTTTGAACATATCTGGCTTTACAGAGGCAGGTATGATTCCTGACTCTGTATCCTAAAGCTTGCTTCTAATAATTATATTGGGCTCTATTTACTGAGCACATGCTATTCACCAGACACTAAATTAAGCACTCCTTATTCATTTTTCTTTTTCACGTCCACAGATGCTGCTGCTGCTGCTGCTGCTCAGTCACTTCAGTCGTGTCTGACTCTGTGCGACCCCATGGACTGCAGCTTACCAGGCTCCTCCGTCCATGGGATTTTCCAGGCAAGAGTACTGGAGTGGGGTGCCATTGCTTTCTCTGCCACAGATCCTAGGTAAGTACTATTATTCTTCTTGATTGACAGAAAAATTAGGCTTAGAGTAGTTACTTGTCCAAAGTGCTTGGTTGGGTTTGAACTGTCTGGACTTCAAACTTATGTTGTGAAACTCTGCCACAGACTGCCTTGCTATAAGGCCAGGGATTCAGTGCGTCTCTACCCAGTATATTTCACCACCTCCTGTGACTTTACATTTCCATCCAATGCAGTCCGTATTTCCATTTTGAACACTCTGGCTTGAGAAAAATCAACACCACATTGTGTAATGGTTTGAAAACAGGGACATGATGTAAAGATGTTAAAAGAAGACTGTGAATTTCTGAGTTTATACCAGTGTCCTACGGCCTCTTTCCCTTTCTGGAAGTGAAGATTCAAGCCATTTCACTTCCCACTTGGTTCTGTGACATTTCTGTCAGGCTCAGCTACCACAGTGAGAGAGAGACTGTGAAGGGCATGTACCTGTCTTTACTTGCAATGTTCTGCATGGTAACTTACATTCTTGATATTTTGGATCAGTATCCACCTCCCCCCACCCCCCCCAACTCCCCCACAGCTTAAATTTTCCTACATGCCGTTATTTGAGCATCCAAAGCACGAGTCTTGCCTACTTCTATAATTGTGGCAGTTCCACAAATACATTCAGATACAGTATAGAGATGCCCTCGGTAGCCATGGTCCTTGCATTAGAAATCATGTATAACTGTTGGCTCTCAAATCTTCTGAATGCCAATACTAATTCCATAAGAAGCAGCAAATAGTTTCCAGAAAAGGAACTTTGCAATAAGACAGACCTACATTAGAGTCTGGATCTATCACCACTACTTGTGTGATTTTAGGAAAGTTCCTGAGGATCTTAGAAAAGAATTTCAGTTTTACCCATCTGTAAAATGTACCTAAGCACACTTTACTGATCAGCTCATAAAACAATGTATATGAAGTTTTAAGTATAGTGCTTGCTTAGGATATGTTAGATGCTACAACAGAAATGATTATAATTATTATTATTCTCCCATCCCTACCTTCAATAAAGGGCTCTTTCAGCCTTATGACCAAGGTTAAGAGCATACGCTCCTTCTTAGACAGGCTGATTGTCATCCAAAAGAAAAATTATATGTAGTAGACACTCCACAGCTAGATGTCTGGTTTCAGATCCCTGCCCTGACTCTTTCTATGTTACTTTTGATAAATAAATTCTCTGTGCTTAAGACTTATAACCTGAGAATAGAATTATTTACATCATAGGGTTACCATAAAGATGTAAAAGTCAATATGAACATGGACAAATAGAGGTTCTTGGGGCTTCCCTAGTGGCTCAGGTGGTAAAGAATCTGCCAACAATGTGGGAGACCCAGATTTGATCTCTGGATCAGGAAGATCCCCTGGAGAAGAAAATGGCAATGTTCTCCAGCATTCTTGCCTGGAGAATCCCATGGACAGAGGAAGCTTGGAGGGCTACTGTCCATGGGGTTGTGAAGAGTCGGACATGACTGTAGTGGCTTAACACACACAGCAGGCATGAAGTTCTTAGAATATTGCCTACCACATATTAAAGAAATTGTCAGTGTGAGCTATTTTTATTATTACTTCAGTTAATGTCACCCCAAATTTGTACTGCAATAGAGTATTGAAGAACACATAGTCTTAAGTATATATCCAAATTTCCATGCAAACATGTACGCTTATAGGTTATAAACTTTCATGCCTCTACATTTATAGATGGAAAGAGTGTTAGTTGCTTTTTTGACCCCAAGGACTGTAGCCCACCAGGCTCCTCTGTCCATAGAATTCTCCAGGCAAGAATACTGGAGCAGGTTGCCATTTCCTTCTCCAGGGGATCTTCCCAGCCCAGGGATTAAACCCAGGTCTCCTGCATTGCAGGCAGACTCTTTACCAGATGTCTGAGTCACCAGGGAAGTCCAAAACATAAGTGGAAAGCATTTCCCTAGAAATAAGTCTCCTCTGAAACATATCCTTATCTTTGTTACTCTTGTGCTGTGTGCTGTGAGTGCTCATTTGTGTCTGGCTCTTCACAGCCCCATGGACTGTAGCCCACCAGGCCCCTCTGTCCATGGAATTTTCCAGGCAAGAATGCTGGAGTGAGTTGCCATTTCCTCCTCCAGGGGATCTTCCCCACCCAGGGATTGAACCCACGTCTCTTGTGTCTCCTGCATTGGCAGGTAGGTTCTTTACCACTGTGTCACTCGGGAAGACTCTTACCCTCTTTAATCCTTTGATCCATATCATTCTTTAAGTTTCTCGTCTTGTCATTTTGCAACTTATTTTTTGAAATTTTGGAGATGTGCTCCTTGAATCAAACACAGTATCTAGGCTATGAAATGTGTATTAATTATCATCACTTTTTTTTTTATGTTTCCTTCAACTGCCTTTTCTGATGACATGATTAAAAGTGGCAAGGATTTCTTTGCCTTGCTCTAGCTAGGATAATTTATTAACAACTTAGTGGTCAAGAGTACGCTATATTTCCATGCACTAGCTATGAGACTTTAAAAAAGTCACTTGGCATCTCTGTGGATTGGTTTACTTCTCTATTAAGTTGGGACAATATTATCTACCTTATAAGATTTAGTTCAAACTGATTTTGGATTGAGACAACTCCTAACTCACTATCTCTGTGAAAAAATCATGATCCTCTCAGAGACCAAGTTTCATATGTAAAATGAGAATAAGAAGACACAACCCACAGATATTTTGCATCACAAATAAATGAAGTAATTGTGCAAAGTCATCCAAAATAAAAGGTAACAAATCGTTCCTGCTCAGGAAATATTGGTTCTTTTGCTCTTTTCCTTATGTCTTACCCAAGCCTGATGTGCTATAATTTAAACCTGTTTATTTTTACTCAATGCTTGTTGGAGGCAACTAGTGGTACTCTCCTGTAATTATTTCAATACTTGAAGACTATTGTGAGGTCATTCTTCAAGTGTCAGTGCTAATTCAAGGTTTCAGCAGAACTGTATTTTGTCTTATTATTTTTTTAGCGTAAAATTTGGCACACTTTAATCCATCATCGCAAAAAGGAAGACCAGAAACTTGTATCTTCTGAACATTAAAGCTATTGATTTAAAAGCCTCTAATCAGGCTTTTCTAATATTCAAGGAATAATAACTGTTATGAATAACATCTAGCTTTCATTGGAATACTCTACAACTTTTTCCAGGGTTGCAATATGTTGTCAAAATGCTAATGTATATATAGTACAGTGATTTCTGTTTTAGCATCAAATATAAGCATTTCCATATGAGTCAGTGATTCTAGCATTGTTTTGTCTTCATATGAGGCCAAGCTGTGAATTTAAATAGTAGCATATGTCATACTTATGTGTACAGACAGTATTTCAAATGACTAGCTATAAAAATATTAGTGATACCAATGTGATATTTTCAACCTACAGAGGGAACACTTGTGATTTAAAAAATCCACATGAGATGGTATAGCTGCTGAGTAACAGATCAGGTGAATTTTGCCCTTTTCCTTCTACCGCAAACCCCTTTCTCTGTTAGTGTGTGTGTAGTACAAAGGGAGTTGGCAACCTCTTCTGGGAGGAAAATTTGAGTAAGTTGCTCCAACAGTAACACAGGGACCCCACGATGTCTATCATGTCATGTATTTTGACTGTAACTAGGCAAACAACGTTACAGAAAGAAGCATCCATGTTCTACTAAGCATTTAAAGTGTTAACCATAGAAACTTTGCATTTATAAAAGTGGTTGCTCCAAAGTGGTGTTCTTAGTACTGCAGTCAGGATTCTCTGAATACTATAGGTTTCTATAAGGCTCTGTTGAATAAACATTCTCTGCCAAATCTCCACGTCATTTAATGTTGAGAGGCATGGAATTGAAGAGCCACTGGAGTTGGTTATTTACTCATATTGTTCAAGAGGGGGCATCTGTATCAATATGCAATCATAGCAGTGAATAATATAGGGGCCTGGATTGAATTCTGATAAATATAAATATGTTGAGATCTAAAAACCATACTCAACTACCAATAAGAATGAACAGCCACAAACCCTCTACATGTAAGATTTCATAAGGGAGCCAAGACATGAATTTTCTTGTTCGAGTTATCCATGTTTTGTTAGTCCATCTCATTTCAAGGTCTTCAGTAATGGAATCTACAAAATGGCTCAGTACAAAAATAGAAAATTGGTTCCTATGATGGAAAAAGTCCTCTGCTTTGACAGTATAAATAAAATTTAGGTCTAGTCATGGCCTGGTAATCTAAGAAGGAGTATTTGCAGGCTATATTACTTTCCTATTGCTGATGTAGTGAATTACTACAAATTGAAGTGTTTAAAACAACATAAATTCACTATCTGACAGTTGTGAAGTTCAGAAGTCTAACATGGTCTCACTGGGCCAAAGTCGAGGGGTTGGAAAGACTCTGTTCCTTACTGAAGCCCCTAGGGGAGAATCTGTTTCCTTCTCTTGCCCAGCTTCTGGAGGCTGCCTTATTCCTTGGTTCATGCCCTCCTGCCTCTACCATCAAAGCCAGCAACCACAGACTGAATCCTCCTCACATCACATCACTCTCTTCTTCTCTTTTCCATTTTTAAGGACTCTGATGATTACTTTGGGCCCACCCAGCATATCCAGGATAATCTCCCTATACCAGTCAGTCGGTTAGCAACTTTACCTCTGTCTGTAACCTTAGTTTCCCTTTGTCATTCAATGTAATGCATGCACAGTTTTTAGGATTAGGAGGTGTAAATTTTTGTGTGTGTGTGGGGGGGTGTGCATTATTCTACTTACCACAGTGGCCAACCCAAGAATTATCTGAATCTCTTTGGCAATTTCAGATAAACATGATTTAAAGAATATTTGCCTTTTGCCACAGAACATATAGGGAGAATTTCACATATGTGCATCATGTTTAAACAATGAAAAGGAGATATCTTCATGAAGAAGGGTCCCATAACAGATATATATTTGGGCCAGGAGTAGGCAAAGGTGCGTTGGGCACTAAATTTATGCTGTCGGATTCCTGCAAGAAATAGACTTGGTGGTGGTGAGACCCAGTTATACTGGATACCCAATGAATTCCATATGTAAAAGCAACTTCTGCCTTAAGCAGCATTAAACGTAGATTGAAGGTTGGAAGTAGAAATTCAATTCAAAGCACTCAGTGGGTACCAATGATTAAAATAACAAGGTAAGGATTCTTATCTTTTCCATAATGCTACTGGAAGTTTTTACGTCTGTATCTAAGAATCATAACATTATCACTAGTATATGCCACATGGCTTATAATGCTGAAGGTTATGAGTTTTATTCTGAAAGAAGAGCAGTCATTCATCAGCAGTAACTGTAACTGCAGCTGAGGATGCGGCTGACTGCACTGACCGAGCAATGGAGTGGACTAGAGATTTAGGGGGTGGGACGTGAGGGTGATCAGGACAGTAAGGGGGTCAGTCCAAGTCATGGTGGCAATAAGGAGACCTCCATAAGATGGGATAATATTCAACCTTATAAAAAGTAAGTTGTATCCTATTGTGGCTGAGGAAGACCATTGGTTCATGGCTCCTTGAGCTACTTATACTGCGCCTCTAAGCTTCAGTTTCCCTGCCTGTAAAACAGAGATAATGATAAAACTTGGAAAATGCCTCAGATTTAGTGAAATGTTAATGAGATAACTGATCTAAATATCTTAGTACAGAATCTGACATATGGTATGTCCTCAGTAATTACTGGCTATTTTTGGCATTATAATTGTGAATAGTATAACTAGCTCAGAAAGAAGACATGAAAAGACATTTAGGATATGAAAGCAATGCAGTTTAAGATAAAGAACTAGAATAATCCCCCTTTTTTTGTAAAGACAACTCAAAATTATATATACAGAGAGTTCAAATAAGCACAGAAAAATGTTTAAAAATATACACATCTAACTGTTAATAATAATTCTTAGAGTAGAATTCAATACAGATATATTTTTACTACCAAAGTAAGAATAAACAGCTTTGTTCAAGCCTGGCTCCCTGAAAATATCACCAAAACAACCTATTGACAAGACAATCTATTTAACAAATACATAATACTTTTATTTTTAAAAGCAACAAAGCACAACAGACCAATATGTAAAATATATCTAAGCATTTGTGTAATATTTGAAGTTTCTCATCATCTGATATCATTCTATCATCTTTCAAAGAAAAATCCTCTCTTCAGTTTCAAAGATTCAAAATCAAAAATAAAATGGAGCATCTTTCTCATAATTTTCTGAGACCAAGAACAAATGTAATTGAAATCCACAAGTTCCAGGAACATTTACATCCCCAGCAGAGATATAAAAATGCCTGGTCATCCCACCCTCAGGCAGCCTTTTGCACAACAAACAAAAATTAGAATGCTTAGACAGAATGCAATTGCCAAGAGCGATTTTATCCCCCTGTGTTCAGTCTCAGTAATACTTCTTTAACCAATTGTTTAGTTCATCAGAGTTTTCTACATGGCTGGTTTAGCAGAGAAACTTACACCGACTAGCCTAGGGAGATCTCTCTTCACAATAGAAGGGCTAAAGATTACCTACAAGTAAACAAACATCATCACAGTTTTTTAAGGAATTAAACAACAATAAAATAAATCCAAAAAACATATCATCAGGTCCCAGATCAGCGAGGTGTTTTTCTCCTAGTTTCCTTCCATAGCCTAGTTTCCTCTCTGAGAATGGGGGGCCTTTCTACCTTGATGACAGGGATCTATCAACAATTAAAGTGATCACAAATACATATACAGTGAGCGCTGTTTTGCTTCATGAAGATGGACAGGGTTTCACTAAAGTAAATTGCTGAATATGAAATGTTTCTTGGTAAATCTGTTCTTTTGAAAGATTTACCTGATTCTATTTAGGAAGAATTATTCTATTCCTATATGTTCTGTACATTTCTGGGAGACCTAGGTGGAACAAATGTATAGAAATAATTCTAGTCTACTTAGAGTTACAGTATCATTGGGATGGGGAGAGATATCCTTGGCTTCTTTATTCTTGTATGACAAAGTTCAGGGGGACATCATCCTTAAAGATTTTGTTCATTTATAAACAAGGAAGCTATGCTGGGAGCACAGTGGTCAAACATCTGGTTCTAGAGCACTGGGTCCAAATACCAGCTGAACCAGTTCCTATATATGATTTGTTAAATAAGGTATTTACATCTTCCAACAATTACCTCTAAAATTAAAGGTTTAATTACCTATAAGTAACTAAACAATTACCTATAAAATGAAACCTGGAAGAATTAAATGAGATGATACATTAATATTCTTACACAGATTCTATCATATATAAGAATCTATGTATTAATATATTGACAGTTACACTTTGCAATCATCTTGAGTTAAAAGAATCCACATTTAGTGGAGGAGGGATAAATCAGGAGCTTAGAATGAATATACACTCATTTATATAAATAAGATAGATAAGGACCCAGCAAGGACCTACTGTATAGCACGAGGAAATCTACTCAATATTCTGTGATAACTTATATGAGGAAAAAACCTGAAAGAGCGTGGATATATGTACATGGTATAACTGAATCATTTTGCTGTACGTCTGAAGCCAACACAACATTGCAAATCAACTATACTCCAATACAATTTTTTAAAAAAAATATGTATTTGAATTTTGTATCCAGCCACTGATAACTGTGGGCAGATCACATAATCGGTTGAAGCTTCGGTTTCCTCAGGACTAGGACTGTGTGAGAAACCACCTCTCAGGGTGGTAGTGGGAATTAAATAAGATAATGTATGCAAGGAGTTTAGCTCAGAATGAGATACATGGTTAAGTGTGCGCTGATGGTAGCTATCGATTTTGGAAACATCTTGCTCTCTGGGAGGCTGGCCCAATGTGGCTGCTTTGCTGTACTTGAGATCACAGCCTCTCCATGGTTCCTTCCCTTCGGCTAAAGAGAGAAGGCAAGCATCTGCGTGTCCTGCTTGTGCCAAACGCTGAGCCTGACTTCCCTCCACTTGCACTGGTAACCACACTTGGGGGCAAGTTTTAATTACACAGCTGGGGAAACTGAGACTCAGACAGTGCTTTGCCTGGGGCCATGCATGTGTGTGAAAACCAGGAATCCTTGCATAAGTAAACTTCCATACTACTCAGACTCTCAGTTCCTTCTTTATACCTCTTGCACATGGGCTGACCTTTCCCAAGTCATCGAATTCAGAAATCCAGTGCAGGACCTGCCTCTACAATATGCTATTCAACGGAGCTTTCTGTGATGATGGAAAGGTTCTATGTCTATGTTGTCCAATAATGTAGCCACTAGCCACTCGTGGCTATTTTTATTAGCACTTGAAATGTAGCTAGTAAGATGGAGGTGCTGAATTTTTAATTTGATTTAATAAAAAATCTTGAATTATATTCAATTTTAAATAACAAATTTAAATACTCACACATAGTTCATGGCTACCACTGGGACACAAGAGATCTACAACATTCCTGGCAGACAGTCCTGCAGTCTTTGCTTGAACATAAGTGACAGGTTGTTGGTTGCCTCATAAACAACCCTTTCAATTGCTTTCTATCTATGAACATAAGAAAGGCCTTCATCATGTTGAACCAACATCTATTTCCTCTAACTTTTACATCCTTGGTTCTGATTTTTTCCTGGAGCTGCATAAAATATGCTAAATCAATTTCACAAAACATTAGTATACCCTAACAATCTTTACCATATACAAATCTTCATAATTACAAAGCATTCTGGGATCAGGATTTTTTTTTTTTAATGGGGTTTCAGCATCCAGGTATGATGATGACATAATGATGGTGATAATTGTTACCCTGGCCAAAGCACTTCATACATGCCCTGCATTATTTTGAGTCCTTTATATAATTTAGCTCATTGATCTATTACAACAACCTTAAAGGCTAAGTCCAATTCATTAGCCCAATCTTAAGAAAAGGAAATGAGGCAAAGGGAAGTTTCATAATTTGAAACTGGGTAATTTTGAATTCAAAGCCCACTGTCTTCACTACACTGCAATCTGGCTTCTCAAGACCCAAGTTAAAGGATCTAAAAGAGCACAGAAATCACATATCAGGGATTGAGTTCTGAACTCCTATGTTCTGTAAGAGAGGGTTAAATAGGAAACATTTTAGTCTCAGTTAAAAGGAATCTGTGTTTTCCTGAGAACCCTGGCCTAACTGCAAAGGCTGCTTTTTCAAATGGCGACAAAGAAAGAAACTAGAGAAGCTGCTCTTACTCAGGGATTTCAAAGCAAAATGCCTACATTGGCCAGGAAGCTTATGTAAATGAGGGAAGTGGGTTGGTTATTTAAATATATCTTTATTTTATCAGATTCATTTTTGTCCAATTTCTCTGGAAATACACTGTCAGGCTATCTTTTGATTTCTCACTTTTCGGAGTTATGAGTGCAATGAATGGTCCGTAGCCTCTGGATTGTACTATAATTGGAGATGCCAAGTGATGGTAATGGCTACTGTCTGTTGTCCAGCAGGCAATAGAGAACAGAGGAGACTGTGGCAAACTGGAGGGCACATGTCCTGTTTCAAGAGGCAGTGGTAAGATTTCCCTGGTGGACCAGTGGCTAAAACTCCACACTCCCAATGCAGGAGGCTTGGGTTCCATTCCCTGTCAGGTCGAGGCTATGGGTTCTCATATCACAGCTAAAGACCCTGCATGCTACAAAGACCTAGCAGAGCTAAAATAAAAAGAATATTAAAAAAATAAAGTAAATAAAGGGGCAGAGGAGACTCAGCTTTAGCTTATCATTGCTATGGTCAAACTTATCAAGTTATACACACAGGTCTATCGTCATCAGATCACTTGAGCCTTCAAGGAAAGTGTGAAATCCAGATCTTTTATGTAAAATATTTCATTTTAAAATATTGACCATTTCACTTAAACGAAAAAATCATCTTGTACTAAATGCGTTATAGTATCCTAGACTAGATCTTGGGATAAAGGACAATGGTAGAAAAACAAATGAAATTTGAATTAAGTCTGGAGTTTAGTTTTTAAATAAGTTGAAGAAAAAAGACCCTGTGGCCAAAAATTGAGGGTCACTTAATACATATGCAGCCCTCAGGCTGCTAATATACCGTCTCTAATTCAGTCCAAGTGTCCCATTTAATGATGAGGAAGCAGAGGCCCAGAGATCAAAAATACTTCACTTAAAGTCTCAAGAATTAGCTGCAGTGTTTTGTCTAGAAACTCCATTTTGTACTGATCGGGCCAAGCCGGATTAATTCTGGAATTGTAATAGAACTTACTCTTTTTTTTACTCCACACTTGCAATAAAGCAAGCTTCATACCTTTCACTCATGAAGTATTATACTTCACACGGTAAGTCACTGCGCGGGTCTGTTGCTCTCCTCTGCTGGAATCAAGCCATTTATCTCTGGCTCTGAGTATTCTCCTGCTTTAGGCAATTCACCAAAGCCCTTGCTCCTTGGACACAGGAGAAGCCTATATTCTAAAATCTTCCCTATCCTCTGGGAGTCACACTGGCAAGAAGGACTTGCATGCAAGTGTCTCTGTTTCTTGAGTCAAGACACACATCTTGTGACTGAACTGTTGTTGCTCTTGTTATAGTTGAAGCTGCTCCCTCTTCTTTCTTCTCTACTGGCCTTCCTCGCCTGTTCTCTGCCTGAGGCTTGATTTTTCTCCTTACTACCTTTCCTGAATATTTAGAGTTTTCCTTCTATTGTTCTCTACTTCCCTGTAGCTACTGTTGCATGAAAAGTCAGATTATGCAGCAAATAGTGGTTATGAATACAAAACGAAGTACTTATCCATAAACCCAATTCAGAAACACTCGTTCCGTTAAAGCATCAGGAAACTTTCAAACTGCCAAATGAGAATTACTACTATGGTACTCGTACCACAACAGTCACATTACATGGTTGTACCACCCACGTAAAACGATAAGGCCAGGGTCAGCTCTACATGGTTAATAAGATGTGTGTCTCGACTCAAGAAACAGAGACACTTGCATGCAAGTCCTTCTTGCCAGTGTGACTCCCAGAGGATAGAGAAGACTTTAGAATATAGGCTTCTCCTGCGTCCAAGGAGCAAGGGCTTTGGTGAATTGCCTAAAGCAGGAGAAGACTCAGAGCCAGAGATAAATGGCTTGATTCCAGCAGAGGAGAGCAACAGACCCGCGCAGTGAGCTTTTATTCTCCGTTAGGCACAATTTAAGAAGTGGCGAGGCAGCAACCTCATTTGTGAAAAGGAATGCTCTTAGAGTGACAAAGAAACTATTTCCTAAGTGGGTTTCCAAGTGGTTTACTATAGTGCCAACTTGGCTAACCTGGAATTACATTTTCCAAGTTCTCCTTTGCCTTTTGGAGTCAGAGTTGGTTGGAACGGAAATGCAAATGAGCTTCTGAAGCCATTGAAGTTAGAGGTATTCAAAGACAGATGAGGACTCCCTCACCCCTGCTGACTCCGCTGGTCATCAGTGACCCCAGGTCCACAATCAGACTCTGGGACAACACCCTTACTTTCATGAGCATCTCAGCCAGTGGTAGAGGCATCTGTCTTTCCATATTCCCACGCAAGAGCCTTTCCTGTCCACCTTCACTAGGGTGGGAGCTGGTTAGTGACTTTTCTCAGATCTTCCAGCTCTTTCCGACTCTCACTTCTCCAGCTCCTTCCACGACTGTGTAGCCATACTCCTATTATATATCCCTTATTCTCTAATACACTGAGCAGTTTTCTCTCTCACACTGAACTCTACTTGATATGCTAAGTGACCCTCTGAGTGGTCTTTCCCCACATTCACTTGACCGTGACAATCACATCCATTATTCATTTAAAACAGATTTCCAGGACCCAATCCTCATTCAATGGATTAGAATATCCAGGCCCAGGGTTTGCTCCATAAAAGCACCCCAGGTGACTCTTGTAATCAAATAACCTTCTGGATATGTGTTTTAGACCTTCGGCTGTACATTAAAACTGCCTGGGGAGACTTAACAAGAAACAGTGCTGCCTGGGTCCCTTGTCCAGTGATTTAGATTTAGTTGATCCAGAGAACAGCCTGAACATCAGTATTTAAAAGCTCCTGTGTGATGTCATTGTGCAGCCAAGGGTGAGCAGCCCTGGTGAGGCACCTATTAAGGAGTAATTTTCTTCTGACTCAATAGCAAAATATGACAGGCACCATATGCTCCAGCACAGCATTTCTTTTATACAATTTTAAAGTCAGTGTTCAGCTACACAGGGTCTCAGTGGTCATTTAGCAAAGCCCTCATTTCTGCCCTCCGGTTAGAATAGTGAGGCCAGAGAGGTTAAGGGGCTGGCCCAAGGCCATACAGCTAGTTATGAGAAGACCGAGCATAGAGATCTTCCTGGCACAGATAAGCAACTTCATCAGTCCTTAATTGTATTTGGAATAAATATTCTAATGTGTAACTGACTCTGTTCTGAGAAGCATCTGCTGCTTTTTTGTTAAAAAGTAGTTTTAATTACATTCAATAAACAAACAGGAAGTACACTACCTACATTTGCTTCATAGGAGCAGTTTTGCAAACTCTGCCACACACAGGAAACAAGGAAACACTTTGGGAACTTTTAAAAATGCAGATCCTGGAAGGCTGATTTAGGAAATCTATGGTGGGCCTAGGAATCTTCAGCTCCTATCCAATGATAAGCAAGCAACCTCCCACCCTTTATAATCCTGAAGCCAATAGTCTAGGGGCCAGGCTTTGAGAAGCTCTGTCCTGTCATTCGATTCCAAACACTGGTGTAAACTATTTAAATAAAAACAGCATCTAGCTCTCATTCTACATAAAATCAGGCTCAGCTTTTTGGTTTTCCAAATTTGTGCACAAAGTTAAACTCTCCGTACTTCTAGATCAGAGATTACAGCCACAGTTTCTGAAGCAATGCTCTATCAAACAAAGCCAATTAACCACTGAGTACAAATAAATTTCTTCTTAACTGCAGTCTTGCCATCATCCATATTTTGGCTGACCAGAGTTTTAAAATACTGTTTGCTATTTATATACCAATATTTCTGCATACGCATGATTCATTTTACATCCCTTTACATCCCTTAAGCTGGTTGTAAGACTCCAAATTCTACAGAGGCCAGAAAAGCATTGCTAATGAATCAAGGCAAGAGGCTTGGGAGTTTCACAGGAAGGCGTGAGGGCGTGGCGAATGTACTACTCAGCTGTGTCTAAAAGCAACATTTGTTACTTGGCTCAGGGCTGTTATGGTGACATGGGAATACAGACACAGAGGTGCTGAACTTCTAGTCTCTAGCCCCAAGAGGAGATGAAAGTCTAGATCAAGAGTGTACAAATTCAGGCCAGAGACAACTCCAATCTGCCATCTGCATTTTCAAGTGAAGTTTTATTGAAAACCAGTCATGCTCTTTTGTCTACATATTGCCTATAACTGCATCCTCTCTACAGTGGCAGAGTTAAGTATTTGCAGCTAAGAACCATAACCCTTGGAACCTAAAATGTTTATTATCTGGCCCTTTATAGTTAAAATTTGCTGATCCTGATCTAGATTTTTTTGTGTGTAAAATTTTTGCATGCCAGCTCAAATTCTAAAAGCATTGCATGTCCAAATACAATAGATATGCTGAAGAGCTAACATTTGACCCTTAAAGAACTCAGAGGTTGATTTGCATATACCTTATAGTCATCCCTTCAAATAAGCAGTTCCTTCGCATCCATGGATTCAGCCAACGCTGGACAGTATAGTACTGTTGCATTTGCTGTTGAAAAAAATTCACATATAAGTGGCCCTGTACTGGTTCCAAGTAGGAAAAGGAGTATGTCAAGGCTGTATATTGTCACCCTGCTTATTTAACTTATATGAAGAGTACATCACGAGAAACGCTGAACTGGAAGAAAAACAAGCTGGAATCAAGATTGCTGGGAGAAATATCAATAACCTCAGATATGCAGGAAGTGAAGATATGCATAAGTGAAACCTCACTTAAGGCAGAAAGTGAAGAGAAACTAAAAAGCCTCTTGATGAAAGTAAAAGAGGAGAGGGAAAATGTTGGCTTAAAGCTCAACATTCAGAAAACAAAGATCATGGCATCTGGTCCCATCACTTCATGGGAAATAGATGGGGAAACAGTGGACACAGTGTCAGACTTTATTTTTTTGGGCTCCAAAATCACTGCAGATGGTGACTGCAGCCATGAAATTAAAAGATGCTTACTCTTTGGAAGAAAAGTTATGACCAACCTAGATAGCATATTCAAAAGCAGAGACATTACTTTGCCGAATAAGGTCCATCTAGTCAAGGCTATGGTTTTTCCAGTAGTCATGTATGGCTGTGAGAGTTGGACTGTGAAGAAAGCTGAGCACTGAAGAATTGATGCTTTTGAAGTGTGGTGTTGGAGAAGACTCTTGAGAGTGCCTTGGACTGCAAGGAGATCCAACTAGTCCATTCTGAAGGAGATCAGCCCTGGGACTTCTTTGGAAGGAATGATGCTAAAGCTGAAACTCCAGTACTTTGGCTACCTCATGCGAAGAGTTGACTCATTGGAAAAGACTTTGATGCTGGGAGGGATAGGGGGCAGGAGGAGAAGGGGACGACAGAGGATGAGATGGCTGGATGACATCACTGATTCGATGGACGCGAGTCTGAGTGCTGCGATTCATGGGGTCGCAAAGAGTCGGACATGACTGAGCAACTGAACTGAACTGTACATTTCAAACCCATGTTGTTCAAGGGTCACCTGTCCTAGGGTCACCTGTCCTCACTTTTCCTCTTGTACCTATGGTTGGAATATGACTCTATAGGGCAGAGGAGAGATAGTATATTCATTCCTGTAATACTTTTTTTATAAGAGAATATCATGTCCAGAAAAATAGGCACTTAAGTACTATGATCTGTGGTGGAAATCTTTGGCAATTAGAAAGAATTTTGCTTGTAAAAACAAAGAAAAAAACAGGCACAAAGGACTTTGAGTTTAAAGATACCAAAGAAGACATACGGATGGCTAACAAACACATGAAAAGATGCTCAACATCACTCATTATTAGAGAAATGCAAATCAAAACCACAATGAGGTACCACTTCACACCAGTCAGAATGGCTGCGATCCAAAACTCTGCAAGCAATAAATGCTGGAGAGGGTGTGGAGAAAAGGGAACCCTCCTACACAGTTGGTGGGAATGCAAACTAGTACAGCCACTATGGAGAACAGTGTGGAGATTCCTTAAAAAATTGCAAATAGAACTACCTTATGACCCAGCAATCCCACTGCTGGGCATACACACCGAGGAAACCAGAATTGAAAGAGACACATGTACCCCAATGTTCATCGCAGCACTGTTTATAATAGCCAGGACATGGAAACAACCTAGATGTCCATCAGCAGATGAATGGATAAGAAAGCTGTGGTACATATACACAATGGAGTATTACTCAGCCATTAAAAAGAATTCATTTGAATCAGTTCTGATGAGATGGATGAAACTGGAGCCGATTATACAGAGTGAAGTAAGCCAGAAAGAAAAACACCAATACAGTATACTAACACATATATATGGAATTTAGAAAGATGGCAATGACGACCCTGTATGCAAGACAGGAAAAAAGACACAGATGTGTATAATGGACTTTTGGACTCTAGAGGGAGAGGGAGAGGGTGGGATGATTTGGGAGAATGGCATTCTAACATGTATACTATCATGTAAGAATTGAATCGCCAGTCTATGTCTGACGCAGGATACAGCATGCTTGGGGCTGGTGCATGGGGATGACCCAGAGAGATGTTATGGGGAGGGAGGTGGGAGGGGGGTTCATGTTTGGGAACGCATGTAAAAATTCAAGATTTTAAAATTAAAAAAATAAAAGAATAAAAAAAAATTAAAAAATAAGATATATTAAAAAAAATAAAATAAAGATACCAAAGACTGATTTAAGGGAAAAATCTCAAAGAAAAGTTACAGCCTAAGTAGCAGAGCCGTGGGAAAATCTACATCAGTTTTTATGACGTCTTAGGAAAATCTGCAAAGTTTCCTGAACACATACAGAATGATTTTGAACTTTCCAGAAAACAAACAAGCAAACATAATCAGTCCTCCATAAAGGAATAAGAAGCAGATTGGCATCAGCCTTCTAATAAGATTTTAAATGTTTTTTCCAGTTTCATTGACAAATAAATGATGTACATCACTGTATATGTTTAAGGCATATAGTATGATGGTTTGATTTACATATATTATGAAGTGATTACTACTAATAAAGTTTAACATCAGAAATCCAGTTTGTTTTAGAAGCAAAGCCTTCTAGAGCTTTTATCAAGCATGTTTTTTAATTATTAAAAGCAATACCTATTGCTTTTCTTCCAACCTTCTGTTTTATATGAGTCCTTGGTCTTTTCTAATACAGCTTTTCCAACCATGCTGCTTTTCAGGAAGGAATATGATCCCTGTGGCTGGTGAGGGGTTACAGTAGTAATTCATTCTTACATTTCATGTTGAGTTTTAAAAATTGCTTGCAGAGGTTTTGAGGATAGAGAAGAAAGAAGAGAAAACAAGGGTCATAAAGAAACTTGGGTTGAACTATGTTAGAATTGTAGCAAGAAGGAAGTCCTTGATAATTCATTGGTGTTTCAGGACCCAAACTTAAATTTAACTAAGAGTAAAAAAAAAAAAAAAAAGTGGGCTAACTTGGTTCTTTTAGTTTGAATGTCCCTTTCAAAAGTATTCGAGGCTAAAATTAGGAATAAAGGTCTTGGGTAGCTTGACATTGGTACTATTTCTCCTAAATTTCTAGCTCAAAAAAAAAAGCATATTTGTAAGATGAAATAAATTGTTGTTCAAAAAGTCAAATACATTTGACAGTATAAGACAAGATGAGCAACTGAAACTATACCAGTTAGAAAAACTTTAAACAAAAGGAAAACTGAGACATACATTGTGTCCAAATGTATACTCTGGCTTAGAAGTTATGAAGCATTCCACCATTATAACTATAGTGATAAACAAAAATAATAAGTTAGTAGAGAATTACTATGTACCAAGGTCTACAGTAAGTACTTTACATACATTATCTCATTTAATTATTAAAGGGTATTATCTTGTGTTACCGGCAATGATACTGAGGCTAAAAAGGTGAAGTAACCAACCCTAGATATGCACATAGAGGTAAAGACCATAACGTGATAAAAAAGAAACAAAACAAACTTCTGCTCTATATACCATTATTTCCCTGTGAAGTATGTCTGTTTTACAGATAAAGCATGTAAAAACTCTGAAAAATCAACATTGTGAAATTGGTAAGTGACAGGACCAGGACAGAACCCAAATCTTCTGACATCATGTCACCCCATGAAAACTTGTAGTCACCCATTCCAAACAGAGATTCAGAGAAAGAATCTCCACAGGAGAGTAGCTGTTCAGAGACATTACCAGTGAACACATTGCAAATAATGATAATTATAATCCCCAAATATGCCCTTTCAAAAGCAGATCACGATTGGCTGTGGCTAAACTATGAAAGTGAAAGTCACTCAGTAGTGTCCGACTCTTTGCCACTCCATGGATTATACAGTCCATGGAATTCTGCACGCCAGAATACTGGAGTGGGTAGCCTTTCCCTTCTCCCCAGGATCGAACCCGGGTCTCCCGCATTGCAGGCGGATTCTTTATGTGATTACAAAGTAAGGCTCTTACATACACACACAATAAAGCCAGAGCCAGTGATTTTAGAGTGGGGGGGTCAGCAAATTGTGTCCCATGGGCCAAATCCATCTCCATGGGTCGAATGCAGCCTAATATCTGCGGTAAAGAAAGTTTTATTGGAACACATCTACAGCCATTCATTTACGTATTGTCTATGGCTGCTTTCACGCTCCCATGACAGTCACGCAGTTGCAACAGAAACCATATGATTAGCACAACCTAAATTATTTACTGTCTGATCCATTATAAAATAAGACTATCAAGCCCTGTCCTACAGGGCTAACTATGTCACATGGAAAGTGTTATAGTGCTATATATACTACAGGGGAACTTTTTCTAACTTGGATTTGAAGCCAGAAGTGAGTTTTTTTGGCAAGCAGTCTCTACAGAGCAAAGAGTTTGAGAGGCAGAGAGAGCATGCAGGCTGCATAAAGCTATAGCATCTTCTAAGGCATTCCCGCTAAATGGTAAATGGCAGCTAATATTTAATGAGTATGTTTAAGAAAAAGCAAAATATTTCATAAAGGACCAGAAAGTGAAGATTGTAATTTCTGCTAAAATATAAGTACTAAGAATATTCCACCTGAATATGATGTATAATAACAGCTGTAATTCCAGAACAGGGCATCTCAGTGTAGGTGACATGAAGTGGTTAGCCATTCCTCTTCTCAGGGGATCTTCCTGACCCAGAATAAGATCCTAGAAACTCAATGGGGAAAACAGACTGGAGCAAAGCAAAGACCATTCCTTAGTTTAAGAAAGGTAGCAGCTGTTTGCTCTTAGGAAGATCTGAAGACTTCTATCAGAATTTTTCCCCATGCTTTCTTTAGCCTAATTGTTTTTATACGTGGGCATGTAAAGTAAGATACTGCCATTTCTTCACCCTCTTCCCCACCCCAGCCTGAACCACAGAACCTGGACAGTTCTATCACACATCCTATTTCATGATTTCATCAGCCCTCCAGCTGCCTTTATCAGTTGAATGAATTTACCCCATCATGATATATAATATATACATATATTTATAAAATATAATTATATATGATAATTATACAATAATTTATACATAATAAAATGTATAGTTATATAAATATATATTTATAAATACAAATATGGGTAATAAAATAAACTATATAAACATATATAAATAAATACCTATGTCAGGGCAAGAAGCTGGGAAACTGATACAGCTCATTACTGAGGAGTATGGAACAACTCTAGTCAGAAACTTTAAACCTGTGCAAGTCACTTTGTGACTTGGACCCTCTGAAGGCTGTCTGCATTTACATGAGAGAATGTAAATCAAACGCTGTATACAGTGATAGTCAGAAAAAAGGGGTTTGAAAAAGTGTTAGCAATCATTGTCAATCAACTCTTCTGCTGTCTTCAGAAAAACTGTAACTTACGGTATCTCTCTAGGTACTGTCACTTGGAGATAATTATGCTGCAAGAACCCCTTTGTGAACTCCTTTCTGGGGCTCAGATAAGGCCAATACCAGGTAAAACAGCATCCCCTGGTAAATAAAAAGTGATTGGGTTAGTTACTCACTCATGTCTGACTCTTTGTGACCCCATGGACTATAGGCCACTAGGCTCTTTTGTCCATGGAATTCTCCAGGCAAGAATACTGGAATGGTTAGCCATTCCCTTCTTCAGGGGATCTTCTGGACCCAGGGATTGAACCTGGGTCTTCTGATTGCTGGAAGATTCTTTACTGTCTAAGCCAAGAAAGACATATAAAGCTTAATTCCATTTTGGTGAACTACCCACTCCTCTTGTACTTTTAAATACTTTAGCTTCTCAAATAGTCAAAGCTGATCCACATATAGGTGGGTAGTTCCTAGAGAAACTGTGTATAAAGAACAGTAAATAAGTAGCTGGCCATTCCTTCTAAAACAATTCTGAGAAGATTTTTAGTTGGCTGGTAAAACCAGATATGTAACTTAACAAGCCGCAGTCTCTTGCCAATCTTTCGTATCTCTCACTCTAATAAGGAAAGAGAGTATTTCATTATCAAGAATTTTCAGTACATCTTGTAACTTTCTTTTTCCTACTTATACCTCCCCACACCTAAAAATAATGTATAAATTTCCAATGAGGTGCCCCTGGTTTTCCAGAATCTTCATTTAAAATATTCTAACACAATCATTTGGTAGACATGACACTTTTTGCAGAGACTTGGTTTTCTTTAAAAAGAAAAAAGAAGAAGAAAGAAAAGAAAATTCTGGCTATAAGAGTATGTTCCAGGCCAGAAGAAAAATTTGAAAGGAATTGTATATTTCTGCCTTAACAAAGTGCTTGATTGAACATGATCTCCTGGGTCTGCCTGTCAAGTTTAGGTGTCACCCTACTCCTCACATCAATGTACTCTAGCTTCTCAAGAGCTTCTCTGACTCCTTATACCCTGAGTGATGTGAATCTCTTTTCTATTTTTCTCGAGTCAGGATTTTTCTATGTAAAAGGCTCTCTTTCTACATTTGTCCCATTATATAAGGAAAAGCTGACGTGATGAGAACTACAGGCAAATGGGAAGAGGATAGCCACACCTGCCTGGTCCCAGATTCACACTTCTAAGCCTCTTTTGCCTGGACGAGGTAGAGGGGATACCTGGCCCTGCTTGCCCACTTTGTTCCAGTTCACTGCAGCCTATTCCTCAATGACACATCTGTGGGGCTGGGTCAGGACGTAGCATCTTGAGAGATCATTGAATGGCCTAGTCCAAAGTGATGATCCCTCCCAGGCCCTGGATGGTAGACTGTTAGCAAAGGCTAACGTTTTGTTAGACTCTACTTGCTATTGATCTCCTGAGATCAAAATATGAATGAGGCACTTGATTTAACTTTTTCATTTTAAAGAAACCGTATACGAACCTAAATCAAAATCAATTTATGTATCACTCTACGGGGTTGCAAAGAGTTGGACACGACTGAGCAACTGAACAACTAATAGACAAGGATTAAGAGAACAAGTTCTGGTGCTGAAAAGCCTGAGTTAGCTTCACCTCCTTCTAATCTGCTTGCCCATCTGTGGCATAGGAATAATAAAAGAAACAAATTGAAGGATATTTGAAGGTTAAACACAAATAATAATGACACAAAACGTTTAACAGAGTGCCCATTGAGTATAGGTGCATAGATGTTTGTTATTATTCTTGCTCTTATCTCTGTTATTAGCTATAGGGGACTTAATGAAGCCTAGAAATGTGGAGAAGCTGAGTGACCTGGCCCAAGTCGCACAGCTACATCAGAGCAAAGTCAGGGCTGGAGTCAAGGTCACTTGATAGTTGGTTCACTGACCATTTGTTGGAGTAAGGGGAGGATGCTTATGCTGATCACTTCGACAAAAAAGGTGTATCACATCAGAGCTGGCTCATGCGCACACCTGTCCTCTGGAATCCCTTGCTGAGATTATGATCTAAGATGCACTGGTGTACAGACAGAACATGTCAAAATAGGTAGACTCAGGTTAGTGTTTTATTTCCTCATATTCATGCCTTAGCCAGAGGTTTCTGAGCTTTGTCCTGTCACGTGGCACCTATAGTATATCAGCAGTTTCCTCACAATGTATCTAGACACAAAGAATACTTAACGTTTCCATTTATAAGTAGTCAGTTCAAGCAACCTAACAGATATCTATGTCCTAACAACTTAACAACCATTTGAAAATATAATATGCATAATCTGAAAGATAATACGTATAATGTATATAAAATATTGCAAAATGGTGTTTCTGCACAACTTCTTAGACACCATTACTCTTATTTCTTGCTCCACACTGATTTTCTCATGATATGTGCTTGTGATTGCAACAACTACTGAAACTCAGCTATACAAAGATATGACATCATCAAAAATATCTAGCCTGAATGGGAACTCCAAAAGAGATGGGTTATGAATATGTATGGCTGATTCATTTGCTATACAGTAGAAACTAATACGACATTGTAAAGTAACTATGCTCCAACAAAAATTAATTTAAAATACATGACAAAATACAAAAAAAGAAAAAAAAAACATGCAGTTTGAGACTGAACTACCTTGAGCTTCAGTGTGTTCAAGAGATGTTAAGTATCATTCTAACTTCCTGAAAATTTTAAAATATTCTGTAGTGTCTATGAGAACGAGGCAGCGCCCACAGGTGACTCAGCACAGTTTGAAAAACATGGACGTAAGCTTTGTTGGCCTCATTGGCCTCTACCTACAAATATGGGGGAGGCTACTATCTGTATGTATGGGACTTTCCTGGTGACTCAGTGGTTAAGAATCTACCTGCAATCCAGGAGACACGAGTTCAATTTCTGGGTCTGGAAGATCCCCTGGAGAAGGAAATGACAACCCACTCCAGTATGCTTGTCTGGGAAATGCCACGGACAGAGGAGCCTGGCGGGCCACGGTCCACAGTGTTGCAAGGAGTCGGGCATGAGTTAATGACTAAACCAACACCAACAAAGTAAGTATAGAAGTTGCAAGGATAACTTAAATAGTGAAACTGCCAAGCACAGAAACCAATGGGTCTCAATTTTCAGTGAGCCTAAGAATTGCTTTCTTCTTTTTTTGAATTATTGGTTCTCTATTCCCCCTGAAGTCTACATTTTTTATTCTCATCTGGAGATTTATACGTAGGTGGCCAGAAGACTACACTTGGAGGAAAACTGCTTGAGATGTAACATTTATTTGTTTGGGATGTATGCAAATGCCAGCCATTTAGGGAAGAGAGTTAGTGGATGACATTTTCCTCTTAATGGGTAATGAGAAAGCTCAAAATGACTCCAGGGGCTTGCTAAGTAAGTTTCTTTCATCAAATTCCCCAGGTAATCAATCAATAGAATCTCACCCACGCCTACATAGTTCACCTGATAGCACTTTGTTAAAACAACTAACCTGTAGGAAATGTGATCCATGAACTGAAAAAGGCTTTGAGAAGAAAAAGGAAAGATAATTTGAGTGTGTAAAGAATCTACTATTAAATCTTAAAGGCTGCACTGCATAAAGTAAAATTATTGTTATTAAATTCTCCCCAGATTACAAGGTAGCAGCAGCTCATATTGTCAAGGCCAGATTGGACCTTTGTGATGTCTACAGTTCTAAGCATGAAGGAAGGAAGCTTGGCCTCTTGAAGGATATTTGCCTACAGCATAATACCAATAATGGAAATAATATCAGATCATATAAAGTTGAGGCTTTTATTCTCTGCAGAACTGAGAAATGATGAGAGAAGCACTCTGGGAATTTTCCCTTTAGATTAAATATTTGAATCATGACTGTCTGAGACAATCACATTCAGTTTGAAAATTACTTTGCTATCTCAAGCATGCTGAGAATAAAAGACACTTTCGGTATCTCAATTAAGACATGAAAATCGTATTTTCTACGGGATTTGTACAGTTAAAGAAAGAGAAAAATAATATTTGAATGGTACTTAACGTTTTAGCTAAATTTAACTAGCTCCATCTCACTGCTGTGTTACGGAAATAAACAAGTTCACAGCCCTTTGGAGTTGATTAAAGATACTCGGTTGAAGCTGTTGGTTCTAAAGAGGATCAGAGAAGAGAACCAAAACAAAAGCCAGCAGGCCATCCATTCTGCTGTTCGGCATTAAGGTGGCAAAACTCAGATTTTCTAGCATCTTCTAACGGTCACTTCCAAGCTAGCTTGGGCCTCTAACTCCACTGACATATTATTACTGAGGGCATGGAGGGCACAGGCAGCCCTTATTTTGTAGGTTTATACCTTTTATCCTACTCTTGCCGAGGTCAGTTGTCATTGCTTAGAAAGGCCAGCCAGCCTGCAGAACTTGTCAGAAGGGTGGAAACATTCCTACTATCCACCCACCCACCCACCATCTAAAAGTGTGACTGGACTTAGGAGAAAGTGGTAACAATTTGATGATGCATATTCTTTAGCAAGATCCACTTCCCAAATGTAACCTCACTCAACTATCAACTCTCAGTGCTCTTTGCTGTCAAACCACCTTGGTACTGAAGGCCCTGTTAATAAAGCTGACTTTTAAAATTCCATGTCTCCTCTGTGTTTTTTTAAGCTCAGGCCAAATGGAAATAACCAGGATTTCTTGGTCTTTACATGCTACTCTCCCATCCCTGAATCTTTACTTCTGTGACTGCTTCTATTCAGGAAAATAATTATTGTGCAATGGTTTGATATGACTTTAAATCCACTTGTTTATGACAAAATCAAGTTGTTTTTCTAAGTAAAGTTATTTGGATAAAAAAGTGAAGTTGTTGTGTCAGGATGCTGTCACCAACATGCATGGTGCCAATGGGTACCAGGTAGCTTGGCCTCTGAGGGGCCATGCTGGTGGCTTATCAATAAGAACATATGAACAAGCAACTATGGTGAGGAGACATTTCCAAGATAAATACCAGAGTTAGTGAAGGCTTTAGTGAAGTTAGTGAAGTTAGTTAAGGCTTTCCAACAGTGTTCAAGCTGAGCAAGGAGACTCTTCGCTGATCTAAATAGCTCTCTGAAGACCCTGCGGCAATAGCTCCTGTCTAGAAAAGATGACTCTACCAAATAGTGGTGAAAACCATGCGGTGGCCCCACAGATGAGATCATCTTGCCCGCCTACACCAGCACCTTTGTTCCCTAGCAACATGCTCTAACTACAGGGAGTTTTGATTTTGCACTGTCAGCTGGACACCAACTCTTGGTTGGAGAAACTCTCTCTCCTGAGAACCAATTCATAGAAAGATACACTGCAAACTAAATATGGACTTTATTCCTTTCATCTCTCCTCACCTGGAACAGTCATATAATTCATCTATCATTGTTTTAAAGAACGTCATTTATTGGCTTATTAAGTAACATTATTTTGTATTTCACCATTAGCTTGTGAAATTTTTATAATTTCTGCAGGGAATCTGTGTTAAATAAAATATCATCAAAGGAACAAAACAACTACCTCACTCTTTCCCAACTTCTCTATGTTAGTATCTTACCCATGACTAATGTGATCTTTCCAGGAAGTTTTCTCTGACTTCCAGCGCTCCCATTGATGAACTCTGTTTTCTCTGATTTGAACCTGTAACACTAATCTCCATGGGCCCCATCACTCTCCTCCTGATATTAAAGAAATGTGGCTAAAAGTCAGATTTCTATCTTCCCCATTAGACTGTAACTTCTCAAAAGGTAGAATTCACTTTTGCATCCTTCCTAACAAATAAGACAGGGCAGGTAGCATACTGCCTATAAGGAGTAAATGAATGAGAGAAAAGAACTGATATGCAGTTACCCCTAGAAATCCTTCAAAGATGTTAATGTATCCAAACTATACCTGATTGAGCTTTTCTGTTTCTGTACAAGGGAATATTCATTGAAAGAGAACGGGAAGAGAATTCTACATATTCTGTGTAGAATATGAGGTCATCACTCAATTCTGGGGAACTGGCTGTGGAAGGAAAACAGCACAGGAGGACTGTTTAAAAATAAACTCTCCCTGCTTTAGCACTTTTGCTTATCACCGGGCAAATGAGAGGCTATTTCCCCCCATTCTAATCCACATCCATTCACGTGACAAAGGCAAGATGGCATACATATCATGTCAACAACATTCCTCAGTGTAATCAGCAGAATTAGTTAAGGATTTCTCATGGCCCATCTCAAATGGAACTGGCAGGTAGACAAGGAGATGTCCTCTTTGACTCAGGGAAACTTTGGCTATTCAAGTTCCAAGAGAATATTAGCGAATTTCCAATATCGTGAGGAATGTGAACCAAATGAAATGCTGCAATATCCTATCATTCTAAACTACCTTCTGCGGTACAGTATGTAATTTCCATTGCACACCAAAAGCACCGTGGCTTGTTTACAGGCTTCAAACACAACATTTTCATACTGGTTTTCAAAAATCACTTAAGCATGATTCAATGTCTTGATGGTAGATGGGAACAAACGCAGGATATATGAAAGAATAATTAGAAGAGATTAAAGGAACTAAAAATGCTCCTCAATGGAACACACAGTATTATTTATAGTAGAAGAAGTTTGTGGGAGCTGGCTTATAGCAGAGTTTTGTGAGCTGGCTGTTAAGCCATTGGTAAACTGAAGGCAGCTACGTTGGGAATATTTACACCATAAAAATGGGCAAGTACTACATCTCAAAGCCTATTTTTGTACATTTTTTTGAGGGCTGGTTTAGTAACACACCACTGATTAGAGGCTAGTATAGATGGCAAAGAAGATAAAAGAAGTAGACAGATATTCTTATTGATTTTTTGTATCCTAAAAAATCTACATTAGGAACAGTATCAGTGGCTGCATATTAAAACAAAATGAAAATGTTTAACTAGAATTGTGTACATTGTAGAAATATGTTTCTATATAGGACAAGAGGATTTAAGTCATAGTTCTACTAAAATATAAAGCATCAAAAGAAGTTTTAATAATTACTTTCAGTAATACACAAATTTCCTGTGTTTCTTGTAGTATACATAACATCTTCAAAAAACAACTGACCCTCAAACTTACTTTTTCTGTCAAATTTGGTGGCCATTACCATGCAAACTGTCATGCGTGCCAGAGTCCTAAGTCATTTCAGTCACGTCTCTTTGTGGCCTTAAGGACCGTAGCCTGCCAGGCTCCTCTGCCCATGGGATTCTTCAGGCAAGAATACTGGAGTGGGTTGCCATGCCCTCCTCCAGATGATCTTCCCAACCCAGGGATTGAACCCATGTCTCTTACGTCTCCGGCATTGGCAGCTGGGTTCTTTACCACTAGTGCTCCCTGGGAAGACTGCATACTGTCATCAGTCCAGCTCAGTTCAGCCGCCCAGTCATGTCCGACTCCTTGTGACTCCATGAATCGCAGCACGCCAGGCCTCCCTGTCCATCACCAACTCCCAGAATTCACTCAGACTCACGTCCATCGAGTCCGTGATGCCATCCAGCCATCTCATCCTCTGTTGTCTCCTTCTCCTCCTGCCCCCAATCCCTCCCAGCATCAGAGTCTTTTCCAATGAGTCAACTCTTCATATGAGGTGGCCAAAGTATTGGAGTTTCAGCTTCAGCATCATAATCGTCTTTAAAACAATGATCGAGGTATATACATTGTCCCTGAATCTAATAATGCAATTCACTATATCTTTATAACTAAGTCATCTGTGGTAAAAATGTTATAAAATGATGAAAGAATAACTTTAATAAGAGTCACAAAATAAAATCCTGTTATACCTTACAGACAAAATACAGTTCTTTTAATGCTGTGCTGGTTATAATCCGATCACGTCTTTGACAGGGAGAAAATATGAAGAGTTGTTCTTGTGTATTTAGTCATTGCTGTGATTCTTCCGCATCCACCCCTCTCCATGGTAGTGGACACTCATGTCCACACTTCCCATCACACTGATGTTAGTCTTGTCCATACAGAATGTGGGTGGAGCCTCCAGTATGTCTCTTCTTAGTCCAGGTCCTCAAGAGCCACTATGTGTTTATCTTCTGTCCCTGCCACTGACCACAAGAAGACAATGCCCTTAGAAGCTGCTTTTCTTTATCCTGGCCCCAGACTAAAGAAACAGGGCACAGGCTTGAATCCAGCTGATCGCTCAGATCCAAGCTTAGACAAGCCTAGCTGAGCTTAAGCAAACTCCAGGCAACTCAATGAGAGTACAATAAATACTTATTTAAATAAATGTTTATTTTCAGCAGGCAAGTTTTGATGTAATATGTTATGGAGCAGTGTTATAGCAATAACTGACTAATGTAGTTTTCAGACAGTAGGCAGAAATTAAACTTTTTTCAAATAACTGTTTATATAAATCAGGCACTTCCTTAATGACTTAGTGGTAAAGAATCTGCCTGCCAATGCAGGAGATGTGAATTTGATCCCTGGATCGGGAAGATCTCCTGAAGGAGGGAATGGCAACCCAATCCAGTATTCTTGTCTAGGAAATCCCACAGACAGAGGAGCCTGGCAGGCTACAGTCTATGGGGGTGCAGAAGAGTTGTACATGACTTGGAAACTAAATAACAAATATAAATCAGACTTGTGCAGGCTGTGGAATTCAGGAACAAAGTTTTGAATACTGGCTCAAATATTTAGAGCCGCTCTATTCTTTGTTTTAGCAATTAAAAGAGGACAATACTATTTCTTTCACAAGTTTCTAGTGAAGATGAACTGAGAATTCTCTCCACAAAATTATCCTCTATAAAGTGCTCAACATAGAATATGGGATATAATGAAAACTCAAAATTAATAGCTACTAGGATTATTTTTATTAAGCATTTACTATTTACAAAAGCATCACTACTAACTGAAATTGAGAAGAGAGGGGAAAAGCCTATTTTTGGTATAGAGTCTGAACTCACTAATAAAACAGAATCACCTGCAAGACAACATAGTTAGTATTGACTGAAGAACATGGCCAAAGGCAATTGCTTTGGAATTAAACACAGGTTTGGAACAGGAATTTATTTTTTGAACACTGCTAAGCACAGACCATACCAAAAAGTCTCTATAAAATTTGATGGATGAGTTCTATTATATATGTAAAAATTAAGGCATGGCCTTGTCCAAGTGTTGTTCACAGCAGGCACTGAAATCTATAACAGGTAGCCCAGAATTCACAAGGGAGGAGAGTTTTCAACCTCCGCTTGTACAATAAGAACAAACACGCAGATAAGCAAATGAATTGCAAGCCAAAGGACTTTGAGCTTTGTACTCGAACACAGGCTAATCTAATTTGACAGAGACCCACCAAATGATTAGAAAAATCACCCAAGGGGTCTACAGTGAATTAGTGAAATTTGTTGAGAACACAGTGTCTCTGAGTTCGTTGACCTAATGCTCTTTTCTGGATGGAGGAGATAAGACAGGTAAATAGTAAATAATGTAAAATTTAGGGATGGGAGAAAGGAGGGAGGCTGAAGAGGGAGAGGATAAATATATAATTATGACTTATTCGTGTTGTTGTATGGAGGAAACCAACACAATATTGTGAAGTACTTTTCCTGCAATTGAAAAATAAACAAAAGAAGAAAGTAAAATTATTTAGTAATGTAGTCATGATTCTCCTTAAAAGCTACAATCCTCCTGGCTGCACGTCTCCCAGATACTGTTTCGTGATTATTTTCAAAGGGCAGTATTTCATCTAGTCTATGCCCACATTAGAGGCCATAGAATCACCCAGAAACCTGCTTTAAAATGTATATCCTGCCCAGCGCCAGACTTCCTGATTCAGCAGTCTGGAGTGAGGATGGGAACTTCCCTTCCCCACCTCATGCACCAGATGAGGACCACCTCATTGTCAAACAGATGGTGTGAAGATTGTTCTTTGAAAAAGCAGAGACATTACTTTGCCAACTAAGGTCCATCTCGTCAAGGCTATGGTTTTTCCTGTGGTCATGTATGGATGTGAGAGTTGGACTGTGAAGAAGGCTGAGTGCCGAAAATTGATGCTTTTGAACTGTGGTGTTGGAGAAGACTCTTGAGAGTCCCTTGGACTGCAAGGAGATCCAACCAATCCATTCTGAAGGAGATCAGCCCTGGGATTTCTTTGGAAGGAATGATGCTAAGGCTGAAACTCCAGTACTTTGGCCACCTCATGCGAAGAGTTGACTCATTGGAAAAGACTCTGATGCTGGGAGAGATTGGGGGCAGGAGGAGAAGGGGACGACAGAGGATGAGATGGCTGGATGGCATTACTGACTCGATGGACATAAGTCTGAGTGCACTCCGGGAGTTGGTGATGGACAGGGAGGCCTGGCGTGCTGTGATTCATGGGGTCACAAAGAGTCCGACACGACTGAGCGACTGAACTGAACTGACCTGACCTGACCTAAACTTAATGGAGCAGGGGTGGGGTGGGGGCACAAACTAGTGTTTTTTGTGCCTCACAGATTTGTTTTCTTTGGTGGGTGCCAAAATGTATGAAATTCCACAAAAACAAATTTCTAGCTTTTCTTAAAAGGGTTAAGGAAATCCCAGGTGGCTCTCCTGCCTGCAATGCGGGAGACCTGTGTTTGATCCCTAAGTTGGGAATATCCCTTGGAGGAGGGCATAGCAAGCTACTCCAGTATTCTTGTCTGGAGAATCCCATGGACAGAGGATCTGGTGGGCTACAGTCCATGGGGTTGCAAAGAGTCAGACATGACTGAGCAGCTAAGCACAGGCAATTCCTGAACTGGGTTTCAGCATAACAAATTAACACTCTGGAGAAGTTGCAAGGTGGTCAGTTGGGAGGATCCTGAAAGTATGGAAACAAGAGACCGAAGCTGCTGTCCTGGTAGGGCAAGATGTTAGGACTGAGGTTCTCAGGCTGAAAGCTCAGATCACCTGGCATTAAAACAATCACCAGCACATTTAAACAATGCATGCAGTGACCTGGACCTTCTGCTAGAGACTTTAAGTATATTCTTTCTAATCCTCACAACCACTCTGCAAAGTGGGTATTGGATTTTTATTATAAGATTAAAAATTTAATTGTCAGAATGTTTTACCTAAGGTTGCTCAGCTGGCAAAGGATGGTGCTGGCTCCCCATTCTTAAGGACCCATTGCTTCTCCAATTTGGTATATTAAGGAGGAAGAGGAGCACAGGATAAATGTTAAAAGCATTGGATTGGGATTCAGGAATCACAAAGAATGTTTATGAATCGAAACCTGAAAAAGCAACTAAGAAATGTTTTCCATAACTGAAGTTTGTCATGTCATGTAACTTCCTAAGAAAATTTTGTTTAAGGAGATAAGTCAAAGACAACTTGGTGTTCATCTTGGTTATTGACATCATCCATTATGTAGCTTGTAAATTCTAGAATTAATGGAAATTCTTACAGTAAGTGGACTCAATTATCTGTCAAGTTTGGAATATGATTATGTGCCTTCTGATGTCATTATTGTGTTTGTATGTATGTGTAAATTCATTTGTCTTAAATTTTGTAGGATATCCCATAGGGTTGCAAAGAGTTGGACATGACTGAGCAACTGAACTGAAATGAATCCTCCATTAAAAAAAAAAAATGGTCCCATTATACAGACACACCATTGCAATGGCCTAGAAATTTGAGTTATTCAGCATCTAAGTTGGGTATGTGCATACTTAGTGACCTCATGGACTGTAGACTGCCAGGCTCCTCTGCCCATGAGATTTTTGGGGCAAGAATACTGGAGTGTCTTGCCACTTCCTTCTCCAATTCAGCATCTAAAGTCCATTCTAATTCAACTGTTTTAAAACTAAAAGAGGCACAAAATTCTTTTTAAGATCACATATACTAACCAGGGATATGGAGAAGCTAGTTTCTGTTCCACTCACTGTCTGCCACTGATCAGAGTAATAAACAAGGAGTCATGCCATGCAAAAATTCACAGAAGTCAAAATAACTGAATTCTAGACTTGATGTTCCTATTCTGAAAAGAAAAGTGATTACCTCTTTTTTATGCCTCTGTAAATAAGAGGATTGGAAATAACTTCTGCAAGTCTTTTTGGTTCCAAAACTCTATTAGTCAAAAAGAATTACTAGCTTATCTTATGAGGAGGAAGAAAATCACTCCAAATCTCTTGTAAATAGAAAGCATGTAACTGAAACCTTAAGGCAAATGTATTTCTTATGAAATTTGTGAATAATGATTTGTGAACTATTTTGTTCACATGATGAAACTGCAAGCACAGTCCCTCAACTTAAGTTCCTAAAATTCACTAATATTTCAACATATGGTTCTACGCTACTTGTGAATATACAGAGGATTGTATTTTTCTGCTTCCTTGAAGTGAATCATGTTAATGACAGATGATTGTAAGTGACATGGGATACCTTCAGGTCAAAGTACTTAATTGCTGGGGCTCAATTTTCTAACCCTCTCGTTTGTCATCCCTTGGGTGGTTCAAGTATGAGATATTAAGTCCTCCACTGATATGGGTCCCTAAGACACTTTGTAGAGCTCAGTATCTCATTCAGTCTGCACTTGGCATAACCTTACATAGGAAGACCAGGTCTCCCACACTGCAGGCAGATTCTTTATCGTCTGAGTCAACAGGGAAGTGGTCTAGGAAGACATACTGTATGAGTGAGACCCACAGAGTGAGTAAAACACATAGCATGAATGTCAGAACACTGGGATTTCAGAGTTCATTTCTTCCCACAGCAAAAATCAATGTGTGATGTGTACGGTAGAGCAGCATCATTATCACTTGGGAGATTATTAATACAGAATCTCAGGCCCCAGGTCACAACTACTGAGACAGAGGCTGCAAGTGAATTGCACACATAGTTGGAGAAGCACTGAGAATCTATTCTGACTTATACAACCCTTAACTTTGTCCAATGTATTGGGTTGGCCCAAAGGTTTGTTTGTACCATCTAATGGAAAACCTTGAATGAACTTTTTGGCCAGCCCGATAGATATATATTTGAAATATCTAGCTCTCCCTAGTTATCATGACTATCTCTACTTAAGGATCTTTTTCATCAAGTTTTCAGAGCAGTCTCACAAATATGACAAAGCCAACAAAGAAATAACTGAAATACATCATGGCAGCACTGTATCAAAATATACGTAACAGTATGGATATTCTCTATTCCTATCTCAAAGAAATGGGAAAGGGAAACACATCTAAATATCTTACTCATAAAAATTTGCTAATGATCTCCCATAAGATGACTAGTTTTGACTTCAGATTACCACAAAGGAAATGATTCTATCTGCGACAGAGGCAAATACAGTCTTAGTGACCAACATAGCCCATAATGTTTTTTTTAAAGTCTGTTATCTCAGGTATACATTCATTTTTTTTTTTATTCAACAAGTATTTTTAAAATACCTATTATGTGCCTGGACTATTTTTGTGTGTATCCTAAAGGTCTTATCGGAGACGGCAATGGCACCCCACTCCAGTACTCTTGCCTGGAAAATCTCATGGACAGAGGAGCCTGGTGGGCTGCAGTCCATGGGGTCGCTAAGAGTTGGACAGGGCTGAGCGACTTCACTTTCACGCATTGGAGAAGGAAATGGCAACCCACTCCAGTGTTCTTGCCTGGAGAATCTCAGGGACAGGGGAGCCTGATGGGCTGCCATCTATGGGGTCACACAGAGTCGGACACGACTGAAGCGACTTAGCAGTAGCAGCAGCAAAGGTCTTATAGCATAAAATTTACCATTTTAATGCATAAAATTCAGTAGCATTTGACATATTCACAACATTGAACAAACATCCCCACAATCTAGCTCAATAATATTTTCCTCACTCCAAAAGGAAACCCCGATTTTTAGGCAGTAATTCTCTATTCCTCTCTCCCTGTAGCCCCTGGCAACCACTATTTCACTTTGTGAAATATGGATTTGCCTTTTCTAAATATTGTATATAACTGTAATCATACAATATAGACCCTTTGCGATTAGCTTTTTTCACTTAGCATAATGTTTTTCAGGTATGACCCTTGTAGCATGTCAGTACTTCATTTCGTTTTATGGTTGACTTCCCTGGTGGCTCAGATGGTAAACAATCTACCTGCAACGTGGGAGACCTGGGTTTGATCCCTGGGTTGGGAAATTCCCCTGGAGGAGGGCATGGCAACCTACTCCAGTATTCTTGCCTAGAGAACCACCATGGACACAGGAGCCTGGTGGTTACAGTCCATGGGTCACAAAGAAATGGACATGACTGAGACTAAGCACATCACTGGATGGGTATACCACATTTTGTTTACACACTCCTCATTGATAAACATTTTGGATTGTTTGCCCCATTTTTTTTGTTGTTGTTGTTTAGTTGCTAAGTCGTGTTGATCTCCTTGAGACCCCGTGGACTGCAGTGCACCAGGCTTCCCAGTCCTTCACTATCTCCTGGAGTTAGCTCAAATTCATGTTCATTGAGTCAGTGATGCCATCCAACTATCTCATCCTCTGTTGTCCCCTTCTCCTGCCTTCAATTAAAAGATGACCAACCTAGACAGCATATTAAAAAGCAGAGACATTACTTTGCTGACAAAGGTCCATCTAGTCAAAGCTATGGTTTTTCTAGAAGTCATGTATGGATGTGAGAGTTGGACTATAAAGAAAGCTCAGTGACAAAGAACTGATACTTTTGAATTGTGGTGTTGGAGAAGACTCTTGAGAGTCCCTTGGATTGCAGGGAGATCCAACCAGTCCATCCTAAAGGAGTTCAGTCCTGGGTGTTCATTGGAAGGACTGATGCTGAAGCTGAAACTCCAATAGTTTGGATACCTGATGCAAACAGCTGACTCGTTTGAAGAGTCCCTAATGCTGGGAAAGATTGAGGCCTGGAGGAGAAGGGGACGACAGAGGATGAAATGGTTGGATGGCATCACCTACTCGATGGACATGAGTTTGGGTAAACTCTGGGAGTTGGTGATAGACAGGGAGGCCTGGCGTGCTGCGATGCATGGGGTCACAAAGAGTCGGACATGACTGAGAGACTGAACTGAATGCAAATTTAATGTACAAGCAGGTAAATTAAACCTGTTTACATAATATTCAATTCACGAGGCATGAGAAACCTGCTATTTCTCCATCTCTCTGCCCAGAGCACCATCATAAGCATGGTAGTTCAGAGATCACTCATACATTGCCACAGGCTGTCTGTGGTACTCTTGATTTTAGCTCTACAAATGTAAATGTCTTCCAAAGTATAGAGTTTATTGACAGCTAAGACTAAAGATGTGTGCCTGAGGCTTGTAGAAAGCCAACGGTCATCATGTGAGACTGAGGGCATTAAAACCAAAATAAAGCAGCAAACACACAGGAATTTTGCTTAAATAAAGCAAAGACTGATAGTCAAGAGTTGCTAAGGTTTCTGATCTTTCAAGCCAGTCTTCACTCAGTGCATCATTAGCCATCACTGCCTAATGAGATTTATCCTGTAACAGAACTTGATTTGCATGACTATGCTGGTGTAGATTACCCATGAGGGATAGACTTTGGAAGCTGAGATACAGAAAATGGTAGATTAACCATTAAAATGGCCACAATGAAGTCAATGCTCTATTCCTTTATCGACAGCATCACAGTCCATAGCAGCATCACAGTTTATTTTTTTCCATTTTGCATGTAGCTTGGAACCAACATGCCATTTACTCTTTGCCATCCTATATGGTTTTTATTTCATTATATTCTGTCACTCTTCTTGGTTTCCCACAAGCTCTCTTTTCCCCTTAGCTTCCATGCCATTGTTTCTTACCATTAAGTTCTAATTTCTAGTTCAGTTTCAATTGTGTCTGGTCTTGGGAGCTGCAAGGCTATACATGCATTCATTATACAGAGAGAGCTTATTCTCTGAAATGAAGAAATAAAAAGTGTCTGTACATTAGTTTTATCTGTGAGTTGCTTTCTCAGGCATAGTGAATTTCAAAGCAACCTGCGCAATAAAAACAGGGTAATGTAACTGTGCTTCATGTTAGCCTGCTGGTTTACACAAGAAGGTCCTTGGAAAATGCCCTAAATAATATGTGATAATCTGCCAAAGTTGAAATGTGCACAGGGCAGTCACATCAGTTTGTTACCTCAGAAAACAGCTGAAATGCTTCAACTAGCTTCCTGACCCAGCAGACACTTTTCTCAGCAATTGCAGCTCAAGGGGCTTCAAAGCTGTGTAATAACTACTTTCCCCAAACACAAATCTGAAACTAAACAGGATCATCAAGAAGAAGAGACTGTCCTTCTGAAACTGGGTACCAATTGCTGTGTTCAATAAAAATAGCATCTTAGCCAACATCAAAAGCAATTTTATGAAATTGGTAATTTCAACACTCCACACAGCCCAGGCCAGACACTGGCGAATGCATTTGCGTGAGTGGCACAAAATCCTAGTTGATCACCAACTAGCTGACTCATGAAAACAAGCCATGTGGAAAAATATAGAAGTTGAGGCTAGCTCTCCAGTTAAGCCATATGAAGAAAAATGAGATCCTAGGCCAGCAAAGAGAAATGCCTTTCTACACAAATAGATCATCTATGTTAACAAAGACAAGCTATGAATATGCCCTAGAAGACACCATAGTAACTATGATCAGCTATTTCAATATTCAGATACCTCTATTTAAAACTCATCTCTATTACAAAAAAAAATATATAGTATTGGGTTAGCCAAAAAAGTTCATTTGGATTTTTCCATAGCATATTATAGAAACAGTGACTGAACTTTATGGCCCACCCAAATGATAGTTATCAACGATTTGGGGATGTCTAGTTTGTAGATTATCCTGGTCCATTTATTTCTCTTGACAGAGACTGATAGAACTAAAGGTGGCCCTATGAACTGCTTTAAGTAATATGAACTACTTGGAAATACCTCTTCAATGAAAAGTCCGATCATCATTTCTTTTTTGAAGATTTTTGTATGTGTCCCATTTTGAAAGTCTTTATTGAATGTGTTACAATGTTGATTCTATTTTCTATGTTCTAGTTTTTTGACCATGAAGCCTATGAGATCTTAGCTCCCCTGACCAGGGATTGAACCCACATCCTCTTCATTGGAAGGTGAAGTCTTAACTACTGGACCGCCAGGGAAGTTCCAAGTCCTTTCATTACTGAGAGAGAGGGTGGAGATTTTCAAACACTTTAGTTATTATAAACAAATAATATCCAGCTTTACACAGGGCAATAACAACACTTCAACTAACACCCTTTGTTGACTACTTATTTGGTACTCAGCTCTATGTCATGGGTATATTTGAATTAACCCAGGTGGCAGCGGTAAAGAACTCACCTGCCAATGCAGGAGACCTAATAGACACAGGTTCAATCCCTGGGTTGGGAAGATCCCCTGGAGGAGGGCATGGCAACCCATTCCAGTATTCTTGCCTGGAGAAATCCCATGGACAAAGGAGCCTGGCAGGATACAGTCCATGGGGTTGCAAAGAGTTGGATACAACTGAAGCAACGTCACATGCACACACACTTAAACTTCTCAACAAACCCTGTGAAGTTAGTATTGGTAGCTCCATTTTACTGATAAGAGAATTAAAACTTAGTAATGTTAAGTATTTAGAACAGAATTTCAGGCTGGTAATATCTGGTGAAGCCAGTACTCAAACCCAGGATGGTCTAAAATCAGGGCTGCTGCTTAACTCATATTGTCCCCCCTTGGTTACAAATCCATTTTGGTTTCAAGACCCTGGGACTGAAGCCAGGTCTCTCATTGCAGCTGGGCTCTTCNTGATTCTATCTGCGACAGAGGCAAATACAGTCTTAGTGACCCACATAGCCCATAAAGTTTTTTTTAAAGTCTGTTATCTCAGGTATACATTCATTTTTTTTTTATTCAACAAGTATTTTTAAAATACCTAATTATGCCTGGACTATTTTTGTGTGTATCCTAAAGGTCTTATCGGAGACGGCAATGGCACCCCACTCCAGTACTCTTGCCTGGAAAATCTCATGGACAGAGGAGCCTGGTGGGCTGCAGTCCATGGGGTATAGAGTTGGACAGGGCTGAGCGACTTCACTTTCACGCATTGGAGAAGAAATGGCAACCCACTCCAGTGTTCTTGCCTGGAGAATCTCAGGGACAGGGGAGCCTGATGGGCTGCCATCTATGGGGTCACACAGAGTCGGACACGACTGAAGCGACTTAGCAGTAGCAGCAGCAAAGGTCTTATAGCATAAAATTTACCATTTTAATGCATAAAATTCAGTAGCATTTGACATATTCACAACATTGAACAAACATCCCCACAATCTAGCTCAATAATATTTTCCTCACTCCAAAAGGAAACCCCGATTTTTAGGCAGTAATTCTCTATTCCTCTCTCCCTGTAGCCCCTGGCAACCACTATTTCACTTTGTGAAATATGGATTTGCCTTTTCTAAATATTGTATATAACTGTAATCATACAATATAGACCCTTTGCGATTAGCTTTTTTCACTTAGCATAATGTTTTTCAGGTATGACCCTTGTAGCATGTCAGTACTTCATTTCGTTTTATGGTTGACTTCCCTGGTGCTCAGATGGTAAAACAATCTACCTGCAACGTGGGAGACCTGGGTTTGATCCCTGGGTTGGGAAATTCCCCTGGAGGAGGGCATGGCAACCTACTCCAGTATTCTTGCCTAGAGAACCACCATGGACACAGGAGCCTGGTGGTTACAGTCCATGGGTCACAAAGAAATGGACATGACTGAGACTAAGCACATCACTGGATGGGTATACCACATTTTGTTTACACACTCCTCATTGATAAACATTTTGGATTGTTGCCCCATTTTTTGTTGTTGTTGTTTAGTTGCTAAGTCGTGTTGATCTCCTTGAGACCCCGTGGACTGCAGTGCACCAGGCTTCCCAGTCCTTCACTATCTCCTGGAGTTAGCTCAAATTCATGTTCATTGAGTCAGTGATGCCATCCAACTATCTCATCCTCTGTTGTCCCCTTCTCCTGCCTTCAATTAAAAAGATGACCAACCTAGACAGCATATTAAAAAGCAGAGACATTACTTTGCTGACAAAGGTCCATCTAGTCAAAGCTATGGTTTTTCTAGAAGTCATGTATGGATGTGAGAGTTGGACTATAAAGAAAGCTCAGTGACAAAGAACTGATACTTTTGAATTGTGGTGTTGGAGAAGACTCTTGAGAGTCCCTTGGATTGCAGGGAGATCCAACCAGTCCATCCTAAAGGAGTTCAGTCCTGGGTGTTCATTGGAAGGACTGATGCTGAAGCTGAAACTCCAATAGTTTGGATACCTGATGCAAACAGCTGACTCGTTTGAAGAGTCCCTAATGCTGGGAAAGATTGAGGCCTGGAGGAGAAGGGGACGACAGAGGATGAAATGGTTGGATGGCATCACCTACTCGATGGACATGAGTTTGGGTAAACTCTGGGAGTTGGTGATAGACAGGGAGGCCTGGCGTGCTGCGATGCATGGGGTCACAAAGAGTCGGACATGACTGAGAGACTGAACTGAATGCAAATTTAATGTACAAGCAGGTAAATTAACCTGTTTACATAATATTCAATTCACGAGGCATGAGAAACCTGCTATTTCTCCATCTCTCTGCCCAGAGCACCATCATAAGCATGGTAGTTCAGAGATCACTCATACATTGCCACAGGCTGTCTGTGGTACTCTTGATTTTAGCTCTACAAATGTAAATGTCTTCCAAAGTATAGAGTTTATTGACAGCTAAGACTAAAGATGTGTGCCTGAGGCTTGTAGAAAGCCAACGGTCATCATGTGAGACTGAGGGCATTAAAACCAAAATAAAGCAGCAAAACACACAGGAATTTTTGCTTAAATAAAGCAAAGACTGATAGTCAAGAGTTGCTAAGGTTTCTGATCTTTCAAGCCAGTCTTCACTCAGTGCATCATTAGCCATCACTGGCCTAATGAGATTTATCCTGTAACAGAACTTGATTTGCATGACTATGCTGGTGTAGATTACCCATGGAGGAGATAGACTTTGGAAGCTGAGATACAGAAAATGGTAGATTAACCATTAAAATGGCCACAATGAAGGTCAATGCTCTATTCCTTTATCGACAGCATCACAGTCCATAGCAGCATCACAGTTTATTTTTTTCCATTTTGCATGTAGCTTGGAACCAACATGCCATTTACTCTTTGCCATCCTATATGGTTTTATTTCATTATATTCTGTCACTCTTCTTGGTTTCCCACAAGCTCTCTTTTCCCTTAGCTTCCATGCCATTGTTTCTTACCATTAAGTTCTAATTTCTAGTTCAGTTTCAATTGTGTCTGGTCTTGGGAGCTGCAAGGCTATACATGCATTCATTATACAGAGAGAGCTTATTCTCTGAAATGAAGAAATAAAAAGTGTCTGTACATTAGTTTTATCTGTGAGTTGCTTCTCAGGCATAGTGAATTTCAAAGCAACCTGCGCAATAAAAACAGGGTAATGTAACTGTGCTTCATGTTAGCCTGCTGGTTTACACAAGAAGTCCTTGGAAAATGCCCTAAATAATATGTGATAATCTGCCAAAGTTGAAATGTGCACAGGGCAGTCACATCAGTTTGTTACCTCAGAAAACAGCTGAAATGCTTCAACTAGCTTCCTGACCCAGCAGACACTTTTCTCAGCAATTGCAGCTCAAGGGGCTTCAAAGCTGTGTAATAACTACTTTCCCCAAACACAAATCTGAAACTAAACCAGGATCATCAAGAAGAAGAGACTGTCCTTCTGAAACTGGGTACCAATTGCTGTGTTCAATAAAAATAGCATCTTACCAACATCAAAAGCAATTTTTATGAAATTGGTAATTTCAACACTCCACACAGCCCAGGCCAGACACTGGCGAATGCATTTGCGTGAGTGGCACAAAAATCCTAGTTGATCACCAACTAGCTGACTCATGAAAACAAGCCATGTGGAAAAATATAGAATTGAGGCTAGCTCCCAGTTAAGCCATATGAGAAAAATGAGATCCTAGGCAGCAAAGAGAAATGCCTTTCTACACAAATAGATCATCTATGTTAAACAAAGACAAGCTATGAATATGCCCTAGAAGACACCATAGTAACTATGATCAGCTATTCAATATTCAGATACCTCTATTTAAAACTCATCTCTATTACAAAAAAAAATATATAGTATTGGGTTAGCCAAAAAGTTCATTTGGATTTTTCCATAGCATATTATAGAAACAGTGACTGAACTTTATGGCCCACCCCAAATGATAGTTATCAACGATTTGGGATGTCTAGTTTGTAGATTATCCTGGTCCATTTATTTCTCTTGACAGAGACTGATAGAACTAAAGGTGGCCCTATGAACTGCTTTAATAATATGAACTACTTGGAAATACCTCTTCAATGAAAGTCCGATCATCATTTCTTTTTTGAAGATTTTTGTATGTGTCCCATTTTGAAAGTCTTTATTGAATGTGTTACAATGTTGATTCTATTTTCTATGTTCTAGTTTTTGACCATGAAGCCTATGAGATCTTAGCTCCCTGACCAGGGATTGAACCCACATCCTCTTCATTGGAAGGTGAAGTCTTAACTACTGGACCGCCAGGGAAGTTCCAAGTCCTTTCATTACTGAGAGAGAGGGTGGAGATTTTCAAACACTTTAGTTATTATAAAACAAATAATATCCAGCTTTACACAGGGCAATAACAACACTTCAACTAACACCCTTTGTTGACTACTTATTTGGTACTCAGCTCTATGTCATGGGTATATTTGAATTAACCCAGGTGGCAGCGGTAAAGAACTCACCTGCCAATGCAGGAGACCTAATAGACACAGGTTCAATCCCTGGGTTGGGAAGATCCCCTGGAGGAGGGCATGGCAACCCATTCCAGTATTCTTGCCTGGAGAATCCCATGGACAAAGGAGCCTGGCAGGATACAGTCCATGGGGTTGCAAAGAGTTGGATACAACTGAAGCAACGTCACATGCACACACACTTAAACTTCTCAACAAACCTGTGAAGTTAGTATTGGTAGCTCCATTTTACTGATAAGAGAATTAAAACTTAGTAATGTTAAGTATTTAGAACAGAATTTCAGGCTGGTAATATCTGGTGAAGCCAGTACTCAAACCCAGGATGGTCTAAAATCAGGGCTGCTGCTTAACTCATATTGTCCCCCTTGGTTACAAATCCATTTTGGTTTCAAGACCCTGGGACTGAAGCCAGGTCTCTCATTGCAGCTGGATTCTTTACTGCCTGAGCTACCAGCAAAGATTTTATAAAGTTTCCTTCTCACTAAAACCAATTGATAGGCCCCAAAATCTTTATAAAATCTCCCTGTTAATATCAAAATATTCTTGGCAAATATAGCAGTTTGGGCAACATAGTCTATAGTTTTGAAATCCTGTATTTGAAGATGCCCAAACTCTGTTTTAAGGTTTTTGGGTTTGTCACACATCTCTCAGTCCTATGTCTTCATCTTTTCAAAGGAAATGATAATACCTGCTTCCCAGAGTTGTGAGGATTAAATGAGAGAATATCCATAAATACATCTGCTAATGTATGTATCAAGTAATAAGAACACTTTACTTTTTCTTTTTTTAATTAAATTTTTATCTTTACTTTATTTTGCTTTACAATACTGCATTGGTTTTGCCATACATTGACATGAATCTGCCACGGGTGTACATGAGTTCCCAAACATGAACCCCCCTCCCACCTCCCACCCCATATCATCTCTCTGGATCATCCCTGTGCACCAGCCTCAAGCATCCTGTATACTGCATCGAACATAGACTGGCGATTCGTTTCTTACATGATTTTATACATGTTTCAGTGCCATTCTCCCAAATCATCCCACCCTCTCCCTCTCCCTCAGAGTCCAAAAGCCCACTATACACATCTGTGTCTCTTTTGCTGTCTCACATACAGGGTCATATTACCACCTTTCTAAATTCCATATATATGTGTTAGTATACTGTATTGGTGTTTTTCTTTCTGGCTTACTTCACTCTGTATAATCGGCTCCAGTTTCATCCATCTCATTAGAACTGATTCAAATGTATTCTTTTTAATGGCTGAGTAATACTCCATTGTGTATAAATTTTAATTTTCTTCCTCTGTCATGATCATTCTTTTATATTCCATGATAAAGAAGTTCATATTTTTTTTAAAACATTAAATCCTGATAAATTGCTGAACATGTAAAGGGTGGCATAGATTGAAGAGGAGAGAGGAGCCTGGTGGGCTATAGTCCATGGGGTTGCAAACAGTCAGACACCACTGAGCACTGAGCATGCATGCATGGCATAGTCTGAGCACAGTTATGCAGGGCAAGAGAAAGAATCTGTTGAACACAAACTCTCAGGTAAACCCACCCCAGGCTGATATGAATATGTAGACAATTTGAATGGGAAACAACTCTGTGACACAGAAAAGATCTGTGAACCCAACCAATTCTCAATGGTTCTTAATCTGCCTATTCTATTTTAATTGACTCTCCTTCCTAGGCTTAATTTCCAAATGTAATTGTCAATGACACAAAGCAAAATCTGCAGCAACTACAGCTCATTAAAAACAATGACAGATACCTTTTAAACGTGAACATGTGATACACGGCACATTTCACAAGTGGGTTTCCTTCACCACTGGCATAAGCTAACAGGAAACTCAATGTTCTCTATCAGCTTGGAAATTGCAATTTCTTGTTTGTCCTATGCAAATAAGAAAATAAGCCACTGTGGGAAACCAGCACTTTGGGATTTAAAAGGACAGGAATTTCTGCTAGACCCTTTAGTTACATTTTCTTTGGCATTGCCATTTTCTTGCATTCTCAAACATTTTAACTTGTTCTAAATCTATTCCAAATGACCTCCTTCAACACTATGACCAAAAGATTCACATCAATAGCCCCATAATGTAGAAATGCCATGGTCACAGTGGCGTGACTAAGAGTTTGGGATCTGGTACAAGTCTCCTTTATCACAAGCACAATGTGTGTCATTGGGCATGCTAATTCCAAAACAGTCACAACCTAAAAGTTGAGAGTTATGTTTTATTAGGTGGAAATTTTTAGGACTTAAGCCCAGGAGGCAGCATCTCAAGTAGTCTTGTGACAACTGCTCCAAGGAGGTGAGGGGAAGAGCCAGGTTATACAGAAGTTTTACAACAAAGGGAAGGTAATTCGAACATCAAAAGATTATTCTTAATTAAAGAAAGCCAGATATCCCAGCTTAAGGAATTTAGCACTTTCCTGTTTATGGGAAGATGCAAGAGTCTGGGATCACTGAAATTATTCCTTTCATATGCATCTCAGCTATACGGGGCCAGTATCCTGCGTTTTTCACATCCTGAGTTCCTCAGAGCTCACTGTAGGGAGTGGCTGCAGCCTAATAGCTGCCAGGTCACAGGTATTCCTCTCCTTCTTGGGTGCACTTAGGGCTCAGGAACTCACACTGTTTACATGGCAGGAAATACTTCATTTCTCAGGCAAGTTATCTAACCTTCTCGGATCTCATCTTCCTTACTCAAAACAGCTGGCTTAGAGGAGCCTTTGAAATCCTTATAGAGTTTACAAGAATGGAAAACAGTGTTGAACTCAATACATATCAGATATTGCATCTAACTAATCCAACGAATACAACTAAACCTCAACTAGTTCACCCAAAAGCTCTCTGCCATTGCAGCCTCTAAAAGTGAACTGTATGCCCAGCCCAGCATTGGGAACACAGTAGTTACACAATTAACAGTGACAGTGACCTTCTTAACCATCAGCATCATGCTACTGGATGTAAATATATAGCAAGGCGTAGAGCTGGGCACGGCTCTGAAGTCTTTACCTATGTTGCCTAATTAAGTCATTAAAATAATCCTTAGCAATAGATATTAATATTTTCATCAGTTTAGAGGTGAAGAAGAGGTTGAATAACTAGTTGGAAGATCACATAGTATGTGGGGTGGGGGTTGAGATTCATAGTAAACTAAGGATGCTCTTAACCATAGGCTTTACAGGGAATCAAATATTAACTCAACCTCCCACCTACAACATATGGCCCTGACTTTTAGGGCCAGTAAAATGACTATCCTAGAGTTACATCCTAGGTACATTTGTACCATTTGGTTCAACTTCAATCTCTGATACTTGGTTATTCTTTCCCCCTCCCTTTCAGCTTAAGACAACTATGGGCATGTCAGCCTTGAAAAATAATCATTTTTACAGCCCAGATTACCCAGCTCCATATATGAGGACAGGCAATTTAATACATTTTGGCCAAAGAACTGTCAATCACTGACCTGCACTTAACTTAGATGTCCCTACTTCTTTCGTGTATAAAATTCAATGTTTTGTTTTGTTTGGTTTCTGACTGTCCCCAATTTTTCTTTGTATTTGCATTGGCTCCTATTTCCTGTCTCTTCAATCTGTTTCCAAGTTCTAGCCACTTGAATCTATTCATTTCAATGAATTTTACACAGCTGGGTAGGTCTGCAGGTGGCCGCTAATGTGTTACACAGGTGGCCGCATAAATCCTGATCCATTTCGTCTGGAGGAGATAGCACCTCTCCCAGGGATGCATTCACTTCATCTGGATCTAGGGCAGAGAGCCTGTTCAGAGTGAAGCCAATGTTTAAGGTGAGATGAAATTTGGCAAAATTGTGTTAGGATTTTCCATACAATTAATTTTTCAAAACATCTTTTAATATAAGCATTGGTACCCTTTCCAAGACATTATAAATATTGATTATAGATCCCAACTGGCCCTGATATTTATTCTTCAAGGTAAATGAGGCCCTGTGATACAATGGGAGGAGCTGAGGCTTCTTTAACTGACTTGATTTACTTAATTCTTGTCCAAACTCTGTCTCTAACAATATGAACTTGATTGGGTAAGTCATACCACTTCTCCAGATCTGCAGATGCTAATATAGAGGAGGCATTGGCACTGATATCTTAGTGAGAATTAGCTAACAGAATGACTTTCTGGATCTCTTGAGTGAAGTGTGTATCTTTCTAAAGGAATATTATGGCTGTGAGAAGAACAGAAGACATGATACAAACTCAGCAAATCTTATGGAAGCATTAATCTTACTAAAAGATTGAGCTGTAAGTAGTTTACTTAGCAGGTAGGTTAAAATTCTCTTTTGTAGTAAAGCAATAATGGTAGAGTTGGAAGAAAAATGTAAATGTGTTCCATAAAGGTACCTAGTAGGAATATTTGGCTTGTGGCTCCAAGCCCATGAAATTAGAAAAGTAGCCTTCTCTGCCACTAGGCATTGTTCATAATGCTCATCTGTATTTATAAGATATTTTGTGATGTTCTGGAACAATCTTAATGTATACATGGCTATGAATAAAGATCTCTCTGCTTTTGATAATGGATATAGCTAAAATATATTTACTTATATTACAATATAAAATATTGCCTTCCCCAATGTTTCAGTAGTAGAGAATCCACCCACAATGCAGGAGACACAGGAGTCATGGATTCAATCCCTGGGTTGGGAAGATCCCCTGGAGGAGGAAATGGCAATCCACTCCAGTACCCTTGCCTGGAAAATCCCTTGGACAGAGGAGACTTGTAGGCTACAGTCCACAGGGTTACAAAGAGCTGGACACGACTGAGCATGCAGACACAATACATAGCTAAAATAGGGCTTTCCAGGTGGTGCTAGTGGTAAAGAACCTGCCTGCCAAGGTAAGAGACATAAGAGATGCGGGTTCAATCCCTGGGTCAGGAAGGTCCCCTGGAGGAGTATATGACAACCCACTCCAGTATTCTTGCCTGGAGAATCCCATGGACAGGAGCCTGGCAGGCTATACTCCATGGGGTCACAAAGAGTCGGACTTGAATGAAGTGAGTTAGCACACATTAGCAGGCATAGCTGAAATGCAAAGGGGCTTATCTTAAGACAGAGATGTATCTTTTACCAATGGGAGTTTGGAAACTGTTAGGAAAGGAGAAACGAGAGTTTCTCCCTCTCTGCCTCCACAGTATCTGCAGAAGCATCTCTCTCCCCTCTATGGTCCTAGACTCTGTTGGAGATGCCAAGTGATGCTCTAGTTGATTTTGTGTATTAGATTACATAGATCTTGTAATGGCGTTATAAAGTAGGCCACATTTGCTCCTATTTTTAAAAGAAGAGACCTAAGAAAGGAGAAGCTAATTGACTTGCCTACATAACATAGCCAGTGAGAGGCAGGTCAGAGGTTTGACCCCAGACAGTCTGGTTTTGGAGCTCAGTCTCATAACTGTGTGGTCAATGTTGCCTCCAGTGTAGAAGAAACACGGATGCTTCTAGGTCATGCTCCAGGAGGAGATCAATGAGGTAGACCTTCTTCAGCTGCTTCCTAGGGCCTTCTCTTTTTGTCCCCTTGGGAAGTGGGGTTCTTATGTGATGGGAGAATTCAGAGGAAGAAAAGGAGCAGGAACCCTTCTGGCTCCCACTGAGGAAGAGCCTGTTTTTGGGGTGTTGTCTCAAGATCCTGCCTCTGTGGGGCAACCTTGGGTTCTGGTGAGTATAGGTGTGAGAGAGTCTTTAGAACATGGTTTTCATTGGAAAACTGGTCACAGAGGTTGAGTAAGAGGTGAGAAGCTAAAAGAGAGATAGGGGACCAGCAGCAGGGAGCCCCCTCTGGCTCTGGGTCAGAAGAGTGAAAGGAGGTGCTTTCACAGGGGCCTCAGTTCCGGAATCTACTGGTAGCAGGTGGAACCATGGCAGAAGTTTTCAGCAAGGTCTAGCACTATGGAGGGGAGAGAGCTGCTGCCAAAGATACTGTAGAGACAGGGAGGGAGAAACTCTCTTGTTTCTTCTTTCCCAACACTTCCGGACCTCCTGTTACTTCAAACTAGCTAGCACTGGAGCCAGGACAATGTAGCCTCACTACACAGACAGAGCAAAGGAGGGTAATGCATGGATCTGAGGACAGAAAGAGCTGGGACCACACGTAGGCATGTTCAACATAAAGGGAACGACACAAAGAAGCCAGATTGTGGCCATGTATCTAAGCTTTGTTCTCAGCTTGGCTGTATCATTAATAAAGCTAAAGTGGTATTACGATCTTCATGCGTATAACTTAAACCTCAATTGACTTGGAATTTGGGAGATAAGAGAAAGGGCTTAATTATTATCCTCTGTCCCCAAATTTGCAGTTAAATTGTAAGCACAGAAGGATTTGTTTTGCATATATATATATATATATATAAACTCACACACACATATACACATACGCACAATTATATATACACACATACACAAATGCACACATATACATATAGATTCAAACTGGATTAAAGTATTCAAGTGAAGTCATTTTAGAAGAAACACTGTCTTAGTAGTATTCTCATTACTTGCTTTATCAAAGCTAACAACCATTCTAACATAACTATGAAAAATACCAATTATTTTTATGATAATGAAGACTTTAAATAGCTCAGTAGGATAAATTGGATCCAAACCATGGCTTAGCTAGTTCCTTCTATCTTTGGAATACTAAACCAGAATGAAGGATTTTAATCCTTCTAATACAGAAATGTCTCTTTTGAACTTTAAAGAAGAAAAAAGATTCTTATTCTGTTTTGAGGATGATGAATTAATTTTGAAATGGGGATGTGGAAAAATGATTTTTACCTGAGGGGCAAAGCCCAGAATGAATTTAACTTTGTCAAAATCCTTAGTGGTAAGAATGACAGATACCACCAATGCATGTGTAGATGATATTGGATAAAACCTATCTTTTTTTTTTTTTTAATCAGTTGCCCACACTCCTTAATGCTTTGGATGGACCCTCTACGTCAGAGTTTCTTAGCCTTACAGTACTGATATTCTGGGGTACATAGTTATTTGTTGGCTGTGAGCTGTCCTTTGTAAGATGAGATGCTTCACACCATTCGTGGTCTCTACCCACTGGATTCCAGTAATACTCTCCATTCAGTCATGACAACAATGAATCCAGACATCTTCAACTGTCCTCTGAGGTGGTAGTGGGGGAATGGGGCAAATAACCCCCAGCTGAGAATTTATGCTGTAGATATCGTGTTGGCCAAAAAGTTCATTTGGGTTTCTCTGTAAGCTGTTTCAGAATGACCTGAAGGAAATTTTTGGCCAACTCGCTATTTATAGTTATCTCACTTGTACTGTTACTGGTTGTGACTGTTTATACTTCTCTCAAATTAGTCTGACTTCGAGCTTTAAAAATCATACACATTGAACTGGATTCTAGTAGTTTAGAAGTAACATCCAAGGATCAAATCTCTTTGTAGGATTCAATCTTTTTGTTGCTCAGTCGTGTCCAACTCTTTGAGATCCCATGGACTGTAGTCTACCAGGCTTCTCTGTCCATGGGATTTTCCAGGCAAGAGTACTGGAGTGGGTTGCCATTTCCTTCTCCAGGGGATCTTCCTGGCCCAGGGATCGAACCCAGGTCTCCTGCATTGCAGGCAGACGCTTTACCTTCTGAGCCACCAGGGAAGTCCATAGATATTCCTTACATGTTCTTAAATTGAACCAAAAATTAAACTTCAGTATGGCTAATAGGAGCCAAGATATCTCAAGTAAAAAGGATCTGTTTGCTGAGGAACCTTTTGTAGGAGGGGAAGAGGAAGAGAAGAAAGAATAATATTCAAATAAAATACTGTCTTCTGAGATTCTCCATTAACACAATTCTTTGAAAAATTGGACATTTACCCATGTTATGAGCTTTGTCTTCTAGCTATGAATTTAAATTTTGGGATTCAATTATTTCATTATTAGACGCATTTCATGGTGCATCTTTATTGAAGACAACATAATTCAGAAGGCTTAAATTCAATTAATTATCAAGTAAACAAGTGTACCTACAGCAGACTACCTTAGAATGTTGTAAGCGATCATACGGAAAGATATATTCTTCAGAAGTGCAAAGAGCTAGGTAAAAAAAAATTTCTCAGTTTTAAAAATATTTATTCTCTTCTATAAAATCTAATGGAAACTGGAAAAGCAAATCAAATGCTCTGTGACAACCTAGAGGGGTGGGATGAGGTGGAGGTGGGAAGTTCAAGAAGGATGATACATGTGTCTACCTATGACTGATTCATGTTGCTGTATGGCAGAATCCAATAGAACATTGTAAAGCAACTATCTTCCAATTAAAAACAAATACATTTCAAAAAAGAAAGGAAAAAATACTCTGGGAGGAAGAAAAACACAACAGTAAATCACAATAGTATAATGTTAGAAAGATGGTCAGAACTGAATCCTTGTCAAGTGTCTACAAAGCACTATGGTATGACCACAGTATGTCACTGCCTTCATGGGTCTTAGTTCCTTAGTGGCAAGATAAGCGTCGAAAGATTGCAAAGTAGAGACATGGGAACTTGGTGGGACATGAGGTGGGGCTCCCAGGCACACATACGAGTCTGATCTCACCAGCAGGAATCCCTGTGCCTGAGTAATCTCAACATTAAATAGCAAATGAAAGCACCATGTCAAAGATAGAGAGAGGAAAATACATTTTCATAGCGCTAACGGTACTTTTATCCCTATTTGGGGGAATAAAACCCCTGCATTTTCATTTTACACTGGGCCTCACAAATAATGTACTAAAGCTGATCATGTAAACAACAGATATTTGCAGAGCATCTGGCATCTTCCAGGCACTGTGCTAGGTACAGGCGACCTAACTGTGAACAAAAGAAAGCACATCTCAGCCCCTGGGGAGTTTGCAATGACTTCAACATTATTACCCACTCTCCCATCCCTGACACTCCTTGTCAAGATTCCTGATAAAGACATTCCCTATATGCTAAAGAGAAATTAGGAAAATCAACCATGGTAGGTTGCATTACTAGTTTATCAAATATTATATTTCTTGTCCCTGGGTATCCTTCCCTGAGGTGAGCTCAGGAGGGGTCATTCAACTTGCTGTAACCAGTGAAACACGGATGGACGTGTTGGGGGTCACTTTTGGTGTGCTGTGTATCCTCGGTCGTCTCCTACTCTTTGCAACCTCATGTAGACTTGCCCGCCAGGCTCCATTGGCTTTAAAAGCCAACATATAGTTCTCTAGGTTTCTGTTCTTTCTGCTGTAGCGACCAGCAATATTCTTCATAGATGTTTGTTCTTTAACCTAGGTCCTGGGAGCCAAGGGACAGAGTAAAGCTGCAGCTGACAAGCAGCCTAATTGAGAAATAAGCCTTGGTTTCAGCAAGTAACTGAGACATAGGGGTTGATTGTTAATGCAGCATAATCTAATCTACCCTCACTAATTTATGGTACTTCACTTGGGGAGAGGAACCTCTCTAAAATCCCTAGAGATTTAGCATGATATTTGAGACTTCTAAACACACACCATCTCTACTTTATCCAGAAAATTATTACAGTCTTTTGTAGTGAGCACTTGAATCCTTTTTTACAAACAGCTCTCCATTAATCAACTTTACAGCCATCTCCTTCCACAAATTATTGACTCTTCAATGAATATATATTTAGTTTGATTAATTTTTTGTTCTACCTAGTACCATCTATTTCAAATGTTAACTTGGCTGTGAGTCACATTCATGCCACCATCCTACTGTAATGGAAAAACAGAAGGAAATAATGGCAGTAAAAGGCTATTTTTCCATTCATCAAAACACTTGTGAAATGTTTATTAACTATGTTCTACTTTTTTCTTCATGTCTTAAGAAAGCTGATTGATAATTGACTCAAGTCATCAAATCAAAATAATGATACATGGTTCTATTTCACTGATTCATTCCATATTTATTTACTGAGACCTACTGTGTGCCAGGCACTGTTGTAGGCATTCAATCCCCCAGTGCCTAATGCAGCATCAGGCATGCACAAAACAGTCACTAAATATTTGTTGAAAAATCTGGGAATTTAATTAATTTTAGTATCAACTCAAACTACCTCATAAAAACTATCAGGTTTTTCAGTACGTTTTCTAGACCCATTACTTTTCCTTGTCTGAAAGCAAACACCAAGAAAAGGAGAGAGAAAAGTCCAGAACACTGCAAACTAGCAACCTCTCAAAGGCAGAACATTATGAGAAACCCAAACATTATAAACACATTATTTTGTGGAAGATTGAAATCCAAAGCAACAAGAAACAGTGTTGGTAGAAAATTAGTTTTGTTTCCTTTTCACTTGAGAGTAAATTATGAGATATTTTAAGGCAGGTGAATTTTCCAAGGCACTGTAATTTTATTTAATCATTTTGATCTTTTCTAAGGAACAGCATTCTCTTCGGGGCATGGGATGGGGTGAGGGGGCAAACCTCCTCATCTCCAAGTTAGTGTCCAGCTTTGTCAGCTTTACAAGTCAAGCAGTAAAAGACCTATTTAAAATAAACCATTTCAATATGTGCATTAGTATGGTGATGGAGCGAAGTACTTTTTACTCAGATTAGTGAATCCCTCATTTAATTACAACTGGAAAGGTTAGAAACTTTTTATCTTACACACATACTCTCTGGGAATTATCTGGCTCTGAAATATAATTAATCATCCTCTGTCATGCTTTCATTATATGCACTGCTCTCCAGAGCCTTCGTTTTCTTCTTTCTTCATTCATATTCCTCTGACCTTCCGCCTCACTGTTACCACAGACCTCAGGTGAATTTCGTCAATTGCTCAGAAATGACTGGATATTGTTAAACCCATTTGTCAACCACATTATCAGCTCACAAACATGAGATTTTTGCATATGTTTAGCCTTTCCCATATATAGCAGTCCAAGTATTAACATGGATGGCATCTGTCAATGTTGACAAAAATTAAATTTCCAAACTACTGTAAATAATAAAGCAGTCATATAAAGATTATTTCTCTGGAGCATAAGCTACCAGTAAACATGATTTGCATATTGTGCTTACAGCTGTTTCAACATGAGCTGCTTGCTGTGGTTCATTAAAATGATTTGATTTGTCAGATTCTAGGATAGTTTAAAGTTTGATGTGGAACTGTTCAAGGAAGTTTAGTGAAGTTATTTGTTTATTTATTTTGAGCTGTTCACATCTGGCATAAGAATAAAGTTAATTGAGTAATGTATCTTCAGGAGAAATCGTTAGAGTTTTAAGGCTTGAGGATTCATCATTAACTCAATGTAAAGGCCTTAGGTAAAACCAAGTTCTCTGTCCCACCAAAGCTCATGTATTTTCCACACACATCTCATGGAGTCGGATGGCCAGGATACCATTCCCAACTCAATGTGAGAGAACATCATAGCTTGCCAAGCCAAGAACTGAACATGAAAGAGCCAAGCATGTGTTCACCAACCTGGGAACCATATAAACTCGTCTCTGAGAATTTTCTGTGAAGCTGACTTAATGCGGCAGTTCTACTGCTCTATTTCATCACTTTCCAATCAGAAATCATAGAATCGAACTGCTTGGTGAACTGTTGAAAGACATGTGCATTGGTACTCTTCTCTAGAAAGAGCAGAACTTTCAGATAAATGGTTAACTTTTAGATAAACCACAGTAAGTGTGGTTTTCATGATTTTCAGGGAAGAATATCATAGTTTCTTACTTATTGAAGTCCTTTGTAACAGAGAAAGACAATTTTTCATGTGTATTTGATGATTTTCTTGATATACTGTATTCTCCATTCATTGTTGATATATACATACATATTATATGTATAATTATCATTGTCACTGCCTAATTATCCTGAGACCCAGGAATGACTAAAGTATAATTTTAGCTAACTCTTTCAAACTATGGACCCAAGTATGCCTTTAGATATTATTTGTGATCTTTTCTATGCGAAATCTTCTCCTGTTTCATTAAGAAGAAGAGGACAGGCTGAACTCTCTTATCATAGGTCATATATTAAAAAAAAACAACTTGTAATGTTTTGAATAAAAAAGTGCTTTCTAGACATATTTACAGGCAAAGTAACTAATATTATTGGCAAAGTGACTTTCATTCATCGATGAGTTGCTATTCTAAACAGTGTGTGCACACAATCCTTCACTTCTGTGTACTGTGATGTTTTCTCTTTCAAAAATGAATCCTGTCAAAAGGAAAAATTTGCCAACCTTTTCTTATCCAATAATATGTGATTCTTGTGTAAGAATTATTTGTAGACATTTAACGTGTGGAACATTAATATCAGGAAAATGAGAGCACAGGGGACTGAGGAAGTAGCAGGAACGGTTATGTGCAGATCGGATGAGTTTGCTGTAACTCTACCATAAAGTGGCAGATATTGATTTCCTTTATGAATGAAGTATCCAAATAAACCTCAGCTCTGAACATATGACCAACTCCTCTGTGAAGAGGAACAGGTGTTCCTATTTGAATTTTATAAAGAAACGTGCATTTCTTTACTTGCCCACGTCAACTATTGCTATCTAATTGAAGCGTGTGTTCAGCATACAGGGTTGCTTCTTCCTAAAGATCTTTCATAGGCCATCACAGGAAAAAACAATGGTCAAACACCAAATTCAACAAAACCCTAAAATCTAGGAAAATAAGCAAGAATTGGAGTCATTCTCATACTATGCAGGAATACATGAGAATAATGGAGTGGAAACTGTGGTTTTGCTTAATGTTGAGAAATGGATTCTTTCCTACATTTCTAGTTATTTCTGTAATCAAACATGCAAGGCACAACTGTTATTTCTGCAGGCTAATATTTGCATTCCTTCTTAAAGGGAAAACATCTCTCTACTCCCATTCCACAGGCTTCTATTGAAACTGACTTTAATCCCAGGCCCTTAGAGTAGAGGCAAGGGTCATCAGGATAGTCCATGCCCCAGTCATAGCGACTGACTTATGCAAATAACTCACGTCATGCCATCAAGGGTCAAATGGATTGACTTTTGGGACTTTTTTTGTGTTCTTTTCAGGATATACACATTTGTCCAGGTTGTACCCTGAAGAAGGGCATTATATCTGAGAGGGTCCCATTTATATTCATACATCTTCATTATTTTGAGCTTTCTAAAATTTTATCATATCTTTGTTAACGCCAGCATAAGTGATTTATATATTTAACAATTTTGGGGGCAGATGGCACAAGGATGTCTTGCTCTAGGAAAATCAGCATATTTGGACAAGTTTCAAACAGATGAAAGTAAGACTACTGTTCTAACAATGTGGCTATAGATCATTATGCTTTGGCTTATGAAGGAGAAGAAAGTAGGAGAAGGGAAAGGCTACCAACCCAGCATCAGCAAAAATAACGTGTGATTCTAAGCAAGGAGCTTAAAAAGCAGATAGATTCTGAGGTACGAAATAACACTACACTTCCAAAATTATTCACTTACTAATATATTTGTGTAATATGAATTTAGTATGACATTTTAAACAAACTAATGCTATAAGTAACATGGTGAGCAATCAAAATTCAGCATATATAAAGCACTTGGAGAAAATAAGAAACTATTTGAAGAGAAATGAAGTAATGTTTTAAAAATATATACAACTGAAGGCACATAAATGTCAAATATTTTAGCATTAACATTTGCTTTCCAGCATAGAAAATATGAAATTCAGTTCAAATATGAATACCATGATTGTACCTTCTATAACTCAAAACTAAAGTTTAAAACACATTTCTCATATACTATATTTAACATTAACATAAATCACCTTAAAAAGGCAAGTTTATAATAGCTTATGTTACTGTTTGATTAGATGTAATCTGAAAATTTGACATGAACATGAACTACTCCAACAACATAAAATATAAACTTGAAACTGACTGAGGGGCATAGTAAGGAACGTAATAATGAGGAGAAATCAGAATATGAGGCGCTAACTGTACACGCATAGTTTTCTAACATTTATAATGTACCCTGCTAAAAAGTATGAAAATATTGACCAGAAAAAATTTCACATACTTTTATTTTAAAACAGGATATAGTTAACTTGGTAAATACTTGCCACTGGTCAAGAATATGATTCCTCAAAGCGAACACTACTTAGAGTCTCCACTATCACTAGAAAGATGGTGAATTCTATGATTTGTTGGTACAGATAACCTTTGAAACAATTCTGTTTTTTCTGAAAGGAAAACCTGTAATGGTGTATAGTGTAGTAGGGATAGTCCGACTCTGCGACCCCGTGGACTATAGCCCGCCAGGCTCCTCTGTCTGTGGAATTCTCTAGGCAAGAATACTGGAGTGGGTTGCCATTCCCTTCCCCAGGGATCTTGCTAACCCAGGGATAAAATCCATGCATCCTGCCTTGCAGGTAGATTCTTTACTGTCTGAGCCACCAGGGAAGCCCAAATACAATATAAGTTTCTTTGGATTCTTAATCTTTATGATTAAAAAAATTACACATGCTGCTTTACTATTTTCAATAGTATGATTTGTTTTAATTTTTACAGTGCTTTATGTATGTTCTGATAATTAGTACTGTTAAATCACCCGCCAACTTTAGAAATTTCCTTGAGAAAGGGGTACCTTTTTCTAATTTGCACAAACGTGCCATATGGGCTGGCAGCAGCCTTGACTACTGTGGAAGTGAACTTCCTCATTTCCACCGACATGAAAGAGAATGCATAATGCCTGGAGCTGCTAGAACTCCCCACCTGCCATGTTAACTCCAAGGAAGTGAGGTGTAGAAATGGAGAGAAAAACTGGGTCTGGACGATATAATGTGAGCACTAGATCAAGCCTCTGTTAGAGCCATCCCTCCAATCTGTTCAATTTTCTGGGCTGATGCATTTATTTATCTTACTTTATATTTTTGACCAAGCAGATTTAAGTGGAAAATTCTGTCAATGCTAACAAAAATCTGTATGGTACAAATTCCATAAAGAGTATTTATGCACAAAGAATGATTTCTGGTGGCTAGAGGGAAAACTGTTAGGTAAATTTGTCCTGGAGTCTCCCATTGTATGTACTATTTTTTTTTTTTCACATTTAATGACATGGTTTTGTTGTAAGACAAACATGAGTTCAAATCCATCTAAGCTATTTATTAGTGCTGTGGCACTGAGAGGATGTGAAAGTTGAAAAGAATGAAATAAAGCCATTTGCAGTAATAGAGACAGACCTAGAGATCATGATACTAAGTGAAATGTCAGAAAAAGACAAATTTCATGATATCACTTACATGTGGAACCTAAGAAAATGATACAAATGAAGGTATTTACAAAACAGACACACAGACACAGAAAATAAATTTATGGTTACCAAAGTGGAAATGTGGGGAAGGGAGGGGAAAATTAGGCATCTGAGATTAACACACACACACTACTATATATAAAATAGATAATCGACAAGGAAGGACCTACTGTATAGCACTTAGAACTCTATTCAATATTCTGCAATAAGCTATATGGGAAAATAATCTGAAAAAGAACGGATATATGTATACGAACAACTGAACCACTTTGCTGTATATCTGAAACTAACACAATATTGTAAAACAACTGTACTCTAATATAAAACAAAAGCTTAATTAAAAATGGTAATAATTTAGTCATAATCCTATAGCTTCTTTCTTTCTTTCCTCTTTAAGATACTACAGTGTTTGTACATATTATGGTTACGCTACTCTTGAAGAATAAAATTACTACTGCTATTGACAAATATTCCTTGAGCGCTAACTCTGTGTTTAGTACATTCTACACTGAGGATATGGTGGTAAACACAATAGACAAGATATGTTCTCTACTTTCACAGAGCTAATGTTAGAATAGGTAAAAATGAGTAAGAAAGCAAACAAAACTTCAAAGAGTGATAAGCACTGGAAATCAATAAAATATTGTGGGATTTAGAGTGTCTGGTATAAGGAATACCTTTATTAAGTTGCAAACCTTCATGAGGGCTCTGAATTCACACAATATTAGTGGTTTGTAAATCCTAGGTTTTGAGTGTCTGCATGTTTATTTTAAAACTCATTTTCAAATTAGGAAATTTCCGTTCATATCACCCCACTTATTACTATACTTGGTATTCTGGGGGAGTGACTATACACATGTTTATTAGAAATCAGCACTACATTTTTAAAGTAGATAATTATTTTGGGACATTTAAGAAGGCTAACATAATCACATTACAAATCAATGAAGTAACAAGGGCAATTATGAGTCTCTGATGTAATGATTAGCCATTTTTTTATGCATCTTTGCATACTTCTAACCCTGATCTCAGACTCACCTCACATGGAGTTCGTACCCTTTCTATGTCTTCCCAGTCCTGGGGAAGCCACTCTCTCTTGCATGCTTAAACTCTTCAGATGAAACTAATATGTTAAATCAAGAAAGGAGTCTGGGGTATACTTCAAACCTCCAGCCCTTTCAAATGTTTTGCCCTGCTAAAATAAGCAAAGCAACAATCAGATAAAACAGATAAAATTCAAAAATTGTTTTAAGGCAAAGTGGAGGCACATGTCCAATAAAACCCGTAAAAGAGAACTGGATGATGAAGACATGCATCTAGTAAATCTGATCAAATTAAAAAGTCATGATATTCATATATGTCACCAGATATTACTGTTTAATAGATGCTATTTATAGAAAAATCATATTGTTGGAATTTCAGAATTTGTAGCTGTTCTCTATAGACCTAGAGATTAACTTACATACAAGACTACTCTAGATTTGCACTAGGATACTAGAAAACTTATTTAAACTGTTCATCTTCTTTCCTATGTTGCACTGCAGAGTTGTCAAAAATTTTCCCTCAAGCTAACCCAAATAATTCCCAACTTTGGAATAATGAGGTAAATATAAATATTTTAAGAAATTTGCTTTCATTACTGCATGATAAAATGGACTTTCATCTTAGAAACTGTGACATGATAAATAATATCTAAAGTTAGCAGTGTTGATGAGGTACATTGTTATGTGCTGGGCAATGTATATTAAACTTTAAGCATGCATTATTCCAATTATGCTATTATCATTAGCATTTTACAAATAAATAAATAGAAGCTGATATAAATTAAATGGCTTTCCAATGTCTTGTGGTGGAGTCCTTTAACCAGTCCTTGCTGGCTCCCAAGACTGTCTTCTTAACCGCTACATAATGCTGCCTTGAAATGTCACCAAATGTTTACAGAAAAAAAAGTGAAAATATTTGACACAAAATGGTTGAAAATATGCAAATTGATCCATAATTTGTCTCATGGGGAAGCTTGAGGTAAGGGTGGGGTTGGAATGTGAGAACTCTAGAAAAAGATCCCTTCCCTGGTGGCTCAGCTGGTAAAGAAATAGCCTGAAATGTGGGAGACCTGGGTTCGATCCCTGGGTTGGGAAGATCCCCTGCAGACGGGAACAGCTACACACTCCAGTATTCTGGCCTGGAGAATTCCATGGACTGGATAGTCCATGCGATCGCAAAGAGGCAGACAAGACTGAGTGACTTTCCTTCCTGTACAGTGAAGATTCAGCACCAAGGATAGCAACTCAGGAGGTACAGTGGCTGTCTTTGGGCAACCTGACCCTCAGGAGCCTGCAATGTGGTTCAAATACTAGAGATAAATAACTGTTGTTGGTACAGGTTTTCACACATTGTGGTTCCAGAGACTAGCTATATCTCCTGTGAGATCTGGATCTATCCATTGGGGAGAATCAATTAATTTGTATGAAACCAAGTTTAAACTTTTCAGTCAAAAAATATTTTTGACAGCATATAAATTTAAACACACACACAGCTGCATATTTGAGTTCAAAAACTGTGTTTCTTCAAGTCTGAAAATCAGACTCAGGCAAACTTGGATGGTATTCAAGTGTCAGATATTTCAAAGTTAATAGCAGCCTGATAATTACTGTCACTTAATTACGTTTTTTGCAAGGTCAAACTCAGAGAGTTACTTGTTATTTCCCCTTAGGCACTAAACCCACTGAAAAACCCCACCCAGTAAAAATGAGGTACAATTTAATGCAACTTTAAAGAAATGCAACCAGCTAAGTAACACGCCATGGGGTCTCTGACTAGACAATTATCAGGTACCATTTAACTACCTCTAGTGATCTCCCAATGGTTGGATCTACTCTTGAAATCTGAAGCTTTCTAGTTTACATTTTTCTCTGCAAGAACAACTTCAAATATCTAGTAATTTCCCTTTTCCATATGCCATTGTTATGGGTTGAATTGTGATAACTCCTACTGCCCTCATCCTACCCGACTCCAGCCAAAATAATATGTTACAGTTCTAACCTCTGGCACCTGTGAATATGACTTTACTTATTAAAAGGTTTCTTTGCAGATGTAATCAAGTTGGGATGCACTCATTAGGGTGGGTCTAATCCAATATGATTTATCCTTCTAAAATGAGTAAAACACCAGAAGCAAGAGACATAAGGTAAAACAACAGTATGATGACATAGGCAGAAATTGGATTTATGCAGCTGCAAGCCTTTGGATGCCAATAGTTGATGGCCACCACTAAAAGCTAGAAAGAATCAGAAAGAATTCTATCCAGAATCTCCAGAAGAGGGAGCAAGTTCTTGCCAACACAATGATTTCATATTTTTAGACTTCAAAAATGGGGGAGAATTAAAATGAAATTCTGATGTGCTAAGCTTCCCAATTTATAGTACTTGGCATTGGCATTTCCAGGGAACTAACAGAGTGCTCCAAATTCTATTTTTTGCTTGTTTGCTTGAGAAGTAAAATGGAAACATCTTGATAGAGATTAGCTCCTATTCTATGGGGTCTACTCCATATGACTCTTTGCCTGGCCAGCCAAGCACACAAAACAAATGAAAATGCAACCAAACAATCCCTCCTCTGCAAACTCTTCCTTCAGTAAGGTCATCTTTACTTCTTTTTATGAACTAACCAAGTAATTCATCACCATCAACAGGAATATTTTTTGTTTGTTTCTCTATTTACAAACTGTGATCTTGTCAAGGCTTTCTTCAACTTCTTTAGGTAATTAAGTACTTTTGTATTATACTTCAGTGGCTGTTTGTAAAGAATAAACTGTGGCAGTTTATTCAAGATTTATCTGACTTCCTGAGCACCTCAGGAATGGTTGTGACTGTTATTACTACAAATCTGAGAAATAAGGTGTTATGCTGAAACTTCATGGATGTACCAATATGCAGAAGGAACACAGGACATGCTGCAGATCTAAATCCCACCCCTTATTCGTATTATTTAGAAAAGAGTTACATACTGAAAAAATTACCAGTAATGCATACAGTAATAACCTGGAAGATCTTTTGTGTGCGAGCTTAGTCATATCTGATTTTTTGCAACCCTATGGACTGTAGCCTGCTAGGCTCCTCTATTCATTGGATTCTCCAGGTAAGAATATTGGAGTGGGTTGCCATTTCACCCTCCAGGGGATCTTCCCCACCCAGGGATCAAACCGGGATCTCCTGCATTGGCAGGCAGATTCTTTACCAGTGAAGCCATCTGGGAATGGCTTTTAGCTCAGTTCAAGTATAAACAAAACTTCAAAAAGGTTTTTCACTGTGGTTAGATATTTGGTTGTATTGACTTGGGCTTTTACAAATAAAATTCTAACAGCATTTGGATTTTGGATAGCTTATTCTAAATGCAACCTTCTCTTTTACACATGCTCACATCATATATATATCATTTAAATCACAGAGCTAATGAGTATTTTCTACTTTGATATGAGACAGGTGAAAATATGGTTACAATATTTCCACATCCTTTTAGTCACATTCATTTGCCATATTTAAATATCCAATTTCAGATTTCTGTCATTTACAAATAGCCCTGCCTTATTGTTTGTGGGTAAAGCTATTCCTGTACACTCCAGTTTTCCACTACTGTAATGTCTATCTTTGTTAACCAAGCACCATATTGTCGGTGCAGCTCTAATATTTGAAATAGAGTAACACAAGTATAACACAAGTATAAAAGCTTCTACTTTAAAATATATATATATCTTAATAAGGGGAACGTCTGTGGTTTAATTGCTTTTCAATTAATGTCATCAAACCAGCGACTTCCTATAAGAATTTTGCCTTTTGTGACATATTTTGAATTCTTAAGAGTCTATAACTGTAGGAGTTGGGTCAAATGACCACCTTTCAAGTATTACATTCAGTTCAGTTGCTCAGTTGTGTCTGACTCTTTGTGACCCCATAGACTGCAGCACACCAGACTTTCCTGTCCATCACCAACTCCATCACCAGCTTACTCAAACTCATGTCCATTGAGTCAGTGATGCCATCCAACCATATCATCCTCTGTCATCCCCTTCTCCTCCCGCCTTCAATCTTTCCCAGGGTCTTTTCCAATAACTCAGTTCTTCACTGAGTGGCTAAAATATTGGAGTTTCAGCTTCTGCCTCAGTCCTTCCAATGAATATTCAGAACTGATTTCCTTTATGATGGACTGGTTGGATCTCCTTGCAATCCAAGGGACTCTCAAGAGTCTTCTCCAACACCACGGTTTAAAATCATCAATTCTTTGGTGCTCAGCTTTCTTTATAGTCCAACTCTCACATCCATACATGACTACTAAAAAAACCCATAGCTTTGACTAGATGGACCTTTGTTGGCAAAGTAGTGTCTCTGCTTTTTAATATGCTGTCTAGGTTGGTCATAGCTTTTCTTGCAAGCAGCAAGCGTCTCTTAATTTTATGGCTGCAGTCACCATTTGCAGTGATTTTGGAGCCCCCCCAAAATAAAGTCTGTCACTGTTTCCATTATTTCCCCATCTATTTGCCATGAAGTGATGGGATCAGATGCCACTATCTTAGTTTTCTGAATGTTGAGTTTTAAGCCAACTTTTTCCCTCTCCTCTTTCACTTTCATCAAGAGGCTCGTTAGTTCTTGACTTTCTGCCATAAGGGTGGTGTCATCTGCATATCTGAGGTTATTGAGCTATTGATATTTCTCCCAGCAATCTTGATTCCAGCTTGTGCTTCATCCAGCCTGGCATTTCGTATGATGTACTACATTAGGATTGATCAAAAGCCCCCTTTGCCAAAAATCTCACACCATCAGTATGCCAGTATTTGGAAGGATCTCCATCATATGTATGAGTTTGTAAAAGCACTGTGGTTCTAGAAACCTGGTACTAGAAGACAAGTGTGTGTCCTTCAGAAGGTGGTATAGTAATAAGGAAGTATACAACCTGTGTAGTTGCTTATACAGTGAAAGTACTTTTACTACATTTGATTCTCACAGTAAATGATGCTGATATAAGTATTTATTGAGCATTTAGTATATACCAGACACCTTGCTACATACCATAGGAGAATATACAGTCCTCCAAATATCTGATGTGGAAGATTATTCATATTTTCTTCTATTAAACAAATGAGACAAATGGGGTACAGGGTTTTAAGCAGCTTGCCCTAGATCACACATAGCTAGTAAGTAGTAGAACTATGATAGAATTGAGTGTTTTGGCTCTGGAACTTGTATTTTGGCCCTTAATCCATTAGTCCTATTTTATAAATACAGAAACTGAAGCCCAGAGATTATTTTCCTTGCTGATTTACATAGTTAGCAAATGTCCAAGAGGCAATGGGAATTTAGGTCTCCCTGAATGGAGGTCTTTACTGTAGGTTAGACTGCTGCCTCTGTCTCATTCATTCAAAAAGGTTTAGTGAGTATCTTTATGTGCCAGAATCTGTTGTAGATGTGAGGGGTATGATAGCGAACAAGACTGGAATGGACTTTGTTCTTCTGGAACTTTCATTTTCATGTGGGGGAGTAAACAATAGGCAAACAAATGAGTAAGAGAACAGATTCAAAATAGGACTGAGAAGAAAGCTTTTAAAAGGTGATATATACAAGTGGCTGAGAAAGCTTAATGCCATTGTCAGCTACCAGCACCTAAATTCCATTCATTTTTCCAGTGTAGTTAGCTGTTATTTGGAAATAACAGCTCTGCATGAAGAGATCATGCTACATTTTGGGGAAGCAACCAGCACACTCTGTGAGTAAGAAATTCCTTCCTGGACATGTATACACTGCCTGACAAATAAAAGATGCTCACAAAGATTACTAAATTCAACTGCCTTCCTAGGAACTCTCAGAATCTCAAAAGCAGGAAAAGATCACAGGGTATGCTAGGAAAAAACATCTCTCTTACTCTAGTCTTTGTTAATGAGTTAAGGTTTAATGTGATATCACCTTGGTCTTTCAAACTCCACCTAAGAGAATTTATCTCTTCCTTTCAATTAGAGTAAAGGAAAATATCTGATCTATGGTAGTGATCACAGAAGATACTTTACATGGATTTGACTTTCTGTTAACCATATGCATACACACTCAGCAGAAATTATAGAATAAATCCTGAATATCTTTTGTTTATCATAATGGTAAAGTAATAAAATTCAGATGAATAATTAACAATGAACTAGGATAAGATGAACAGAGAATACCAACCTGAATAAATGTAGTTAAAAAGTCTGTCTCTAAAATATGTACGTTTAATTTATCCTATCTTTCTGAAATATAAGCTCTTCTTCAACTTGGCCTCGAGAGTTAAGTAAAATTCTTTGTTTCCCACATAAGCATCAACTGACAATCATCTGATAGATTTTTGATAATTTTCAGTGTGTGGACTGAGTCTCCAATGTCATTTTTTAACTCAGTTATGACCCCATTATCCTAAATAGTTCAGGTGATACTCTCTTTGATTAGAAAAAATTCATCTTTTCAGTACAGAGATGTACTCTTGCTTCAATTCTACCTTGCTTTCCCTGCTCCCAGGCCACGTTGCTCCTCTCCATCTGATAGATTTGCCCTAGGTTACTGGGGCACATTTGGACAGCTTCTCTCAAGCTTCCCCAAGACTCCTGTTTTGTGAGATATATGGCATCTTGGTCTGGTGTAAAAAGCCACTCCAAAACATGTAAGTAAATTCAAGGTGCAGCATACATACAATGGGATACTATACACCTATAAAATGAATGAGAAATGCTTTGTGTGAAAATAAGAAATGACACCCAACTTGTATTAATGAAAACAGAAAGGAGAAGATTACTTTATATAAGTGAGCTTTTACATAAAGAGCATAAAATTCACACTAGTCTGCTTATATTTTCAAATGGATGAATGAAAGGGAAACAAAACAGAATAGTAAAAGTGATCATTATGTTGGGGAACAAGATGATCATGGGATACAATGAGGATTTCAATGTTTCACTGAATATCTTTTTAATATTATCTTACTTTGTTTTTTTAACTACGTGAATATGTCACCTTTTAAGTATCAGATTTTGGTGACGGTCACAAATCTGTGTCCTATTTTTGTGGTTATGTGAGTCTAAAACTATTTTAAAACAGAATTAGAAAACCAAAATTTACAGTGTTAGATTGGAATATCAAGGAAATGGCACTATTGAAAAGATAAATAACATAGGTAAGTTCTAATGAGACAAATTAGAAAAAAGACAAATAAATAATATTTGGAAGGAAAGTGGTGTTTAACTAACAATCCAACAGAGAATCCGAGGGCAGGAAAAAAAGCCAGATACACTACAGGAATTCACGACAGGAATAAAGTCTTCAGAGAAAAGCAACTGCTCTTTATCTCCGTGTATCTGAAGGCCTCCCTTACTCTTTCCCACTTCTTTTTATCATTATTTCTCTCACCTGTGTATCTCTACCCCTCTATCTTGTCTGTTTTTGTTCTTTTTATCACCTCTTTTCTTTCCAGGTTTCCTCCTTTTCTGTGTTTCTGCCCCTCTTCCTACCCATTCCATTACCTCAGCTATAAGATATTCTATCACTGCTGCAGCCTCCTTCAGTTTCTTCCTGTTACTTCCAGCCATTTTCATTTCAATTTTCTCTCTATTTCATTGTGCCCTCTCCCAACAGCTTCTCAGCATATGACAAGCACAACCATCTGTCCATGGCCGCTTGATAGCCCCTGAAGCCCCAATTCTGTATGGCCTCTCACTTCAAGTAGTCCAAATGAAGTAATTATATATGTTAGACCCCTATTTGAAATTCTTCCCAGAAGCATCTCAATGGCTCTTTTTAGAAATGGTGTCCACCCCTTTGCCGGGAGCCAGCACGAGGAGGCCAGCACTAGGAGTCCTGCCCGTGGAATAGGTCATCAGGTTAAGGGGTCCGACAGGCAAAGGCGAGTCCAGCCTTAAGGGAGCCTTGCTGGAATTTTCTTGAGCATCTACCCCCAAAACAAGAGTCTGCCTGCCGTATTGCATTATGCTTTTTGCTTATGCTTCTGACATTAACAGGGGCTGTCCCCCACCACCTTCCTCTAAAAGGAATTAACTTAGAGCTCCAGTTAATAAGTCTCCTGGGCATAAAAAGAATGTTCTGGCTTAAACCCCTCTGATAGCTTTCTAGCTTACCTGACTGGTCTGTCCGGATTTTTACAACTACGCATGTGATTGTTTATGGCCTCCCAACCACGAGAGGCACGCAGCTTAAAGCATCTTAAAGATACAGAACCTTTTCTAAAAAGCTAGAATTATATTGATGATGGGTTTTCATTGTTGAGTCAATGACTGCTGCCAGGCCTCCATATTCTTTATCTTTAAGCACCTGGAGGATATTAATCAATGTAATTGAGATATAGAAAAAGGAATATAGTAGTTTTGATGTTAGCAACACTAGACTTTTGAGTTAGTGAACTTTCTCTTTGTTATAAATCACTGTACTCCTCTTTCCTTGTTATAAATTGTTGTGTCCTTGCTATGTAAGAATGTAACCTTAATTAGTGCTTTCTGAGGGTGGCACCAGACTTTAGTAAGAACAACACTTTTAAGGCAAATAAGTTTCCTGGCTGACACACCCTTATCAGAAAAGGGCCATAAAATGCTAATAGGCCTCCTGGACAGAAGATGACGTAAATCACCTAAGACTTGTGTATACAGCTAGGTATGCAGAGAGAAAGCCTGGTCTTGATAAGAGTCAGGGCTGCTGACCCTGCATAACTTTGTATTATCCATTGATCTCTATGTACAACCAAAAGTATAAAAAGCTTTCCTGGAAAATAAAGGATGGACCAGTCACTGGAAAGACTGGTTTCCCCCATGTGGTCTTTTCTCCTTCTCTGTTTTTCTGGCTGAATTCCCATCTGGAGCATGGAGGCTCGCCATGTCTATTTACTTGCCCTGGCTTCTAAGACCCACGCAAGAGGGAGCCCAAGGTGGGGCACCCTCCACTACTCACGCGGGCGCCAGTGGCCTATGTAGGTGGTGCAAGTTTCTTGTCTTGAGACTTCATTAGCTCTCCACATAAACCAAGTTATTCAGCCTCTTTTCTCCACTAATTTTCCTACTACACTATTCTTTCCTAATCTCTCTTTTCTAATTAAATAGTCCTTTCTAAGACGCTGACTCCATCCTCCCTCAAATTCCCTGGATCCACCAGGGCTGGACCCCAACACCCCTCACTGATGTCAAGGTAGTCATGTTACTGGTCCACTCTTTGTTTATCAAGAATTGTGGGAACAGGCCCTCCAGCATGGTTACACCAATGGCAGACACCTCAGTCTGCCTAACAGGTGAAAATAGATGAACAGATAAGGTCAGAGAAACAAATCTCCAGGTCCAGTGAATTAATTTAGTCAGAGAGGAACTATCTTTGTCTTATTTCTGAAGTGTTCAGAAAAAAAAATATTGACTGCAAGAAAGTATTTGAATTATAGCAAGTTCTTTTTAAGTGAAAAATAAGATAAAAATAGTACTATCTGAAAATGCTAGACTCACTGAGCTTGTTGTAATAATTGTTTCAAAATACATAGAGACACCAACTTATAAAGAACCAAAATTCTGCAAGGAAGAAAGCAAAAGAAGGGATATAAACACATAGATATATTCTTAATAGAGAAGATCCCCAAGAAGTTCAAGAAATAAAATATCACAAAGCCCAGTTATGTTGGGAGAGGATCTTGCTGTAAATTACTTCCCCATTAGATAATTTCCAAAAGCAGCTGGTAATATTATCTATTCCACTGATGTTGATATTATCTGTGAATAAATCTAAGGCAATAGTTTCCAGACTTTATTGCCCATCAGAATCACTAGTAGAAAGTTTAAATGATAAAGATGTCTGTGTCCCATCCTAGATCTGTGAAGTCAGAAACTCCAGGAGTTGGGAGAGGAGGTCCCATCATCTACTTTGTTGTAAGTCTCACCAGGATAAAGATCCTGAATTTAGAGTGACTATTCTGAAGATATAAGAAGAAGATTCTAAATTAATTCATGGTTTGCTTAAAAAGTTGAAGACAGACAAGTGATAGTTTAAATACTCTCAACAACCTTAGTTAATGAAAGTTCAGTTGCTCAGTCGTGTCTAACTGTTTGTGACCTCATGTTTTGCAGCATGCCAGGCTCCCTTAAAAGGAATGCCCTATTAGAATGAGGATCAGATTAGATTTTGATAAAGATAAATGTTTGAGACAAAGCCTACCAAGTCCTGCAGAATCTGTCCCTGTCTGCCCCTTCAATGTTGTCCTGTGTTATACTCCTGCTTGCTGTCTAAGTTCTAGCTTCAGAGGTTTTCCTTGACTTCTTTGAATGTGCCATTATGTTTCATTCTGTACATTATCTGAGCTTTTGTACCCGCTGTTCCATGTATGTACAAGGTCCATGCTCCTCCTCTCTCCTATGATCTAGTTAAATTTTTTTTTTTCATACTTTGAGTCTCAATCATAGAAGCCTTCCTGACTTCTTCAATTAAGTCATTTCCTCCCCAAATCTTCAAAATCACTGTTAGGCCTATCTTTTTATGCTACTTATTACAGTTGACTTTTTACATTTGGTTACCGGATAAACCAGTCTCCCACCAATAAGAAGCTCCCTAAGTGCAGCAGTCATTTTGGTCTGTTTCCCATGTATCCTGAAAACCAAGTACTGAGTACAGTGTCTGCACATGGTTACGTGCTATTGACTGAATGTGTCCTCTAAAAATTCATGTTGAAGGCTACATCCTCAGTGGGATGATATTTGAAGGTGAGGTCCTTTGGTGTTGATTAAGTCAGGAGGGCAGAGCCTTCACTGATGGGATTAGTGCCCTAATAAGGAAAGACATGAGAGGGATGATTGTAAGGATATCCTCCCACATGTAAGGAGAAGACAGCCATGTTCACACTGGGAAGAAGCTAAAACTGATTCAAGAAGATATATACTTGGAGAGACACATCATATGTTTTGAGACTGTAGGTAGGAACAACAAACATGGAGATCAGATGAACTCAAAGAAAAAGTTATGAGGGTTGGTGATCCAAATACTAAAATTACATATCTGGCTTGCATTTTACCTATCTTGAGTAATGTTACTCTGAATTACCTTGTCTGTATGGATTTGAGAGTTGGACTGAAGGAAGCTGCGTGCTGAAGAATTGATGCTTTTGAACTGTCGTGTTGGAGAAGACTTCTGAGAGTCCCTTGGACTGCAAGGAGATCCAACCAGTCCATGCTGAAGGAGATCAGCCCTGGGATTTCTTTGGAAGGAATGATGCTAAAGCTGAAAGTCCAGTACCTTGGCCAAGTCATGCAAAGTGTTGACTCATTGGAAAAGACTCTGATGCTGTGAGGGATTGGGGGCAGGAGGAAAAGGGGACGACAGAGGATGAGATGGCTGGATGGCATCACTGACCTGATGGACGTGAGTCTGAGTGAACTCTGGGAGTTGGTGGTGGACAGGGAGGCCTGGTGCGCTGCAATTCATGGGGTCGCAAAGAGTCAGACACAACTGAGCAACTGAATGAAATGAAATGAAATCAATTACTTGACCTGGGGAGGATGGTGTATACCATACTAAAATCTGGTTTGTTTTTGTTTACTGCATACTTAGACAACAACAGATATTCTAGACTCAAGTGATAATTAAATCAGAGGCAATTTTCTTAATTGCTAAGAGGATATTTTGGTAATGTTCCTCTGAATGGTAAATGAGCAAAACAATCCTAATTCTTAATCCTTGGTATTGCAGACAGATTCTCTGTGCTTTGACCAGGTTCTGTTTCTTTGTGTTTTTCAACAAGGTTTGTTTTTCTTCCTGACCTCATTTATAAGAGGGCTACAAGAAGCGACCCCTGGTTGGCCTGGAAATGAAATGATAAACGCTTTTCCCAGCACAGTTCTTGACCTGGAAATTACTCTTCAGATTCTCACAAAAGTCTCAAAAGACCAGCTTCCCTGCCCTGACTTCCATTCCCACTGCAAAGCCTGAGTCACTAAATACAAATGCTTTATGAAGAACATGATAACAAACACTGATTAATCCAGGCAACAAGCTATGCCCTGTTATATAGAGTTATCTCATTTACTCCTGATGAAAACCCAAATATATAGATGCTAATATTTGCCAGAAGACTAGAAGTGGGTAGTATGCCCATGACCACATGCCTAGAAAGAGGCAAGGGAGAGGTTTTAGTCCTTACTCATCTGACATTTTGACAACATAAGATTTTCTTTCCCTAGGAGGAGGACTTATAACTTTTATTAAACTATTTAAATATCTTTTCTACTAGGAAGGGTTAAGCACTTCTAGTCTACAGAGAAGGGAAACTTCCAGTGAAACTGTTTTAGCCATCAGGTTCCTGTTGTTAGTACAAATCTAAGGTATTTAGAAAAAAGAGAGGCATCCTTTTATGCTAACAACTTTAAAACAGTACAAATTTGAATATGTGGCTTTTTGAATGAAGGAGCAAAGGAGAAGTACTCAATGAAAGACCTCTTAATCTAACTTGTGGATAAGTATGGAGAAGTGATTATGTTTTCCTAGGGGTTCTCACAAAATGAGGGGTTCTCACAAAATGAGGGGTTCTCACAAAATGGGAAAGAAGAGAGAAGCAAAAGATGGTGCAAACACATGAAACTTACAGCTATATATACATGAGAACTTCAAAAGTTTGAAACATTTCTGGGAAGAGGTATGGTAAATGAGAAAAGACCAAGAAGAAAAGTCACAGAGAAGATGATATGGGAAATATAGACAGATAATGTCTGGTCCTTCTTTGAGCCTCTAAGTAGGCAAGACTAAAGAATTGCACATAGCTATTAACAATGATACAAACAAGAGTCAACTTAGCATGGACTAAGTATGCTTCATTCAGTTCAGTTCAGTTCAGTTCAGTTCATTTGCTCAGTCGTGTCTGACTCTTTGCGAGCCCATGAATTGCAGCATGCCAGGCCTCCCTGTCCATCACCAACTCCAGGAGTTCACTCAGACTCACGTCCATCGAGTCAGTGATGTCATCCAGCCATCTCATTCTTGGTCGTTCCCTTCTCCTCCTGCCCCCAATCCCTCCCAGCATCAGAGTCTTTTCCAATGAGTCAACTCTTCACATGGCGTGGCCAAAGTATTGGAGCTTCAGTTTCAGCATCATTCCTTCCAAAGAAATCCCAGGACTGATCTCCTTCAGAATGGACTGGTTGGATCTCCTTGCAGTCCAAGGGACTCTCAGAAGTCTTCTCCAACACCACAGTTCAAAAGCATCAGTTCTTCAGCGCTCAGCCTTCTTCACAGTCCAACTCTCACATCCATACATGACCACAGGAAAAACCACAGCCTTGACTAGACGGACCTTAGTTGGCAAATAAATGTCTCTGCTTTTGAATATGCTATCTAGGTTGGTCATAACTTTTCTTCCAAGGAATAAGCGTCTTTTAATTTCATGGCTGCAATGACCATATGCAGTGATTTTGGAGCGCCCAAAAATAAAGTCTGACACTGTTTATACTATTTCCCCATCTATTTCCCATGAAGTGATGGGACCAGATGCTATGATCTTCGTTTTCTGAATGTTGAGCTTTAAGCCAACTTTTTCACTCTCCACTTTCACTTTCATCAAGAGGCTTTTTAGCTCCTCTTCACTTTTTGCCATAAGGGTGGTGTCATCTGCATACCTGAAGTTATTGAGATTTCTCCTGGCAATCTTGATTCCAGCTTGTGTTTCTTCCAGTCCAGCATTTCTCATGATGTACTCTGCAGAGAAGTTAAATAAGCAGGGTGACAATATACAGCCTTGACGTACTCCTTTTCCTATTTGGAACCAGTCTGTTGTTCCATGTCCAGTTCTAACTGTTGCTTCCTGACCTGCATACAGATTTCTCAAGGGGCAGGTCAGGTAGTCTGGTATTCCCATCTCTTTCAGAATTTTCCACAGCTTATTGTGATCCACACAGTCAAAGGCTTTGGCATAGTCAATAAAGCAGAATAGATGTTTTTCTGTAACTCTCTTGCTTTTTCCAAGATCCAGTGGATGTTTGCAATTTGATCACTGGTTCCTCTGCCTTTTCTAAAACCAGCTTGAACATCAGGGAGTTCACAGTTCACATATTGCTGAAGCCTGGCTTGGAGAATTTTGAGCATTACTTTACTAGCATGTGAGATGAGTGCAATTGTGTGGTAGTTTGAGCATTCTCTGGCATTTCCTTTCTTTGGGATTGGAATGAAAACTGACCTTTTCCAGTCCTGTGGCCACTGCTGAGTGTTCCAAATTTGCTGACATATTGAGTGCAGCACTTTCACAGCATCATGTTTCAAGATTTGAAATAGCTCAACTGGAATGCCATCACCTCCTCTAGCTTTGTTCGTAGTGATGCTTTCTAAGGCCCACTTGACTTCACATTCCAAGATGTCTGGCTCTAGATTAGTGATCACATCATCATGATTATCTGGGTCGTGAAGATCTTTTTTGTACAGTTCTTCCATGTATTCTTGCCCCCTCTTCTTAATATCTTCTGCTTCTCTTAGGTCCATACCATTTCTGTCCTTTTTCGAGCCCATCTTTGCATTAGATCTTTAGAATTACAACATTTGATGTAACTTGTATGGAAAAAGCTGATGCTTAGGTTGGTTTGGTCTGGGAGACAAAAAGGTAATGAGAGTCTATCTGACATGAATGAAAATTGAAACAGTATTTGTAGAAATAAAGAAATAAGGTTCTAAAATTTTTGAAGGGTATATTTCTCAGAAATTTTGCTGAATCATTTTTAGAATTCTTAAAAAGTTACAAACCAAAGGCATCATGCAACTTAAAAAACATCTTGAAGAGTTTGTTTTCCATCAAGTATAAACTCCCTGTCCTGGAAACATCACTGTTTCTCTCACTTCCTAGTGAATTTACTTCCAAACAGGCTGACTACCTTGAGCTTCCTAGGAACAACTGACAAGTGCGTACCAGACATATCCTTCTGTGTACAACTGTAGTCAAACGGTCCAGTCAACACACGTATTCTAATTGCATCCAGATGAAGAGCCATCTCTTCTAAAAAACCTTTTGCAATTACCCAAATACTCCTGTTCACATCTCTCAAAAAGTGTTTCTCTCTGTCATATCTTGAAGAAAGTGAAAAAGGAGAGTGAAAAAGTTGGCTTAAAACTCACATTCAGAAAACAAAGATCATGGCATCCAGTCCCATCACTTCATGGCAAATAGACAGGGAAAAAATGGAAATAGAGAGAGATTTTATTTTGGGGGGCTCCCATATCACTGCAGATGGTGACTGCAGCCATGAAATTAAAGGATGTTTGCTGCTTGGAAGAAAAGCTATGACCAACCTAGACAGCATATTAAAAAGCAGAGACATTATTTCACCAGCAAAATTCCATCTAGTCAAAGCTATGGTTTTTCCAGTAGTCATGTATGGATGTGAGAGTTGGACTATAAAGAAAGCTGACTGCAGAAGAATTGATGCTTTTGAACTGTGGTGTTGGAGAAGACTCTTGAGAGTCCCTTGGACTGCAAGGGGATCCAATCAGTCTATCCTAAAGGAAATTGGTCCTGAATATTCATTGGAATGGCTGAGGCTGAAGCTGAAACTCCAATACTTTGGCCACCTGATGTGAAGAATGGGCTCATTGGAAAAGACCCTGATTCTGGGAAAAATTGAAGGCAGGAGTAGAAGGGGACGACAGAGGATGAGATGGTTGGATGGCATCACCGACTCAATGGACATGAGTTTGAGTAGGCTCTGGGAGTTGGTGATGGACAGGGAGGCCTGGTGTGCTGCAGTCCATAGGGTAACAAAGAGTCAGACATGACTGAGTGGCTGAGCTGACTGACTGACGTCATATCTTATGTTTGGTTACAGTCTTATCTGTGTTGGTCTAAAATCATCATATTCAAGGAGCTACCTCTCATATACTTAGGAATAAAATAATATATGCCTGACACGTTACTCTCTCCCTACTAGACTATTAGCTTTTTAAAGGCAGGAAATTAATTTTATTTCTGATATTCCTTGTATGGCAGCTAACCCAGAATTCTCTAAACAAGCATGTGTTTATCTGAAAGGAAGTATTAAGTCTAGTGAGATTGGTGGTTTTAAGGTTTTAAATATCATTTTGGTTTATAATAGTTTAAACAATCTTTATGCATGATCTAGATCCTTTCTGTGGGGAATGGACAAGTTATTTCAGTCTGTACTACTTTACTCTTTTCCTTTGTTTTTTAGTTTTTTTTTTTTAAACTGGAAGAAAATTGCTTTACAATGTTGTATTGGTTTCTTCCATAAAATAATTATAATTAGCCATAATTATACATATATCCCCTCCCTTGTGTGCCTCCCTCTCCTCCTCCCATCCCACCCCTTTGGGTTATCACAGAGCATGAAGTTGGGCTCCCTGTGTTATACAGCAACTTCTCACCTATCTATTTCACACATGATAGTACATATATGTCAATGCTACTTTCTTCATTCATATCACTCTCTCCTTCCACTGCTGTTTCCGCAAGTCTGTTCTCTACATCTGTGTCTCCATTCCTTCCCTGCAAACAGGTTCAATACTAATTTTCCAGATTCCATATATATGCTTTAACATGTGATATTTGTTTTTTGCTTTCTTACTTCACTCTGCATAACAGGCTTAGGTTCATCCACGTCACTACTACTGACTCAAATTTGTTCTCTTTCGTGGCTGATTAATATTCCATTGTATATATGTACCACATTTTCTTTATCCATCCATCTGCAGATGGACTTCTAGATTGCTTCCATGTCCTGGCTACTCTAAATAGTGCTGCAGCAAACACTGGGGGTACATGTGTCTTTTAGAATTGTGGTTTTCTCCAGATATATGCCCAGTAGTGGGATTTCTGGGTCATATGGAAGATTTAGGGCTTCCCAGGTGGTGCTGATGGTAAAGAATCCACCTGCCAAAGCAGGAGATGCAAGAGATGTGGGTTCAATCCCAGGATCAGGAAGATACCCTGGAAAAGAGAGTGGCAACCCATTCCAGTATTCTCACCTGCAAAATCCCATGGACAGAAGAGCCTGGTGCACTATACGGGGTCTCAAAGGGTTGGACGCAACTGAGCACACACACAGATACACACACATATGGTAGATTTATTCCTAGATTTTTTTTAAGGAATCTCTGTACCGTTCTCCATAATGGCTGTCCATCCACACTACCTTAATGTATAGACACTCTCTGCTTCCACCACTTCTTTTATAGAATAATTATTTTCACAAGATTCTCTCAGTAGGAAGAGTATGGCGTTCTGCACACCTATAGACTTAGGTCAAAGTCTACCTCCATCACTTACTAGCTCTTTGGCCTTGGCCGTGTCACTTGGAGACTTTAGGCCACATTTTGTTTTTCTTGTTGCTGTTATTATAAAACAGGATCAGTGATGCTACCCAACTCATAGGGCTTTTTGGATTTCAGCCAAGAATATGCCTGTTAAGAGCTTAGCACAGCACAAGGCAAGTAAAAAGTACTCTCTATGCTGAAGCCCTATCATTGTTCTCAATGGATCAGATTCCATTCTAATCCTTGTATGTGCATCATTTTATATTTGATGTCTGGGGTGACCCTAAGTTGATTATTTTCCCCATTCTACAGATGAGAACAAGAAAGTTTAGCAGGGTGAAATGAAATTTGCAAGAATACATAGCCATTAAACAGAAAGTGGGTTAGACCTTGAGGAAAAAAAGCTTGCTTAAAAAAAAAAGGATTCATTTTTAGTTCCATTTTCTAGATTTATCTATTATTGACATCATCATAGTTGATAACATAAGTAGTTTCTTTTTATAATTATTTCTCATATGCAGATCAAAGGTTACAAATTAATAGTTAAACATACTGGAGAGTGTAATTTCCTTTTAAAGCAGCAATATAGATATCAATTAAATAGCAAATTAGATATACCTTTTGACTTATGTGCAAAGAAGAAAATTGCTACAGTGTTAAAGAGTTCTTAACTACTGGATAGTCAGGTAATTAGGAAGCTGTCAAAGCTTGTTATGTTATCTTGTAGCAGTTGGTGTTCTGAATATTTCTTGCTACTCCTGTCTGAATGGGATGTGGTTAATATGCAGCTTCAGTCAACAAAGGTTCAAAGGGGACAATTTAATTACGACTCTGTAACTTCTTAATTTTCAATTATTATAACACAGGGAACTGCCCTTGAGAAAGGGCAGTTAAAAGACATTTTACCACTTGTGTAAGATTGCAAAAATAAACAAACTTGAAAACAATGATATTTACTACAGGAAGGCCATAGTCTACTGTGTGTGTGTTTGTGTTTTATATATGTTAACATGGTAGTAAATTGAAGAAAAACTTTTCCTAAAGATGATTCCATAGAATATTAATATTCATTTCATGGAAATATTAACGTCTCCCTTTTAGAATGCTTTTATGGAAAAAAATTGAGAAATACTAGGTTACATAAAGCCAAAGAAATATTTTTTGTTCTTGCAGAGGTTCTCAGAGACTTAAGTAATGTATATATTAAATCACCAAGGGAGTTAATACATAAAATATCCCAAATTACGTAACCAGAGATTGTTACTTTGTTTTTCGTTAATACTTTGAAACTAGACTTCAGTGGAATATTCTCTGAATTATGCTGGTATAGTGGAAAAAAGTTAAACACCTGGCAGCTCAAGTTTGGCCAACGACTTGCCTGTTTATCTTGGACATGTCCAGTGGTTCATTCATTCACTCATTCATTCCCACAATATCATCACTCACCCAGTTGTTCAAGTCAAGAACCAAGGAAGCCTCCTTAAGTTGGCTTCTTCTCTCCCTCCGACTGTAGAATTAGAAGGCTCAACCTCTGAGACATATCTCAAATCCAGCCATTTCTCTCCATTTTCACTTCTTCCACCCAAGTCTTACCCTAATCATTTCTCACCTGAACTACTGAGGCAGAAGATTCAAAATAGTCTCCCTGATTCACACTTTGTCCATCTTCCATATTGCAGCCAAAAGGGATCTATATAAGAGATAAACTAGCCAAGGCAAGCATCTTCCACAAACATTCTAGTGACATCCTGTGACTCTCACACAAATACTAAAGTAAATTTCTGAGTAAAGTAGATCTAACTACGAAGGACAAGCAGTAAATCTAGGAAGTAATAGTGAAGACTTCTTGACGGTGGAATAGGGAGAGATATTTAAAACAGAAAAAACACTTTTTTTCCTAGTAACCATAGTGGAAAAGCTTGATAAATTGGACTGCAATAAAATTAAGAACTTCAATTCATCAAAAGACATCAAAAGAGTGAAAATGTAGCCTCCATAGTGGGTTATTAACACATACAATAGACAGAAGATTCATATCTAGGCCTTATAAAAATGTATACAAACACCACCTATAAATCATACACAAAGCAGAAATAACCCAATAGAATATGGGCCAGAGACAAGAATAAGGCACCTTAAACATATACTATTTTTGACTGTACACTTCATAATTCACTGAACTATACACCTTTATGGTACATGGTTTTAACTTCAAAAAATTTTACAAAAATGTGTATACCCAGATACTCCAAGGCATGAGCTAACTTCCTTGGAGACTGAAGTAACTTGGCCTACTTTCAATACTTGATGGTCTCGACAATGGTCTTCACAAAACAAGTCATTTTTTCTTTGAAAAGATAGACATATTTCATTTTTTCCCTACAGGGTAGTACCAGCAGAGCGTTTCTGAATAAGAATTGCATGATTATATAAAGCCCTAGCTCTTCATATCATGGAAAAGTCATTAATAAGTCATTGAATCTGCCCATACAGTAGCAGTTAATACAGATGGAGGGCTCACTGTTGTGTTTTGCATAAGATGAATAAACAAAGAATCAAAGAGCAGGGAGTATTAATATTTTAAGCACAATATTTAATTTGAAAAACAGGACAGCGAGGTATTAGCATTGAAAGCAGATTAAAAAAGTATGTCTGGGTGAGAAATGGAGAAGAGACATCGTTAAACGTGTGGGCTAGGTAAGAATATAAATAGAATGCTAGACTCCCTTGACAAACAGCCACTCTGACTTGGTGCAAACGGCATCATCATCTTCTATGGACTGATTCTCTAGTAAACCGAACTGAGGAAATGGAAATTCCCCGGATTCGATCTGCATTTTGTTTTCCTCATTTTTGCTTTCACCAAGTGCTTGAGATTCAACACAAACACTAGCCCAAGGATATATCCATTTTCACAAAGCTGCTTTAAAAAAAAAAAAAAGTTCTTTTGTGCCTGTGACAATGGCAGGGATCACTCATGGGTCTGGAACCAAGTTGTGTTTTGCCCTATAATTGGTGAAAGTGAAAATCACTCAATTGTGTTCAACTCTTTGGGACCCCATGGACTATACAGTCCATGGAATTCTCCAGGCCAGAATACTGGAATAAGTAGCTGTTTCCTTCTCCAGGGGATCTTCCCACCCAGGGGTCGAACCCAGGTCTCCCACATTGCAGGTGGCTGGCTGAGCGACCTGGGAAGCCCTAGAATAGTGGAGTTGGTAGTCTATTCCTTCTCCAGGGGATCTTCCCAACCCAGGAGTAGAATTGGGGTCTCCTGCACTGCAGGCAGACTCTACCGGCGGAGCTACCACGGAAGCCCTTGTTAGGGCTGAGCAGCTGCAAATAGGAGAGAATGATGATCTCAAGGAGCATATTTTTCTATTTCTGCAAATTCTGAGTTAGAAACAGCCATGAACTCTCATGAACTCTCAGGCCTGCAAGGAGAGATCACCCGTGACTAAAAAGAAAAAAAAAAAAGTAATGGGAAGCGAAAGCCAAGAAGCTTTCAGAACTGAAGCGCTTCACTAAAGAGAGTTTACATTGTCTCCTATACAGTGTCCTGTGGAAACTGGTGTTAAAATTAATAAATATCAGGCCTCCACTCATTTGGGGGCTCTCAAGTAAATAAATAAATAAATAAATAAATAAAATCCCCCCCGCCCCCAAGGGGGAAAAAAAAATCAAACAAAAATCTTCCAAGCATGAGAAATGTGCCTGGTGAAAGATCTAAAAATGTCCTTCTTTTTAAAGAAAGAAACAGATATAATTAGATTTCACAAATGGGCCTTGCTTTAGGGCACAGTGGAGGGGCGGGATAAACTGTCCTAAGTGTATACTGTGTGAGACACAGGCCAGGAAACACCCACGATTAAAATCATTTCCTAGGATATATTTTTAATACCCTGAAAATGCTTATGAAAACACCAGGAGGGATCTTGAAAGCCTTCAGCAGGAGGCACAAGGCAAAGCTGAAGTCCTCTGGTCTGAGTGTGTGAGTCTGTTTTGGACTTTAATGCTTCCTGTCCCATGGAGGCAAAGGAAAAAAATCTCCTTGCCCCTAACTGTGATTTTCTCACCACAATAATTTCAGCTCCAAATGGAACTCATCTGTCTGCTCCTGGAACTGGGGCCGGGCGGGGGTGGGTTGGGCAGCGCAAGTCAGGGAGCAGAAGTTCTGCCATTAAAACACAGTGGCTTGATTAGGTTTTCATAGTTAGCAGGTGATGAATGAAGGGCAAAGAGAAGGCTGCTCCTCATGTAATAGGGCGATAATAGGAGACTCATTTGGGCCGCTACAATCCACTTTGGCTGGTGTCAGCTTTTCCATTACACACGCAGCTTTTCAGGAAGGTGATGATAATTCAATCCAGGAGTAGGAAAAATAAAACGAAAGTAAATTAACCGTGGGCCGAGACTTGGCAAATAGGGTCTCCACTCGGGCATGCTAAACCCAAAAGTCTAAAAGTAGGTCACCTTTAATTCTCTGCTGGAGAGATTACTGTTTTCTGGCTTTTTTTTTTTTTTTTTTTTTTTGCAGTGTGGTTGACTGCAGGGCCCTATCCTGAGCTTCCTTGCTTGGAATGCAATGAATCTCGATTCCAATTGTATCACACCAAGGATGGGCCTATGATGAGAGCAGTGTCAAGGGGCTTGGCTCTCGCAGGAAGATGACCCTCTGCTGCATCAGCTCTAGAAGGAGAGAGCATTTTCAAATTTCCATCACCAGCTCACTCTGCTTTCTCTCCTACCATTCTGGTAAGAGTAACCAACCACTCAGTGTCTTGATCGCTCTCCATTACTGCCACCTCTGCTTGTCCCCAGGCAGCCCACTGGGACAGCCCCAGGAAGGTGTCATCAGTGACCTGTCAACAGCCCAATCCCAGGGCCTGGATAGCAGGTGCTCAGAAAATATTTGCCGAGTGATATTCAAAAGATACTTTTTTCTATTCCCAACTTTCCTGGGCTTACTGGTTTTTATTTTCCTCCCAGTTCTCCCTCATTTATCCTTCTTAGCATTCTTGAGGGTCTCTACTTTACTTGTCTACTCTTTGAGGGTTGAGGGACTTCAGCTTCTGCCCACTTCTGTTCTATTCATCTGCTCTCTTTCAAACTCAGAGCTGCAACTTGACATATATTTGTAGAAAGTCATAATTCTAAAAGATACATACACCCCAATGTTCATAGCAGCACTATTCACAACAGCCAAGACATAGAAGCAACCAAAATATCCATCTATAGATGAGTAGTTAAAGAAGATGTGGTACATACATATGATGGAATATTACTCAGCCATAAAAAGAATGAAATGATGCTATTTGCAGCAACATGGATGAACCTAGAGATTATCATTCTAAACAAATAAATCAGTCAAAGACAAATGCTATATGATACCACTTATCTGGGGAATTTAAAAATTTATCCAAATAAACTTATTTACAAAACAGAAAGACTCACAAAGAAAACCAATGTATGGTTACCAAATTGGAAATGTGTGTGTGTGTGTGGAGGGATAAATTGGAATTAACATATACACACTACTAAATATAACTAGATAACCAACAAGGACCTACTATATGGCACAGGAAACTCTACTCAATATTCTATAATACTCTACATGGGAAAAAAGTCTGAAAAAGAATAGATATGTATATAACAGAATCACTTTGCTATAGACCTGAAACTAATACAACATTGTAAATCAACCATACTCCATATAAAATAAAATTTTTAAAAAAGAATCAATGCAGAAAATACCCCCACACAACTCAGAGCTGCAATTTGAAGGACTGATGACACCCTCCATCTTCCTCTCCAGTCCAGAGCTCAGTGATGAGCTCCTGGCCACATAGCCCACAATCTCCTGGACATAAACACCTGGACTCATTACTCATACCCTCATGCCATTCTGATATTGCTCTATTACTTTTATTATATTTTAGTCACTCAAGTCATAAAACTGGATTTACTCCTGAGTAACACTTAGCCTTTCTTGTTTCACCTCTCTGCTCTCACCGTATTGGTTGAAATATATAATGAAAATCCCAGAAACACTCTCATTTCACTTTGAGTCACAATAGCATTATCATATCGGAGAAGGCAATGGCACCCCACTCCAGTACTCTTGCCTGGGAAATCCCATGGACAGAGGAGCCTGGTAGGCTGCAGTCCATGGGGCCGCTAAGAGTTGGACACAACTGAGAGACTTCACTTTCACTTTTCACTCTCATGCTTTGGAGAAGGAAATGGCAACCCACTCCAGTGTTCTTGCCTGGAGAATCCCAGGGACAGAGGAGCCTGGTGGGCTTCCATCTATGGGGTTGCACAGAGTCGGACACGACTGACGCGACTTAGCAGCAGCAGCAGCAGCATGATCACATCTAATAAAATTAGTACTATACCCTTAATATAATTTACAACCAGTCCACATACAATTTTCCCCCAAATGACTAAAATATAAACCTAAGTTAAAAATAAATTAGAACCCAAAGAAAGTTCACATAAATTGCATTTGACTGATGTTTATTTTTTATTAAATAATGTTAAACCTTTCATAGTAGTTCTCTATCCCTTTTTTTCAGTGGTACATATTTGTTGAAGAAACTGGATATTCAGAAAGTTTTTCATAGAAAGTCACTAATTTCCTGTGATATATCTTATGCTAATAAATCTCTTCCATGGCAATATATAGGTTATTTGGAATTTCAAGTATAATACGAATGTAATGAAATCTATAAATCTTTAAAGCACATCTTTATAAATTTTATATATTGACATTATCCATATCAATATTTAGAACATTTTCATCCCACAGAAAGATGTAAATGTGACCCTTTCCAGCCATCAGCTACCCACCACAGGCAAATACAGATACTATTCTGACTATGATATCTGATACTATCTGACTATGATATCTGATACTATCTGACTATGATATCTGTACTGCCAAGAGCATAGATTGCTTTTGCCTATTTGTGCACTTCCCATTAATGGAATTACACCTTATGAACTCTTTTGTATTATAACTTGGTTATTTCATTCAACATAAAATTTTTGAGTTTCATACATGTGTTGAATGTATGTGTAGTTGGTTCTTTTTTATTGCTGTGTAATTTTATGAACACATCATGATTCATTTACCATTTTCCTATGAACAGATATTGTCTGTTGTGAATATAGCTGCTAAAAGCATATATGATGTTTTTGAAGATATAACTGTTTAATATCTTGTGGACATATGTTAGGATTGCTTGGTTATAGAGGAAGCAAATATTTTATTACAGATTGATAGTTGTCTTTGTGGTTTAGCACTTGACATTCTTACCAGAAAAGTATGAAATTTCCAGTTATTCTATACCCTCACCAGTACTTAATTTTATATTATCAATCTTTCAAATATTGGTCATCTTGTAGGGTGTGCACTGATTGATGGATGAGCAGTACCAGCATTTATGTTTAACTCCCAAATTCACCCCAAATTAAGAATAAGCCAACAACTTTCACAAGTGTTGAGACTTTAATAGGAACATGCTCTTTCATGTGGTGTTGTCTGATATCAGTAAAAATGCAATTAAGGTTGGTGAGTCTTAACACGGAAAGACTCAAATCTCATCTAATTCTTCCCTCTTTCAAAATTCTTTGGCCAAAGTGGGCATTTAAACAGATTCAATATCAAAAGCCTGTCAACTTCTGTAAGATCATATAGAACAGCAGGTTTCCTAGGGAAATCTCAGGTCTTAGCTTCTGGTTAAAGTTGATGTATCCATCCTTTTACTCATCTAACTTGACAAGACATGCAAAACCGCACAACCATTTATCCAAAAGAATTCTACTCATCAATGAGTATTTTGGAGTTTATGCAGTTATACAATGTATGAAAGCAAATTAAGGACAAGAGAGAACAGTTGCATGGTTTCGAACCGGGAATGACCACCCATTTCTGATTTTCAGCATGGGATGGGCTGTAGGGAATGTAAGATGGGAAAGGAAATAACATTTACTAAGCAGATACAGTGTGCCACCCATCACACACAGAATTTTCGGTACCTAGTCTTGAATTAGGTCCTACTAAAATCTTCAAGGTGGGTTTTATTACTACATTTTACTAAGAAGGAAACTGAGGCTCAGAAACATTTAGGAGGTTTCACTGTAAGTGCTTGGACCAGAATACACCCAGGAATATAAGCAGTAATGCCACAGAGTTTTCTCTTACAAGGAGGATGAATTTACATTTAGAGATAATAAGAAACTTATGCAAAAGTTATTCCTAAAAATCCTTGAATTGTCTACACAGTAGGGCAGAGTGGCTTGGTGTATATAACCTGAAAGAGTAATACTTAAGCTTGATAAAGCTTGAGAATCAGTAAGTCAGACTAAAAGAAAGAACATAAGATGATATATGCAGATTCAGAGCTCTCTTCTTGTTAGCATTTTACAGGACTTATGAAATCTCTAGTGGTGAACAGGGATGGCAGAACAGTCTCAAGCATTCCTCCTTGTGTGCATAGCTTACTTGTTTGCTCTAAGTACTGATCCTTTATAATCATAAAACACATTACATCTACAACATCCATCTGTTGGTCTGAGAATTTTACAATACAGTGTAACTACAGCTACAAAGAAAAAGGTTATATTCCACAATCAACCAAAAAGTAAAATGTGGATACAATAGCATTCTTATTGTACTATGAGTAAAACTGGAGTTTAGAGAGATTTAAGATATGTGCCCAGAGCTCTGGTATATGCTGGACAGAAAGTGATTCTAGTTCATCTGTTTTAAGCTGAAAGTAAAAGACCCATTGCAGGAATCAGGCCAAGGATTTGGCTACCAGAAAACTTGGAATTTTATACAATTCATGAGGTTCTCATGGCAAGTATATAGGTGGGAGAAACATCAACATCATCAAATATGTGGATGATACCATTCTAATGGCAGAAAGCAAAGAGGAACTAAAAAGCCTCTTGATGAGGGTGAAAGAGGAGAGTGAAAGAGCCAGCTTCAGACTAAATATTAAATAAACTAAGATCATGGCATGTGGCCCCATTACTTCATGGCAAATAGAAGGGGAAAATGTGGAAGTAGTGATAGATTTCTTCTTCTTGGGCTCCAAATCATTGTGGACTGTGACTGTAGCCATCAAATCAGAAGACAATTGCTTCTTGGGGGAAAGTGATGGCAAACCTAAAGAGTGTGCTGAAAAGCAGAGACATTACTCTGCCAACAAAGATCCATATAGTCAAGGCTGTGGTCTTCCCAGTGGTCATGTACAGTTGAGAGAGCTGGGCCGTAAAGAATACAGAACTCCTAAGATCTGATGCTTTTGAACTGTGGTGCTGGAGAAGACTCCTGAAAGTCCCTTAGACAGCAAGGAGATCAAACCTGTAAATTTTAAGGGGGATCAACCCTGAATTTTCACTGGAAGGACTGATGCTGAAACTGAAGCTCTAACATTTTGTTTATCTGATGTGAACAGACAACTTATTGGAAGAGTCCCCGATGCTGGGAAAGATTGAGGGCAGAAAAAGAGGGTATTAGAGGATGAGATTGCTGGACGGCATCACCGATGCAATGAATATGAACTTGGGCAAACTCTGGCAGATGGTGAGGGACAGGGAGGCCTGGTGTGCTGCAGTCCATGGTGTTGAAAAGAGTTGGACACAACTGGGTGACTGAACAAGAACAAAACTTGGAATTTTATATACTTCAGAACGTCCCATTGAAAAAAAAGTGGGAGAGTTTATGCATGAAATGATTGAGCACATAGGGCAAATACTTGACTCACTGGAGAAGATGACCAATCATTGCTTATACAGATGAGATGCTTTGGCAGTTCTTCCCAGCCTTGATTTTGCTATGAATCTTGTAATGGATGGTGATCTTCAGGGAAGAGAACATGCTCCCTGGGTAGTAGGCTCTATGAGCCTGCTGTAGCTACACCATTTCTCTCATACTCATGAGAGCATAGCAGACTGCAAGGAGTTAAAAATTATCTAAGGAACCTTGAAAGTTCTCAGTTTTGTAGTAAGAAGTGAGTCATCCACAAATGATGGTCTTAGAGATTTTTTTTTTGTTAATACATCCATAGCTTAGAGGATAACAAGAACCCCTAGCTTTATAAAATGTGGCATCCATTCCTATGAGAATGATACTCTTAAGTGGACTTTATTTGAACAAACACAAATCTTTTGAAGAAAAGTTAGGGAAGAGAGAATAAGGTCAGACATCTTTGGTGAAATCTCAGTTCCGTTGTTAGACATTGGATGACTCAGTTCAACTTTCTAAGTCATGGTTTCCTCATATCTAAAATGAGGATACACTCATGCCTACTTCATAAGGCTATGGTGAAGACTGAAAATATACATAATGTGCTTGCTGCTGCTGCTGCTGCTGCTAAGTCGCTTCAGTCATGTCTGACTCTGTGGGACCCCATAGACGGCAGCCCACCAGGCTCCCCTGTCCCTGGGATTCTCCAGGCAAGAACACTGGAGTGGGCTGCCATTTCCTTCTCCAATGCATGAAAGTGGAAAGGGAAAGTGAAGTCGCTCAGTCATGTCTGACTCTTCGTGATCCCATGGACTGCAGCCTATCAGGCTCACCGTCCATGGGATTTTCCAGGCAAGAGTACTGGAGTGGGGTGCCATTAGATAATATAAAATAACATACACTTAGCACATAGTAAGTGTTCAAGGTGATAAGTAAGAAAATGGAGCATGGGCAAAAACAATTGGAGAATTAGTGGAGAAGGAGGCCTGCCACCTTACCTTTAAAAGAAATAGTACCTTCAGCCTGAAAGAGAGACTACACACTGAAAAGGATCTTAAAATAGTTTTCATTTTCCTGATGTACGAAGGAAATGACTTTGATAAAAGGGAGGTCAGATATATGACTATAGGAGCTCATGGGATACCAAGGTCAGAAGAGATTTCTTTTGTTCGTACTAGGAGAGGCCCACAGTTTTGTTTTATATCAGGAGAGACGGAATAAATCCAGTCTATAAGAGAATGGGTGCCGGACTTTGAAAATAGGGTATGATGTCAGTACTACTGTTTACCTGCTGTGTAAACCTGGACAAGTCACTACCTATCCTTTAGTCTAAATTTCCTCCTCTATGAAATGGGGGTGCTGACTATAACTACCCCCAGGGAGTAGTTGGGAGGATTAGGCACAAATAAACACATAGGCACAAATATACTCAGGCAAAATGGTTGTCTGAGGAGCGAAAAGAAATAGCTGCGGAAAGAAGAGAAATGAAAGACAAAGGGGAAAAGGAAAGATAAACCCATTTGAATGCAGAGTTCCAAAAAATAGCAAGGAGAGATAACAAAGCCTTCCTCAGTGATCAGTGCAAAGAAATAGAGGAAAACAACAGAATGGGAAAGACTAGACATCTCTTCAAGAAAATTAGAGATACCAAGGGAACATCTCGTGCAAAGATGGGCACAATAAAGGACAGAAATGGTATGGACGTAACAGAAGAGAAGATATTAAGAAGAGGTGGCAGGAATACACAGAACTATACAAAAAAGATCTTCATGATGCAGATAGCCATGATGGTGGGATCACTCACTTAGAGCCGGATATCCTGGAATGCAAAGTCAACTGGGCCTTAAAAAGCATCACTACAAACAAAGCTAGTGGAGGTGATGGAATTCCAGTTGAGCTATTTAAAATCCTAAAAGATGATGCTGTGAAAGTGCTGCACTCAAAATGCCAGCAAATTTGGAAAACTCAGCAGTGGCCACAGGACTGGAAAAGGTCAGTTTTCATTCCAATTCCAAAGAAAGGCAATGCCAAAGAATGCTCAAACTACAGCACAATTGCATTCATCTCAAATGCTAGCAAAGTATAGCTTAAAATTCTCCAAGCCAGGCTTCAACAGTACATGAACTGTGAACTTCCAGATGTTCAATCTGGATTTAGAAAAGCCAGAGGAACCAGAGATCAAATTGCCAACATCTGCTGGATCACTGAAAAAGCAAGAGAGTTCCAGAAAAACATCTACTTCTGCCTTATTGACTATGCCAAACCTTTGATGGTGTGGATCACAACAAACTGTGGAAAATTCTTAAAAATATGGGGATAACAGACTACCTTACCTGCCTCCTGAGAAATCTGTATGTAGGTCAAGAAGCAACAGTTAGAACTGGACATGGAACAACAGACTGGCTCCAAATAGGAAAACGAGTACATCAAGGCTGTCTTTTGTTACCTTCTTTATTTAACTTATATGCAGAGTACATCATGATAGGATACTGAAAGAGGAACTCCTCAGGTCAGTAGGTGCCTAATATGCTACTGGAGATTACTGGAGAAATAACTCCAGAAAGAATGAAGGGATGGAGCCAAAGCAAAAACAATACCCAGTTGTGGATATGACTGGTGATAGAAGCAAGGGCTGATGCAGTAAAGAGCAATATTGCATAGGAACCTGGAATGTTAGGTCCATGAATCAAAGCAAATTGGAAGTGGTCAAACAGGAGATGGCAAGGGTGAACATCGACATTCTAGGAATCAGTGGACTAAAATGGACTGGAATGGGTGAATTAAACTCAGATGACCATTATATCTATTACTGTGGGCAAGAATGACTTGGAAGAAATAGAGTAGCCATCAAGAGTCTGAAATGCAGTACTTGGATGCAATCTCAAAAATGACAGAATGATCTCTGTTCATTTCCAAGGCAAACCATTCAATATCACAGTAATCCAAGTCTATGCCCCAACCAGTAATGCTGAAGAAGCTGAAGTTGAACGGTTCTATGAAGACCTATAAGACCTTTTAGAAATAACATCCAAAAAAGATGTCCTTTTCATTATAGGGGACTGGAATGCAAAAGTAGGAAGTCAAGAAACACCTGGAGTAATAGGCAAAGTTGGCCTTGGAGTACAGAATGAAGCAGGGCAAAGACTAATAGAGTTTTGCCAAGAGAACACACTGGTCATAGCAAACACCCTCTTCCAACAACACAAGAGAAGACTCTACACATGGACATCACCAGATGGCCAACACCGAAATCAGACTGATTATATTCTTTGCAGCCAAAGATGGAGAAGCTCTACACAGTCAACAAAAACAAGACCAGGAGCTGACTGTGCTCAGATCATGAACTTCTTATTGCCAAATTCAGACTCAAATTGAAGAAAGTAGGGAAAAATGCTAGACCATTCAGGTATGACCTAAATCAAATCCCTTATGATTATACAGTGGAAGTGAGAAATAGATTTAAGGGCCTAGATCTGAGAGAGTGTGCCTGATGAACTATGGACTGAGATTCATGACATTGTACAGGAGACAGGGATCAAGACCATCCCCATGGAAAAGAAATGCAAAAAAGCAAAATGGCTGTCTGGGGAGGCCTTACAAATAGCTGTGAAAGGAAAAGAAGCAAAAAGCAAAGGAGAAAAGGAAAGATATAAGCATCTGAATGCAGAGTTCCAAAGAATAGCAAGAAGAGATAAGAAAGCCTTCCTCAACTATCAATGCAAAGAAATAGAGGCAAAGAACAGAATGGGAAAGACTAGAGATCTCTTCAAGAAAATTAAGAGATACCAAGGGAACATTTCATGCAAAGATGGGCTTGATAAAGGACAGATGGTATGGACCTAACAGAAGCAGAAGATATTAAGAAGAGGTGGCAAGAACAGAGAAGAACTGTACAAAAAACATCTTCACAACCCAGATAATCACAATGGTGTGATCACTCACCTAGAGCCAGACATCCTGGAATGTGAAGTCAAATGGGCCTTACGAACAAAGGTAGTAGAGGTGATGGAATTCCAGTTGAGCTATTTCAAATCCTGAAAGATGATGCTGTGAAAGTGCTGCACTCAATATGCCAGCAAATTTGGAAAACTCAGCAGTGGCCACAGGACTGGAAAAGGTCCATTTTCATTTCAATCTCAAAGAAAGGCAATGCCAAAGAATGCTCAACTACCGCACAATTGCACTCATCTCACATGCTAGTAAAGTAATGCTCAAAATTCTCCAAGCCAGGCTTCAGCAATACATGAACTGTGAACTTCCAGATGTTAAAGCTGGTTTAGAAAAGGCAAAGAACCAGAGATCAAATTGTGAACATCCGCTGGATCATGGAGAAAGTAAGAGAGTTCCAGAAAAACATCTATTTCTGCTTTATTGACTATGCCAAGGACTTTGACTGTGTGGATCACAATAAACTGTGGAAAATTCTGAAAGAGATGGGAATACCTGACCACCTGACCTGCCTCTTGAGAAACCTATATGCAGGTCAGGAAGCAACTGTTAGAACTGGACATGGAACAACATAGTTCCAAATAGAAAAGGAGTACGTCAAGGCTGTATTTTGTCACCCTGCTTATTTAACCTCTATGCAGAGTACATCATGAGAAACACTGGGCTGGAAGAAGCACAAGCTGGAATCAAGATTGCCGGGAGAAATATCAATAACCTCAGATATGCAGATGACACCACTCTTATGGCAGAAAGTGAAGAGGAACTAAAAAGTCTCTTGAGGAAAGTGAAAAGGGGAGTGAAAAAGTGGCTTAAAGCTCAAAATTCAGAAAAAAAAAAGATCACGGCATCTCGTCCCATCACTTCATAGGAAATAGATGAGGAAACAGTGGAAACAGTGTCAGACTTTATTTTTGGGGGCTCCAAAATCACTGCAGATGGTGACTGCAGCCACGAAATTACAAGACGCTTACTCCTTGGAAGGAAAGTTATGACCAACCTAGATAGCATATTGAAAAGCAGAGACATTACTTTGCCAACTAAGGTCTGTCTAGTCAAGGCTATGGTTTTTCCAGTGGTCATACATGGATGTGAGAGTTGGACTGTGAAGAAAGCTGAGCGCCGAAGAATTGATGTTTTTGAACTGTGGTGTTGAGAGTCCCTTGGACTGCAGGAGATCCAACCAGTCCATCCTAAAAGAAATCAGTCCTGAATATTCATTGGAAGGACTGATGTTAAAGCTGAAACTCCAATACTTTGGCCACCTGATGCAAAGAACTGACTTATTGGAAAAGACCCTGGGAAAGATTGAAGGTGAGAGGAGAAGGGGATGACAGAGGATGAGATGGTTGTATGGCATCAGTGGCTCAATGGACATGAGTTTGGGTAAACTCCAGGAGTTCTTGATGGACACGGAGCCCTGGCATGCTGCAGTCCATGGAGTCACAAAGAGTCAGACACAATTGATAGATTGAACTGAACTCAGAACGTTCCTGATGCGTTCTCATCACCTGTTATTCATGACTGTCATAATCAGGAATAGTAATAAAAGCAAAGCCATCTCACTCCCTTCTATGGACAGAAATAATACTGATAATTTATATTAATGAAAATCAGAGTGGTAGAACAATGGTGCCACAAATCCACTCTTGTATGTATCCTGAGAAATATAGAAACTTCCCATGGAAGAAAAATACAAATTCATCTAAGCCAACAGAGCTATTCCATCAAACACAAAGTCGTCATGCCTTTAATTGAATTTGAGAGCTAATGACAGATGTTTGTGATCAATGGTCCAGATGACTGGGAAATGTGAATATGAATACAAAGTGGGTTCATCTGTATCGCTATGGTGCTATGTATAGAATAAAACTAAATATCCTAATTGCATTCCCCTGGTCTTCCTTTCCCACAGTAGCTTTATGCTTCATTTAGAATGGTTAATGTGGAAATTGGTGCCCAGCAAAACCAAAACATCTTAAAAAACTGATTCTAGGGCTTGATGTCACAGTGTGTATTCAGCATGTCTGATTTGAAAGACACTAAAAATAAAATCTTAATATGTTAAAAAGATAACCCTAAGGGCAAAATGATGAAGTGGAAAAAGCTTTGAGTCAGAAAATGAGGGTTTTAGCCACATAACCGGAAAAGGCAATGGCAACCCATTCCACTACTCTTGCCTGGAAAATCCCATGGGTTGAGGAGCCTGGTAGGCTGCAGTCCATGGGGTTGCTAAGAATCGGATAGGACTGAACATCTTCACTTTCACTTTTCACTTTCATGCATTGGAGAAGGAAATGGCAACCCACTCCAGTGTTCTTGCCTGGAGAATTCCAGGGACTGGGGAGCCTCGTGGGCTGCCGTCTATGGGGTCGCACAGAGTTGGACACGACTGAGGTGACTTAGCAGCAGAAGCAGCAGCAGCAACAGCCACATAACATCATTTTTTTTGGTGCAACTTTAAGTTGTTCTGTAGTGTATAAGACTGCCAGTTCACAGCCATTCTTTTCTTTAACTTCCCTGAGCCTTACTCAGCTGTAAAGCCCCAATTAAAACATTTATCATGCCTATTAAATAGGGCTGTCATAAAAATTGACTTGTGCATAAACTTTAAATTGGTAACATCTTATAAAATAGTTTATTAGAAATGTATGGATTTTTTATTCCATAAGAATATTCCAAAATGTTAAGAAATAAGTACACACAAGATCAAAATCTTTCTAAACATCCCACTGTGCAGGAAAGAAAAGACAACTAAATCAGGACGCTCAAAGCTAGATCAACTCCTTTAAAGGTGGAGGTAGAATGTTTTAATGATGATGGGAGGCTGTCAGTTGATACCCATGCCTCCCTTTAACCACAACGATCACCTGCCTAAAAGTCACTCTATACTACCACTTGAGGAATTTCCTAATTCACTTACCAGGCTGCATTCATCAAGACAGAATGTTGAGACTGCCTAACAGTGAACTGAAACACAGGGCAGAAGGAATGCCATTAACTTTGTAACTTACAAAGAGTGATTGCAAGCCAATGTTGTTAAAGGGATCAATGGTATTGAAAGAATGAGTTGTGGCGAGTGGAGTATCGACCACTGAAGAGAGTGACGGACAATTACAGTCCTAGTCCAATAGCAGTGTTATAAAGGTCACTGCTGAAAGATGTCTCAGTTCCCCCTTTGAAGAGTCCTGTGATGTTTGATTACCATTCTTTTCCCTTTCCATTATTCCGTTTTCTCAGTGGTTCTATCAGTATCTCAGTGACAGCAAATAGCATTATCCAGCAGATGGTTACCTATCATTTATGTTATTAGCATTTTGTGGTTTTTACACCCTGCATAGGAAGCTTTGTAAAATAAGATTTTTGGGAGACTCAGAATGCTATGCAAGACTGCAACTGGCACATTATTTAAAATTCAAAAACTACAGTTGTACATTATTAAGATTACAGATTAAAATTCTCCCTGAGTCAAGGAATGACGGAAGCTATGGTTCTCTAGGTGGTGTTTCATTTCCCCACTGTAGCATGTACCAGTAATGAACAACATGTGTTATACTTTCAAGCCTAGCTAATACTCAGGAATACAACCCATGTGCAAAGCCCATATTATGACTTAATGTTACAGGAAAAAACTATCACCCTGGCATTTCTATGCTTTTGTGATATTTCTTTCTGAAATGGAAAAATTCCTATTGAGTGTACTGAATGAACTTTCAAAAAGGAGGAAATAAGGAAGATTTTTTTTTTCTTCTCTGATTTCCTATATGTGTTTGGTTATGTATTCTTACGTTTCTACCTTTCACCAGATTGTCATGTCTAGAGAAGTAGAAGCACCTCTGATCCAACTTCTGCTTCATTTTCGCATGGCTCCCAACATTCAGCAGTCATGTATAATAAATGGTCAATGCAAATACAAGTGTCTTGATAAGATGGATGGTTTGGTGAGGGACCGGATACATCCAAGAAAGAACACCTACCTAGGCATCACCATCTATGACATGTAACCTAGTGGCTCAAAGACTTACCTGTGCCCCAGAAATGACTAAAGGAAATGAGACTCCAAGGCCCCACTTCAAACTTATTGAATCTGAATTTCTCATTGAAGGGCCCTGGAATCTAAAATTCAATATAAGTTTCTAAGTTGCATATTTTGTAGCCAGTTTGGTTCCTGTTTGTAGAGTCATATTTAAGACTCTTTGAGATAAAGGAAGCCCTTTTGTCTTGGTCAGGCATAGGCAATTGATTCACCTGATATACCATTTCTGGCAGTGGTCATTGAGGACCTAGATGCTCAAAGTTGGACTATAGAATAGCAGTGTGCCCTGGAAGCTTGTTAGAAAAGTTGAACTGTAGACTTTGCAGCAAACCCCCTGAATGGAAAAAAAAAAAAAAAAAAAAAAGAACCTGCATTTCCCAGAGAAGGAAATGGCAACCCTCTCCAGTATTCTTGCCTGGAGAATCTCACAGACAGAGGAGCCTGGCAGGCTACAGTCCATGGGGTTGTGAGAGTCAGACATGGCCTAGAGTAATGTTAACAGAATGTGACATGTAGACAGACACTATCAATGTTACCTGGCAGGTTGTTTGAAATGCAGCATCTGAGGCTCCATCTCAGACCTAACTGAATGAGAATCTATGGAGGAGAGATCCAAGACTGTGTTTTTCTTAAAACTCTTTTTTTTTTTTCATAAATTTCTCTTTTCGGTTGCACTGGGTCTTCATTGCTGTGCATGGTCTTTCTCTAGTTGCTGTGAGTGGGGGCCACTCTTTGTTGCAGTGCATGAGTCTCTCACTGCAGTAGCTTCTCTTGTGGAACACAGGCTCTTGGGTGCCCAGGCTTCAGCAGTTGCAGCACACAGGCTTAGTAATTGTGGCACAAAGACTTGTAGCTGTGGCACGGGGGGTTCAGAGCACAGGCTCAGGTGCTCTGCAGCATGTAGGATCTTCCTGGACCAGGGACTGAACCCATGTCCCTCTCATTGGTAGGCAGATTCTTATCCACTGTACCCCCAGGGAAGTCCCAAAACTGTTTTAACAAGCTCTCCAGGTGATGCTTAAGTATGGTAATATTTGAGACCTACTGGTCTAAAGCCCTGTGTTAAAAAGGGTTGCAAAGATAGGCTGGGCTTCCGGCAAACTGATGCATTCATTGGTTCATGATACCTACCAGGTGCAGAGGGGGAAGTGATAAGCCTCATGCTACATATATTATTTCTACTCTAGATGGGAAACTTGACTCACAGGTATGATGCTTGAAATCAGAACTAGTATTAGGATGAGGAGTGAAAGATGAACAAATGAAAAATGAAAAAGACTATGGCAGGAAAATTAAGAAAAACCTCATGCAGATAGAACAAGTGTAGCATTCTATTAGTAATTGTTGAAGCTGGATGATGAGTAATGAGAATGTATTGTACTATTTCTTCTACTTTTGAGTATACATGAAATGCTTCACAATAAAAAGCTGAAAAATAAGCACATCCTGAGATACATTATTGCCTATGTAGTTAAAAAAATTAAAATATGGATAATATCTATTGCTAATGAAAGTATGAGAAAAGCAAACTCATACATTGATGGTAGGAGTACAAGTAGTTATGACTTTTGGAAGATAATTTGACAGTAAATGCTAGAGTGTTTAAAAATGTTTCACATATACTGATCCAGTAACTGTTTTTAGAAAGCATATCTACAGAAGAACTCAGCCATTTGTGTATGGATACAATACAAAGAAGATGTCAGTGGCTTTACTTATAATAATAAGTAACTTGGAGTCTACATAACTACAAAGATGAAACATGTTCATAATGAGGTCAATTGTACAATTATTATTTCTAAAGATACATCTAAACGTACTGATCTAGAAGACTGCCAATAATATATCACTGAGAAGATAAAAATGTTTATCATGCCTTTCAGTGGGAAGAAAAACTCCTAATGTTTATGTGTATGGCTCTCTTTGTATGTACGTAGGCAAGTATCTGGAAGTCTAATACTGAACAGTTAATGGTTACTTGGGGGAGAAATATGCCTATTTTGAGGAGGAAGTCTATCGCTTTTAATTTTGTATAATTTTGCACTATTATCCTTTTTGTATCTTGGTCCACGTGACAGTGTTCCTGCCAATGAGATATAAATGGGTGTCACAGGGAAAGCTCTTTTAAGTTTTGAGAAAGCTGGTTGATAGGGCCAAATTCAGGAGGCCCCTACAGTTTGTTCTTTGCCCTTCCCCTTCCTTCTAGCTTGGAAACTAACTGAATACCTGAAAAAGAGAAGCTATTTTGCAAGCACTGGGGTAATGGATCCATGATTTTAGAGATGGTACAAAGGAAAACTAAAAGGAACCTGGGTTCCCAAAGCAAGTGTGGAATGAATCAGACCTGAATGGTTTTTTTCAAACTCTGCATTATATAAATAAGATAAAGCCATTGATTTGTTCATGTTCTTTAGACTTCTGTCACTTATAGCCAAACAATTTTCCACCCAAGCATTATTTAACTACCCAGGGATCTAGGTACACCTGGCATAAGTAGGGATCAGATATATAAATGCTAATATATGTACAGCTCAGTTTCATCTAAAGATGTACATCTGGTCCACCATAAATTCTCAGCCTTAGCAAAATGCTGGGTACATAATTTAATGAAAGAGTAAGGGAATCCATAAAAGAGTAATGTACAGTTATCTCTAGATGGTGAGATTATGGATGATTTTAATTTCCTTTTGTATACTTGCCTGTATTTTCTGAATATTTAAAATCAGTAAAAAAAAAAACAAAGCTATTCTTAAAAATTATTAAAGCTGTGTGGTAGGGCTTAATGATAAAGTGAAACTATGTTATTCCATAGATATCAACATATTGCAAATCGAACCTTTCCCCACCTCCCTCCCTCCACTGAAAAAAATAAAATGAGATCCTGATAAAGCTCAATATGTAAGATGAGTGTTTGTTCCCCCATCAGGATGATAGAGGAGTTTTACTTTACAATTATATTACATATTTATAAAGAAAAATTTTGAAAATGGTTTCTTTTACATTGATGGATGTCTGAACACTCACCATGAGAAATAATAAAAAATTAAGCATCTTTGTTTTCTGCTGCTACAAATGCATGTATGATGTACAGTATTTCAATTCAGGGGGCACATTTATCATGCCTCTCTGTAAAACTTTGCAGACAAATCAACTGAAACCCCTCTGGGTGGTGCAACAATTTTTACAACAATTTTTTAAAGCAGCATGGCATGAATACTTTTATACTAGTGGTCTCCTCTGGACCATACGGCAGTATCTAGAGACATTTGGGATTGCTACCGTTGAAGGGATAACACTGGAACCTCATGGGCAGGGGGCAGTAATGCTGCTAAACAATACACGGGATAACTTCCATGACACAGAGTTATTCAGTCCAAAATGTTCACAGTACTGAGGCTAAAAATATACATGTGTGTGTGTGTGTACATATATATGTGTGTGCCTGTGTGTATTATATATATACGTGTGTGTGTGTGAATGTGTGTGTGTGTGTGTGCTAAGTTGCTTCAGTTGTGTCTGACTCTTTGTGATCTATCGAGCATAGCCCATCAGGCTCCTCTGCGCATGGGATTCTCCAGGTAAGAATACTGGAGTTGGTTGCCATGCCCTTCTGCAGGGGATCTTCCTGACCCAGGGATTGAACCTGGGTCTCTTGTATCTCCTGCAGTGGCAGGAGGGTTCTTTACCACTAGCACCACCTGGGAAGCTCCATAAATAAATATAATAAATACACACACACATACACACATATATATATATATATATACACACACACACATAGATTCCCTGTCTTGTTATTTAGGCTATATCTACTGGTACGAGTAATTTGACTGCTTTAACTTTTGGATTTCTTGGTGTGAAGTCGCTCAGTCATGTTTGACTCTTTGCGACCCCATGGACTGTAGCCTACCAGGCTCCTCCCTCCATGGAATTCTCCAGGAAAGAGTATTGGAGTGTGTTAGATTTCTTATTGGGTTATTAAATTATTAATTAGTTTTCAACATTGAAAGTGTTTTCTTTCCCAGTCTTAGAATCCCAACACTAGACATGTGACCACTTTTTCTTAGAGATCGCTTCACACAACACATTTTCACTCAGTATCTCATAAGGACTAGCCAGTGGCCAGAGAGTGAGTGCACAGATGTCAGTGAGCAGACATGGCCAATGCCCACATGTGTACTGGGCCAAGAGAGAGAAAATACTCCTAAATCCTGGAGGGCAGGGGGCCCAGATAGGGGATGGCATTTGAAGGTAGTGACATGAACTCTGGATGTGGACTCAGGGCCCAGGTCCGAATTCCAGTTAACCATTTCCTCGTTTCTGTTTATTAACACACAGCCCAGTCCTGCTTCCCTCGTGTCTGCCCTGTTTACTCGCCTGCTTGCACTAGCCTTGCTTCAGATCTCTTCTCTATCGGCTCTTTTGTGCCATTCAGGTCTCTGCTCAAATGTCTGCCCCTCAGAGAGGACATTCCTGCTCATCCTAGCTATTGTCTCTTCTAAGCTCTCTCTGTCCCACCACCCTGTTTCACACTCTTGATCTATAAACATCTTGCTTCCTCATTTAGTGTTTGTCTCTTCAACAATGACTTTTGGAAAAACGTGCCCCGATTCTTCAAGGCCCTGGGAGATGTGAGGTCTGAGGATGTGAGTGGTCTTACCTGAAGCTCTTCTGCCCTCCCTCTCTCTCTTTCTCAGCCGCACTGGTCTTGTTTTTCATCAGCTTCTTCATCAGAACATGCAGTCTCCGATCCTTTGGACATCACTCTGCTCCTACTAAAACTCTCTCCTCATTTTCTGACTAGTAACCATTCATCCTTCAGCAATTGTCTTTAAGCATGATTTCTTCCACTATCCACAGAAATTGCCCTCTGCCTTGCTCCCAGATATTCCTAACTGCATTTTAATTGTTGGCCTCCTTGCCAGCCTTCTCTATGGCTAGAAGCCCAATGAAGGCAGAGCCCCTGTCTTCCAGTCTACTGTTGCCACCCCAATGCCCACCCTGATTTTTTCCTTATGATACATGCTCCACAAATACATACTGCTTAAATTATTCCGTCCTGCGGATCTGAAACTGATTTTTAAATATAAAAGCTAATAAAACACTGAGTAACTTTTCCTTCGGTTTGTTTTTTTTTTTTCAAGAAATATTAACGTTATAAACCTACCTCTACTGTGCTTCTGCAAACTGCGTGTGAACTAAATATTAATTTTCCAGCAACAACAAAAATGCAAACAAGGTCCTTAGCTAATCGAAGATCTTCTATAGAGTATAACTAAACGAGAGAGAGAGAAAGAGGGCATATATACATAGTTATAATTAAATTGAAGAAGCAGCATATAATTGAACTTCTGACTAAGACTAGGAACACACACACACACACAAACACCCTCCACATACATACAGAAACACAAACACAGTTTTATGTGGAAAAAAACATGCAAACACCAAAACTTTCACTACGTTTTTGAGGTTTGATGATTAATGGATGGAGTAAACTATACGTTCCCTTGAAGTCCTCCCAGTGGAAAATATCACTTCCCACAGCAATCCAGGCAAACATCTGCAGTGGCCAAAGCAGGACAAGTCTTGTCCTTGAGGTATTAGTTGCAGAACGATTTTTGCAAAGCACACTGAGAAGCTCCTATTGATCTGCCGACAAGAGTTTGAATCTGCAGGCAGAAATGAACTTTGGCTTTTCCTTGAATGCATTGGCCTCCCATACTGTTTTGCTCTTCTATTAATTTACCATTTTTATCTGAACACTGGAAAGAAAAATGTTGGAGGAGTTTTGGAGAATTTTCTCTTTTGAATTCCTCATTTTATGAAACATTCATCATAGCTCTTTTTCATCTTGTGCACTTCTTCATGAAAAGCATCATCCTAAACACCATAGAGTGAGATTTAACATTCATAATCTGGACATATGAAACTTACAGTCTGAATTTGGAAGTGGAATTTCATCTGTGGACCTGAGTGAACCATTGTGAAGTCATTCTGAGGGTAACAGAATATAGCACCTTTTTAAGGCTGGCCAACTGCCGCAGCTCTCAGTAAGACATAGACTAGTTTCTCACATCTCTGCCTTGAGGGGATGGCTGAGAACTGGCCAGAGCAGATCACTAAGTCCTACTAAAGTCTAATAGATTTTATGGACAGGTTGGTCTGGCTTAGGATATTTGTGAGCTGGAACCAAATGCTGATCTAGAAGAGTCTTTAGAGACTGCATTCTACGTGCTTATCTTATAGCAAAACGGAGTCCCAGAGATGAAAAGAAATTATGTCAAATTAACACAGATGGAGGTAAGGTGGAAACATTCCTTCCTCTACATTGTACTGCCACCATCTGACATAGCTAACTAACCTCTCTTCTCTGGATTTCTCTGATAGCTTTCTAATTAGTCTCCCTGTTTTCATTTTTTAATACCCTCCTGTGTTTCTCTATAGTAGCAAGAGTGATTTTAAATCATAACTTTAATCATTCTAATCTCTTTCAACAGTATTTCAATGCACAAGTTAAAAATGCAAGGTCTTGGCAACAACACAAGTTCATTGATCTGGCTCCTTCCTTTCTCCAGCTACATATTACTTTCATATACATATCATATTACTTTCTCTCCCCAACTGAATATGCTCCAGCCAGGCTTTTTGTTCTTCAATTATACACTTATCTTTCTTAGCCCAGGGCCTTTGCACTTGCTTTCCCCTTTGCTTGGAATGCTCTTCTTTCCCTCCTTTGCATGTTTGGATTCCTTTTATTTTATATCTTAGCTTAAGTGTCACCTCCTTTTAGAGAGCTTGCTAAATGAGAACAAGGCTGCCCACATTGGTAATATTTTTGTGTCTCTTGTTTACTTTCTTTTCTTCCTAACTTGTGACATGATTTATAAATGTATTTTCTGTTACATATTTTTACCCCCTCCTTCCAGTTAAAATATAAGTCCTGCACTTATCATGGAGTGAGGGATGCAGAGGCCCTCAGTTTACTTTTATGGAATAAAGAAATGAATGTGAGTTGAATTCAAAGCTCTGGCCTCCCATGTCCCACTGTATGAATGTGAATGTATTAAAAGAAATGTTTTTATGATATTTCCACAGTTTCAGTCACGCTTAAATCATTGCTTAGCCTAACATAAAAGTTAACTCTATTACGAAAACATTCAGTATGTTATTACAATGCTCAAAATCTAAAGATGTCAAAATGTTCTACTGAGAATTTTAGAGTTGTACAGTCTGAGAGGATCCTAAAAAATTGTATTTGAATCTCTCATTTCATAGATGAGGAAATTACAACCCAAAGAGATGAATTATAAGTATCAAAAAATCTTTATACTCTCTTAATCTAACACTGACTGATTTTTTTAATCCAGTAAGTTTCTGAAAAAATAGACTAAAATTACTCTTTTACCTAATGTGCAATGAGCTGTTACAGTCCACTTGCTGCATTCTCATGTACATAAGTGGCACACGAGAGGCAAGATAAGACATGCACGCATGCTTAGTCGTGTCCAACTCTTAGTGACCTCATGGACAGTAGCCCAGCAGGTTCCTTTGCTCACTAGATTTTGCAGGCAAGAATACTGGAACGAGTTGCCATTTCCTGCTACAGGGGATATTCCCAGATCAGGGACTGAACCCATGTCTCCTGTGTCTCCCACATTGTATGTGGATTCTTCACTGCTTGAGCCACTGAGGCTGGGGGGTGGGGGGAGCGGGGAGTTGCCACATGCATGTTAAGTCACTTCAGTGGAGTCTGACTCTTTGTGACCCTATGGACTATAGCCTGCCAGGCTCCTCTGTCTATGGGATTCTCCAGGCAAAAATACCAGAGTGGGTTGCCATTTCTTCCTCCAGAGGATCCTCACCCATTAACAATTGTTTGTGACTGCATAATATGCCAGGTCCCATGTAATAGGTTTTATCCTTTTTGTCCTCATGATTCCCTTTGCTTTGGATAGTTTGATTACAGTCATTAAAGAGATGAGGAAACCTATTATTAGTAAGTTGAGTAGGTCAGCCAGGCGAGAAAGGCTGACTGGTACCAAAGCCAATATTTTTAGCTCCCTGCCCTCTGCCTCCCTGAATGGTATTCCAATAGCACACAGGAGCTGATGTGCTTTACCAGAATACTGTGCTTTACCAGAATACTGTGCTTTATTATGAAAGAGCAGCTTGTCACTTGGTGAGAATAAGGCTCTTTTTATGTAAAGTGATTTTTATCTTTGCAAGAAAGAAACTTTAGTACAAAATCATATTTCACTCTGCTCAGAGCTCAGATCTCCTCATATATCTCCATAAGTCAATAGGATTGGGGAAAGAGTATTTTCCCAGAGCACCTATTTATAGTTATATAGTGCAAATCGCTATATACTTGAAAATCACTTAACCACATTTCAATCATTTGAGTAAAATCCTCTGGCTGGCATCACATCCCCATTTCTGAGGTGAATAAGTTTATTTTATACTTTAAATAAATGTGTGTGTGTATGTATGTATGTGGGCTTCCCTGTTGGCTCAGATGGTAAAGAATCTGCCTGCAACGCAGGAGACCTGGGTTTGATTCTTGAGTTGGGAAGATCATGGGGTTGCAAAAAGGCAGACATGACTGAACTCTAACACTTAATTATATTTGCATACTTACTATATATATATATATATACACACACTTACTATATATAAGTACATATACTTATATATACATTACTATGTATATATAGTATACATACTTATATATACACTTTCTCTCTCTCTCTCTCTCTCTATATATATATATATATATATATATATATAAGCTTCCCTGATGGCTCAGACAGTAAAGAATTTGCCTGCAATCTAGGAGACCTGGTTTTGATCCCTGGGTTGGGACGATCCCCTGGAGGAAGGCATGGCAACCCACCCCAGTATTCTTGCCCGGAGAATACCCATAGACAGAGGAGCCTGGCAGGCTATATATAGCCCACGTGTTTGCAAAGAGTCAGACATGGCTGAGCAACTAAGCGTGCACATGAGCACCTAAGTGTGCACATGAGCACGCATGCACACACACACACAAATATAAATAAATAAATATATACACACACACACACATACACATGTAAGTGTGTGAGTAAACGCTGATATTGAAATTGACAGACGAAATTCAGGTAGCTGTTACCCAAGTATTTCCCCCATGCTCAGCACCTGAACTTTAACACTTTGCAAACTGTGAAGTATTTGCTAGCAACACCTTGTTTGTAATAGATATCAGAATATGATACTTATTCTCTTTATTGAAAAGCCTTTCAATCTCTCTCTTTTTGTGTGTGTGTGTGTGCGTGTGTGTGCATGTCTTTTTTTTTTTTTTTTTTTTGGAATCTATCTCTCTTGACCAAGTTCTTTAAAGGAATTTATCACTTTGACACACTTTTGGATCTTGAAAATATCAGTTGTGTTTCTTGCCCCACAATTCATTCATTCTTTTTTTCTTTTTTTGAAACAATAGCCCAGTCTTACTGGGAAAATAATCTTTGTCCCATTCTTAGTGACATGCTTTATGTGACCAAGCTCTGGACAGTTAGAGGGAAATAATTTCATATCCTCAACCACATAATTTGTTCAGAGATGAGCCTGTGACAAAGCCAGGCTTACAAAATTGAACTCTGGACTTCTATGGGTCCTCCTGGGAAGCAGGAGTTCCGTGATTCACTGAAATTTTATGACCTCATGGGAAACAGATCTTGATTGGCTAATGGCCATCCTTGCCACTGTGCGGAGAGAGGATTCCTGAAACTGAAGCCAACACAAGAGATGGTGATGGACAGGGAAGACTGGTCTGCTGCGGTCCATGGGGTCTCAAAGAGGGGGAGCCACTGAACTGAAGTGAACTGAGACCCCCAGGTAATTCAGAGGCTCATTCAAAATGAGAATAGGCTTGTCTGGAACATGTGGTCTAAGTGTGGTCCTTGGACCAGTGTCATCAACATAAACGGGAGACATGAGGGCTGTCTTCCTCATTAGGAATGAGGAATAAAGGAGGGGAGGCAAGGATGGAGGGATGGAGAGAAGGATAGAGGGAGGAAAGAAGGGAGAGAAGGAAGCAGGGAAGGAACTTCCTGGTAAGAAAGGGAAGGAAGGCAGAAATATCTCCACTGGCTGGCAACTCTGATGTGCCTGATGTAACAGGATATTGGAATTAATGCTAGTTCAGTCAAGCAAGGCAGCTTAGTGTAATGAGTTAGTGTCAGCCACTCTGAAAGTTTACATCTTTTTTAATTATCATGATTACCCAACTGACTGGTTTCTTTCAAACGGAGGAAAAGTGCAGGGAACAAGTGAGTTTAGGCCCTATAGCATGTCGTAAGGAAAGCAGATTGGAAACATCAATCAGTCAAGAAGTGGATATTTTTAAGTTTCTAGAAGAAAACCAAAGGGCTTCCTTTGACCCTTCTCTCCTGGGGTCAGGGTGTCTGGCCTCTCCCTCTTCTTCATCCATTATCTTCTTTTCTATTGCTTTCACCTTTCATTTCCTTCACTGTATTTTCTCCCAGTGGTGAAAAATGATGATAATGTCCATGAAAGAGAGGTCAAATATCACAGGAAGAGAATACCTCAAGGACTCATATTTAGCTGACAATTGAACTGCCTGCCCACCCCTCCACTTCTCAGCACCCACAGTGCATTGAGTCAGGGGGCCAAGCATTTTTGGGTCTCTGGTTTGGATCTGCTAACCCTTAAAATGTCAAACTTTAGGCAACACGTGAAAATATATCTTCATTGAAACTGAAATGGTGCTCTCTCTCATCTTCTATCTTGACCTGGCTTGTCCTTTTATTTTTTTTTTTAAACAATATTATCTTTTGGAGCCAAAACTTTAGATATCTTTTCACAATAAGGAGGATTCATAATGGCAGTCAAATACCTAAGAACTTTATTTTTGGAGCTGGTGTTATAAAAGAGAGGGACAGAACGATTCTCAAAATATGCCTCACCTTTTAACACCTTTTCAACAGAGTCTGAAAATTCCAACACAAAGAGAAAATAAAATGAATTGTCTGGACTGCCAATGGCAAAGGACTACAGCTCTTTTAATGAGCTCATGACTATGAACAACTCCAAAACTAAGTCCTCTTTGCCAGTTCATATCCATAGCATCATCTAGCAACCTTAATAATATCTGTCAATTGTCTAACAGAGATTTATTGAGTGCTAGTGGTATTCTCATTGTTTTCTTATGTGAGGAAAGGAGTCACAGAAAAAGCACTCAGAATTATAAAAGGCAGACTTGAAAAGTTACACAGAATAATGTAAGGCTTAGAGCTCCCCACCCCACCCCTTAAATATTAAAAATGAAATCTTTCAAACAACATGCGCAGGATAGGACAAAATTTACAGAACTCAACAGAGCAATCTTGACAGAATCAATTATCTTTTCAGGCAGGAAAGTCCACACACATATATATACTCTACAAACTCACTTAAGTCAAGGCTGTGATAGAGAGCTTTCCATCCCTAGGTGGGGTCATTCCTGTGACCACCAGGTCCACAGGCGCTAAGATTCCACAGCTGCACTTCAAGGTTTGACTTCATACGTAATTTTCTGTGTAACTTGCATGAGCTACTTGAGGTTTTCAAGCTTGGTTTCCTTGCAGTATGGGTTCAGAAGATTTCACCTACATGTTCTGATGGAAAACTTTACATCAAGGGGTGGGAATAAATTTGGATAACTGAGAACAGAGATTCAGCTTTGTCTTGCTAAAGTATCCCCTGGGAACAAGGACCATTTGCATGCAGGAAGTCTAACAGTGGAAAATCTATTTGTACTGGAACCCAAAACCCCCTGCTCCTTGAGCAAGATTCACAGGAGAAACTCGACTACATTAATCCAAGGAAGCCTCTTTTGCTTGACTGAGCCCAAGAGTGGATGTGCCTCATTAAATACCAGTCAGGCAGGCCATGTAGCTTCAAATTATGGTAACAAGCCAATTAAAATCACACACTTATTCCTGGGAGCTGGGCAGCAGTCCCTGGAGAGGAAGGTTCTGGAAGGCAGAACCACAGCCAAACACAGGCAGCCAGATTCTTTGGCATTCCTTTCCCCACTCTGCGCAACCCCACGCATCTGGGAATTGCACTTTTCTTAGCTCTTGCCAGGGACCCCTTTCTCTGCCTTCTGGAATGTCCCAGGCTCCCATTCCACATAAAATAGTTTGCAGCCCTACTAGAAGTGCAGTTCTAGAAATGCAGAATTTCAAACCTGAAACAAATCTTGGTAAAGAGAGAATAACAATATTGTGTACACCGGAGAGGCAAAAATTAAGCAAGTTTCTGTTTGTGAAAGCTCTCTATAAACCATAAAAAGCAAACCAAATGTCAGATCATTAATGATGACATGAAAGTGGGACACAGAGTTATCAATACTTAAGGTAACTTAGGTTTACTTTAAGGTCAAGACAGTAGTTCTATGTCTTATTTAACTCTCAACTTTGCATATCATGTGATATATATCTCTTCAATTAAAGGCTTTTGTTTTGAAATATCTCAACCTCATTCTTCTAAGTCAAAGATCAAAATTCCTTCTCCACCAACTGCAGGGACAACATCATTACAGAGTATAAAAGTTTAAGCATCAACCTGGCTGTAAATTAAATTGCACTATGGAAAAATGTGGCATTCCACTTCTGTCTCAATTCAGTCCCAATGCTGACCACTTTTTAAAAATGCTGTCCTTATTGTAGATGCTTTCTTTCCCTGGTAGCTCAGATGCCAAAGAATCTGCCTGAAGTGAGGGAGACTTGGGTTCAATCTCTGGGTTGGGAAGATCCCCTGGAGAAGGAAATGGCAACTCACTCCAGTATCCTTGCCTGGAGAATCCCATGGATAGAGGAGCATGGCGGGTTATAGTCCATGGGGTCATGAAGAGTAGGATGGGACTGAGAGACTAACACTTTCACTTCTTTTCCTTAGGAAGGAAATGTTTTATGGCCTTAAGGGCAGCAGCCAGGCCCATGTAAAAAGAATAAGCATGTGATGACTGTGTCGGGGAGTCTAATCTAAGTATGCTTTCAATTTAGAAACTCAAGATGTTAGCATTCCACTTACTGTCTCATTTTTTTCTTCTCCATAACTTCTACTTTCAGGTATAAATGCTTTAACATGACATGCAAGAGCTGTGAAGTACCCTGGAGAAAAAGAGCCCAGTACTACTCAGGCCTGGCAGTTGCTTTACCCATGTCCCAGTCATGCAGACTAGACCTTTCCAGAGGGCTGAGTTAGCCACCCTGGCACTCAGCAGTGCTCATAGGCCATGGAAATGAAGAGACTTGGGTGTTAGGTGCCAGTTCCTTAACAAGCCTTGCAGAAACTCTCCTTCATACTGGCTGCAAAACTATGCTTTTCCGTTCATATGCTTTTTCTTGGGTCTGGAGATGAACTCAGTTAGTTCAAGCTTCACATAGCATCTCTGTCCTAGAAAACTTCCTCTCCCTAGAGGGAGAGATCAAAACATCTTTCAGAGACTTCAGAATTCATAGAAATTCCCACTGGGGGTGTAAACTGTGACGTGGCCAAAAAGTCAATTGTCCTGCTAGGATGCTTGGATGGCTAGCATAATCATCTTTAATTAAGGGATGGGTTACCCTTGATGATGGTGAGTCATTTTCACATAAAAGGACCTCTCAAATTAGGCTGATGTCGAAAGCAGCAGGGCCAGGGCCCCTTTGGAATACACAGCGAGAATGCCATGGTTAGAATTCCTAGCAAGAAATGATTAAGACAAAGAAAATGAAATCAACACATGTTAATAATGACTGAGGAAAATTAAACAGAGATCTAAGTGATCAGAGTCTCAGAAAGGGTTTTTGATGAGAGTCTTTTAAAAAGAGGTTCCAAGTTCAACAGAACTACAATGAGATGAAAATCAAAATTGGGATGACATAAATTATTCTAAATTGAACACAGTTCTTGCATTGCCAGCTAAACAGCATGTTAATTTCTTACTTCAATATTCTGTAAAAATGCCCCAATTTTCTGTGTACATTTTCATATAAATATGCTAATTTTATGTGGAGGAACCTATGCTAATATAGCAGATTTTAATAATTATCAAACTTGGCATCTTTTTTCCCAGCATTATTGACATATAATTGACAAATAGAATGGTAAGATATTTAAAATGTACACCATGATTTGATATATGTATAAATTGTGAAAGGACTCTCTCAAGTTATTTAAACACATCCATCACTGTACATATGTATCTCTTTTTGTGCATGTGAGAGAATATTTAAGTTCTACTTTTTCAGCACATTTCAAGTACACAATACAGTGTTATCAACTATGGTCTCCATGTTATATGGTAGATCCTCGGACGTTATTAATAACCTGCAGATTCCAACTCAATGAGTGTGGGTTGAGCCTGGAGTTTCTTAATTTCCAGAAAGCTCCCAGGTGCTGCTATTGGACTCTGTACCGCATGTGGAATGGAGAGATGCTAGGGTATCTTTGATAATATCTTCCGCAAAACATGCCCTACATGATGCTGGAGGTGAAGGCTTCCAAGGTTGGGCATAAATTTGTATAGTTTCTATATGATTTCAAAACCACATCAGCAGCAGCTGGCTTTTCTTGTGCCTTGGCATTAACTTTATCTGATATTTTAATTTGAAAATTTTCCTTGAACATGTGGATTCACCATGACAACCACTCTTAAACAAAATGACTAAAGTTATATAACAGTTTCTAATTATTCTGAAAAAAGTATTTTAAAGGAAGTTCTCCAGAGTAAATAGAAAGTTGATTACACATTTTCTGAAAGAGACAGAGAAAGTGGAGCATGGAAGAAACCTAGATGACTATCAGCAGATGAATGGATAAGAAAGCTGTGGTACATATACACAATGGACTATTACTCAGCCATTAAAAAGAATATATTTGAATCAGTTCCAATGAGGTGGATGAAACTGGAGCCTATTATACAGAGTGAAGTAAGCCAGAAAGAAAAACACCAATACAGTATACTAATGCTGCTGCTGCTGCTGCTAAGTCGCTTCAGTCGTGTCTGACTCTGTGTGACCCCAGAGAAGGCAGCCCACCAGGCTCCCCCATCCCTGGGATTCTCCAGGCAAGAACACTGGAGTGGGTTGCCATTTCTTTCTCCAATGCATGAAAGTGAAAAGTGAAAGTGAAGTCGCTCAGTCGTGTCCAACTCCTAGCGACCCCATGGACTGCAGCCTACCAGGCTCCTCTGTCCATGGGATTTTCCAGGCAAGAGTACTGGAGTGGGGTGCCATTGCCTTCTCTGAGATACTAATGCATATATATGGAATTTTGAAAGATGGTAACGATAACCCTGTATGTAAGACAGATGTATAGAACAGTCTTTTGGACTCTGTGGGAGAGGGCGAGGGTGGGATGATATGGGAGAATGGCATTGAAACATGTAAATTATCATATGTGAAATGAATTGCCAGTCCAGGTTCGATGCATGATACAGGGTGCTCGGGGCTGGTGCACTGGGATGACCCAGAGGGATGGGATGGGGAGGGAGGTAGGAGGGGGGCTCAGGATGGGGAACACATGTACACCTATGGCGGATTCAAGTCAATGTATGGCAAAACCAATACAATATTGTAAAGTAAAATAAATAAATAAATAAGCAGAAAAAAAAAGGAGTCAATGCCACCATACGATCCTTGATTAATCAAAACCGACATGTGACATCAATTTAAGTCATGTGTTGAAGATGGAAATACTTCAAGGATCAGAGAGAAGGAGAGCAGAGTGAGAGCACTCTTTGTGAGGAGAGACAAAGCTAGAGAGGGAAGCAGAAGCTTGGTGCTTCCTATTTATCCAAAGTCCAATTGACCAGGGGGATGGTGTGGTGTGGCAGAAAATCGTAAGAAATCACACAGGCTGCATTGTAGGAAACAGAGTAACAGGGGGGAGGAGGAGATGTAACTTTTGTGGCTACAACAAGAACTCAGGGGAGAGAAGGCAGCAGCAGAGGGAAGCAGGGGAAGTGAATGCACCAGTTGATAAACATAAATAGACACCAATCTCTTTCAGTCTTCTCTTCCCAAATCGCCTAGTCTGATTTATGTTATAATTAACCCTCTGGGCTTAAAACCCTACAGTTGAATTTGCTCTCCTCCTGTCCCACAGCTCCCAAATAACATTCTGCACAAAGTCAAGGCTGTCTCCATTAAACTGGACATAAGACTACGTATGTTAAACAATTAAAAAATCATTTTATAAATAGGATGCTCTACATGACACCCTTATCTCTTAGACACTTGAGACTTTTAGTAAAGAGTGCTACTCATCATCTCAACAAAGCAATTACTCTCCCTAAAAGACAGTAACAGCACATAAATAACACCACAGAGCAAGCCCTATTTTAAATGTGACTTTATACTACCATGTGAGAAGATAGGTACAATTATTATCCCCACTTTACAGAAGTGTAGATACAATCATGGGAAGGAACTTAATCAATGTCTTGATCTCACAGCCAGTCTATTTGCTCTGAACCAGTAGGATGTATCTCAGTGCTAATGGAATTTTAGTTCAAGAGAAACCCTGGCATTTCTCTGTGGCTAAAGGGAGACATTTTGAGGTGACAAAGTGTATTCAGAAAATGTGGGAACTGTTTAGTCAGTAAGCAGTATTACCTCCTGCCGGAAATCGTCCCTAGACTAAAAATTATCTTATTCTACTCCACACCTGGAAGGATTGTTGTAATATTCCAACTTAAAAGCCGTAGGAGTAGCCTTCTCATCTGATTTTAAACTATGATATTTGCAAAATGTTTTAATGCCATTTTGGGGCTTTGATAAATAGTATGTATTGTAGCAGAGATAGGGTTCTGAAAGAGAGCCATGTTAGTAAATAAAGTCATTTACAAAGTGATTCGTTAGACCCTTCTCTAGTAATTAAAAATATATTTGTTGAAACTGAAATCTGCATTTTTAAAACAGATTTAACTGCTGTTGTCAGCCAGAGAAAATGAACTAGTGTTTCAATTTCTATCAGCGTGCCTGTAGTCATTTACTTTGCAGACATATTAGACAAACACAAATCCCATGAAGCTCAGGAACCCTTAAAGAAATTGTTGTCCCTCACAAAACAAACTATAAAAACCTCTAGCATAGGTTTTCCATTTCTGTAGTGATTTCCTGTGCTGTAGCCACTGATTGTAGTAACCTCTAAATGGACCTATAGACAACAGTTAGCTTATGATATCAGAAGTAAAGTGGGATATACAGGTTTCTTTCCAGCTGGTATCACATTTAAGAAATAAAACTGGTGACTGCTGATTAAACTTCAAGACCTTGAAGTCCTCAATTCACAATTCTTTGGTACACTGAATAGTGGGCCAATATCCTTATCTATCTAGATTCCATGATTACCTGCATCAGAACCAAACCAATAAATGTAAATAGATTACATTTCTTTAAATTGGACACAAACCAGATTTGTAAAATATAGGTCTTTAGGACAAACCTAATAAATGAAAAACAATAATATTTAATAGACAGTTATTTGAGAACTACAGTATTCTCTTTATTCCTTCTTTACCTAGTCACACTTCTTGGATTGGATCATTCTACTTTAATAGCTTGGGGTTGTAGATGAATGAATATTCATGAATGAATATTCATCATCTGTTTCACTAGCACTTATTTATTTCTTTGTTGTTGTTGTTTTGCAAAATCATCTGTTTTGAGGTGTTATTTTTCCTATTGCAAATCAAAGATCTCTTGAGTGACAAGTAATTTATTACAAAGTTCATTTTCTCCTTATCTTTTCAATGGGGCCAAGTGGCTGTCACTTTCAGAGCTAGTTTTAACCAGAGTATCAAATTACCTCATCTATTTATTGTGCTATATAAGCTGGCACTGTGGGTTTGGTTTGCTTCCAGCAGGATTAATTGGGTTTTCTCTAGTTAATCAATTTCATTACTTCCTTCTTCCTGCATGGGATCATGACCTTTGATAGAGTCAGACATGAACATTCTAGAAGGTCACATTCAGAAAACTGGGACTTAATTGTGGCAGATCCAGTGCTAAAACCTAAGGTTGTTTGTGAAGTGAAATGAAGTCACTGAGTCGTGTCCAACTCTTTGTGACCCTACAGACCGTAGCCTACCAGGCTCCACCGTCCATGGGATTTTCCAGGCAAGAGTACTGGAGTGGGTTGCCATTTCCTTCTCCAGGAGATCTTCCCTACCCAGGGATTGAACCCAGGTCTCCCACATTGTAGGCATTCCTCCATAGAGGTAATAACTATCTATCACAAGATCTCTTTGGTTTCCACGGGGACAAATTCCAGCAGTAGTATTTATAAAGTGGTCTCAGTAATTATAGCTCACTCCACACCATGATGGCATATGGAAAAGTATTTCATTTCAGAGACTTGAGCAAAAAATGACACGTATTTTCCTTTCAGGTTTAAGTAATTCTTCTGTTTGACTGACTTTTAGGAAGCATTCTCTGACATTAGTGAAAAAGAATACTTCTGAACCTCCCACCCCCACTAACAAACATCTTGTTAGGTTCAATTTTGATATACGTAACTGGTTTTCACACTTTCCCAGTAACTAATTTCATCATCTCCATTATATAACCTATTATATGTTGAATTCTCATCCTTGGTCTTTTATCCATGTTGAAGACCAAGGCCAAACTCCAATGAAACTGATCCCCTGGTTATTTTTACAGATTTTCCAATTAGATTTCTTGCTTCTATAAGGTAGGAAGGAAATAAATCGTAACACAGTTGCCACATGATAATGACCTTCAATTTGGAAGTAGTGTTAACACAGTAATGACCTTCAGTCCACATCAACCTGTATTAGAAGGGGTGAAAAAGCCATTTCAAAGCTCTAACTGTGTTATTCATAACTGGCTGTTTCACTATTTCACTGATTAGACAGAAACCTGACCTTCTAACTTAGTTTTGTTAGCCAAGAAAAATGTCATGATAAACATTTCCCTCATGAGATTTCAGAAAATAAATTTTGTACTCTGTAACATTGGTGCCAACTACTGCCAGCAAGGTGAAACAAGACCCAATCGCCACCTGTCATACATCTTCATTAGGATGCTCCAATTTGATTAGAGGGATAAATCATCAATACGAGACAGTTAAATGCCAATGCAAAGGAAGAGATGAGTACACAATGGGTAGCACAAAAAATCCGAGTGAGAGGAATGCAGGGCAGTGAGAAACAAGCAGCTAGAGCAGCTGGTGAAGTCTTCATAAAGGGGAAAGATTGAAGAGTTTAAGAGATGGATAGAATTCAGTAATCATAGAAGACTGGATAGGCTATTTGAGATAGAAGATTAAGGCACACAAGAGTAGAGAGAGAGGATTGCAAAAGGTATGTTCAATTGCCAAGTGTACCAACTTTACTGATAAACAGCAGGAATTATAAACAGCAACTTATCGACTGCTTGCTATGACCATCATTGTTCTAAATGCTTGTGTATGTATTAATTAATTTAATCACACCAGAGATATGAGGTAGGTATCGTATTACCTATATTTTACAGGGCTGCTGCAGAAAGCTTAATTCACCAGTCAAGTTAGGAAGATTAGTAAGTCTTAAAGCTGGAATTTGAACCCAGGTAGTCCAGCTCCAGAAAGTACTTACAGCCACCATTCATAACTTTTGCCAAAATATATGAGAATGCTTCTAAGGATCAGACAGGCTACAAATGATGCCTGTGGGTGTCTGGCTATGGACACTGTGGAGAACTTGAGAGTTTATGGCCCATACAAAATTGGTGGGTGCTACTCAGTTTCAGCCTTGTGGGAATATGCCCCCACTGTGATTTATTTTTTTAAGAGAATTCAGTAACCTAATTTTGTATGCATTTTTTTTAAAAGACCGTATGTTCTAAATATAACCTGCCGATAGTGACCAATAAGAAATGTAAGGGAATAAGGAGGGGTGAGATTGAAAAGGTAGACTGGTACCAAATTGATGGGTATTCAGAAATCTTGAGAAGATAGAATACACACAGCTAAAGCTCTAATAGTACTAGGGCCAATGGGACAGGAAAGATACATCCTATGACTTTAATAAGGAACTAATAACTGATTCTGTGTTTGGAAGGGCAGAGTTGGTGAAAGTTAAGTAATAAGATAAGAAGTCAGTTGAGATTTTGAGTAAGGGGATATCAATAGAAGGAAGTAGTTAGTTTCAAGGGTTAAGCTTATTTATGAGGCAGTAACAGAGCATATAATTTATGAGGCAGTAACAGAGAATTATCTACTGAATAACTGAAAAGCAGCACTGCGATTATTAATGATTAAGGCTCAGGAATTGAATAGATCCCGTCCTGGCTCTGGGTTTCCCAAATGCGTAATATTAATGGGTTATTTAACATCTCTCTAGTTTCTGTTTCCTTGCAGGTAAATCATGTCATTCCCCTGCTGTTAATCATGTATGGCTTCTCTTTATCATCAAAAAGAAATACAGAGTGTTTACCTGGCCTAAGAGGTCCTGGGCTCCCAGCCCATGTCCCTCCTACCCACAGAGGTGTTGTTCTTTTCTTACAAACCCTGTCTCTGCCACAGGACCTTTGTACGTGATGGTTCCTCTGCCTGGAATACTTTCCATCCTGAGTTCACATCATGGCTCCATTTAGGTCTCTGCTCAAATATCATCTCTGTGGAGGTTTCTCCTCGTCCTTCACTTTCTTCCTCACCTTCCATTTACTGTCTTTCTTTCAATTAGAATGCACGTTTTCATTCACATTGCTATAGCCATAGTGCCTAGTGTGTGACCTGACATTCCATGAATATTCATTGATGTGTATGAGTGAATGGAAGGAAAATGCCAAAAAAGGGACGAATAGAAATCCTAACAGAGAAGTAGATGCCAGTTGAGTCGCTCAGTTGTTTCCGACTCTTTGTGACCCCACAGACTGCAGCACACCAGTCCTTCCTGTCCGTCACCAACTCCCGGAGTTTGCTCAAACTCATATCCATTGAGTCAGTGATGGATGTGAGTAGTAGGTAGAGTAGTATGTAAGTAGTATGTAGATTAAATGAAAGAACATGTGTAAAGCATTCGTCAAGTTTCCAGAGAAAAGAGTTTTTTAAAGTAGTTGAAAAGAATAGGAAATGACAAGATGGGGGCAGGGAACTGGACGCAAGCCCTGGAGCTTGGGGTCTAAGACTGTGAACAGATTTCTAGGCAGCTAAATCTGGATCTGCTGTCATCATCCAAGCTCTCAAGGGTCTATCCTCTGAATTTGGGGGGAGAATTTTGAATGTTGTTCAGTGAGAAGTGTATTAGCCACAGTGGTGTGCTGTTAGCCAATCATTTGTTTTGTTTTGCCTTCTTGCTTAAAGATAACCTACAAACTGCCACTTACTGCTGTTTTGCTGATAAATTAGAGATTTGGGGATAAAATAGTAATATTAAACTAAAAGCAATGAGAAATCCAAAGGAAGCAAATGTCATTTTTATCATATGCATTGTAGTTCTTTCAAAAATTACCATTACATTACCATAATAAGAGAAATTAAGTTCCTTTTCTGATTTTTATGTAATTATGCCCTTTATAAATAGTAATTGACTTGAACTAGTTCCTTGTCCTACAGGGTCAGGCTCCAGAGAAGAAGGAAATTGCTAGAAAAATGACTAAAAGGGTCACTTAGGCTTGCTCAATTTCACTAAAAATCTGCCTTTCTCCTTCAAATTCCCACTCAAGCAATTTTCATTTTGCCTTAGGGGCTGGTTGCCTGAAAAAGGAATAATAGGTGAGAACTTCAAAGTATGCAAGATGACTGAGTACATAAATGTTTTGCAAAGAAAACTAGTCTCTTGAAACTAGGAAATATCACTGGTTATTTCTCAGAAGGCTAGAAAGACAAGGTAAGCACAATCCTCGGATAAGCTAGGTAACAGGGGCCATGTTGAGCTAGGAGTAGTGTAGCTCCTGGTGAAGTTCCCAGTACCCTAATATTGAGCATCAGTGTATTTTATATGTTCTTGGAATACTCTAAGCAAGTATGTCTGATTAGTTCTAAGACCATTTCCAAACGAAGCTGAAATGCCTCAACAATCATTTCAGCCAGCCTATGATTACCCTCTGTCAGGCACCATGATAACCAACCTCTGCAGCAGGTATTGTTATTACCCACATTGGACAGATCAGCACTGAGATTTCTTAAGGGTAACACATCTGGCGGGTGGAGAAGTCTAAAGTAGAATCATTATACCAGACAGTGAGGCAGGAAATATGACTAGAGGTGATGAGAACGTACAGTTATTCACTGAAGTATTTTTTTCCATAGAATGCATTTCTTGTATGTTTTAACGTTAGTGAAACCACCTCAATATGCATCTTAATGGACTTGAGTTTGAGCAAGATCCGGGAGTTGGTGAAGGACAGGGAAGCCTGGTGTGCTGCCGTTAATGGGGTTGCAGAGAGTCGAACATGCTTGAGTGACTGAATAACAGCAACAATGTACATGTGGGAGAACTCCTCAAATATCCTGATTTAAAAGGAAGGTCCTCTCTGGTAGTGAAATCCACATAAGGAAGACAGAGTTAGGGACTAGGAGAGATCAAATCCTGATGACATCATCTAGTTCCTAGGTTTGGTTTTATTTCTGTATTATTTTACTCACTTGAGCTACTACATTTCTTTTGGTGCTTAAGCCAATTTCAATTGGGTTTTTGAAGACAGGTGGCTTGTGTGTGGGTTACTGTCTGACTAGTCATGCCAATTTTAAAAAGATGTTTACTTTGATGTCTCCTTTCAGTCATTTTATGAATTTTATTCTTTCAAAGTTTTTTCATTCTCATTCTTAATCTTTTCCCAATAATTTAATTTTATTTCTAGAAATGTTAAGCCTAAGGCGAATTGAAATCTCTTCTCTACTAATGATCTAAAGTTATATAACTTTATGAAGTGTTTCCACTTAATGGTTCTTATTAGGGTTTTGAATGAACAGAACTGGGAATTTCTTAGTTTTGTAAAATAAATAATCCTACCCTCTGACTTTACAAATAAATCTTTATGTGATATTTTCACTGCATAATTTTTGTTAGAAATTAATATAATGAATATGTTTAGTGTTAGAAATTAATATGATGAATCATTTTATTATAATCATCCATTAGAAGTCAGTTATGTTCTAAAGACTCACATCACCCTATGTTCAGTGTCCAGATCTTAAGATGATATTAAAAGATTAAAAAAAAACCTTTTTATTAGGGTATAGTTAATTTGCAATGTTGTGTTTGCTTCAGGTGTACAGCAAAATGAATCTGTTAAACAAATACGTATACCTACACTTTTTAAATTCTTTTCCCATATAGGCCATTGCAGAGTTTTGAGTAGAGTTCCTTATTAGTTATCTATTTATGTACAAACTTATCTATCTATATATAGTGGTGTGATTATATCAATTCAAATTTTCTAATTTATCCCTCCTCCCCTTAAAATGAGATTTTTCTCCCAACAGTTTTGCAACTCAATACTCCAGCATTACTCATCCGTAATTCTGCCCTTTAGCTAATAGTGGTTTGATACTCAAATTGGCTTCAGTTTATAAGGACTATAAACCACAGCCTGAAAATTTAAGTCACCTTTCCAAAGTTACTTACATTATTAATAAGGACAGAATTTCAACTCATTTCCACACAAATGAAGAGAAAGAGTGATCAGACTAGTTGATGCAGGTTTAGTACAGGACATTGCAGAGAGCTCAGAGCCTAAGATGCCCTGCAGACATTGATTTAATCATCTAATCAAGAGAGATAGTTTTTTTTTTTTTCCTCTTCCCATTCTGTGGTAAAGTCACAGCTATGTTACTATTTAAAAAAAAAAAATCATGCTTATGATATTCCTTTCTCCTATAGGGCTGCACTCAGATATTGGTTAAAAGGAACTTGTGAAAATGGAAAGAATTCAGAAAGTGCATATATAAATGGTGGAGGTGGGGAGAGAGTAAAACATATCCAACCTTACAGTTCTGCAGAACCTGGTCCCAGTGTATGTGGATCCTGACCAACCCATCACTGCCAGGCCCCTCAGCAAAAATCTAGAGAAAGAAGGATTTCAGATGGCTTCATGCAAAAAGCACTGTAAAACTGACAAAGTTCCAAATGCGGCCCCTCTTAGGAAGTCCTCTTCAGGACACCAGAGCTGGAAATAGGACAGATGTGAGCTCTGGTGATGCTTTGGGGAAAAGAAAAAAAAATCTGTGCATGTGACTTTGTTTGGTCTTTGTAGGTTTTTCTTTAAAAGCAGAAAAAATTAGAGAAGTTTTCGTAATAAGAGAAAGAATCTCTTCCAAAGAAAATATTCGGAAGAAAGAGATTTAGTGTCTGAGGGAACATTCTAGGTGGATTGTCTTCAGGACGATACATGACATATTTCTTTGTATTTCAAATCACACTCATTTTTCCAGGTCCAGGATAGGGAAAGGGAGGAAGGAGAGAGAACTTGTAGGGTAACTAGGGGGTCTTAATCAAGGCAATATCATAACTCGTGCTTATGGAGATTTATCATGTGCCAAGGCTATTGCTAATCATTTTATGTCATTTCATTTCATTCTCATGTCAACCTCATGAACAACCATTATCATATGGCACTTTCTTGGTGGAGAAACAGAGGCAAGAAGTTCAGTAAGCATCAGGGCCAGCATCTGAACCCAAGCAGCTCGATCCCATGTTCTCATCTTTATCATCCTTCTGAATACTCTGATTTACCCAATCTTGCCCCCATTTTACATACAGGAAAAATGAGACTGTGCCCATTTACAGCGTATTTTAATACAAGCATTAACACTAAGATATGAGCAGCAACAGAGCCATGGTTACTACTTCACTGTTATAACAGTGACAGTCCTCTTCAGAGTTGGGTGTGATGCTTTGCCATTTGGGAAATCCAGTCACTGTACAGTCCCATACATACATTTCATACTTTCAACAGAACAGTGAAGTCCGGAATCATTTCATCACTCTACAGACAGAATAATGAAACCATGGGAGGGAAATCTGACTGACTGAGATCACCCAGGACTGCTTTTTCTTGGTTTACTTTTTTTTCCCCAGGAAGATCAGGACTACTTGGGAAGCTTTTCTGGAGAGCATAGTGCAAGCAATAGATACCCAGGGAACTGGAACACTGCTTTAGGATGGAGCATGGAGTTCCAAGGCATATGTGGCTAGTTTTACTACCTTACAAGCTCTCCGTGCAGATGGGGAAATAGGAAATGAAATAGCTGACTGTGGGGAGTGTCTGATACTGTTGTTAACTCTGGAGATAGAGCAGGGAGCCAAATACATAGATCTCCTGTCCTCAGTGAGCTTCTTCTTCTTTTTTGAAAATTTATTTATTTTTTATCAGTGAGCTTCTGTTGCTGGAGACCGGTCTGTACCACAGTTAACTTTTACCCATGCCCGAGTCTTGCTTACTGCCCTAGATAAGCCCTTCCTATGGCTCCTGTAAAATAACCCCTAACTTATGTACTCTTGCTTCTGAAAGGCTAGCTCATACATATCACAAAACAAGGAAACAATAAAAGCTAACTCTCAAGGGTAAAGCATTTATTTTCTTTCTGATCCCCACCAGCAAGATGGAAGATTCAGAATGGGAGGCTACTCAAGGTCACACAACAAGTAATCAGTAGAGGAAGCAAAGCAACTCATCTTCTGATTTTTGTTTTATCCACAAGTTTTCCTATTTGCAACAGGTGACCAAGTACCAAATGTTTATGAACAAAAGGAGAACTATGATTAAAAACAATAACAACAAAAAAACCCTGCTAACCATCTTCCGGACAACATATGGCACTAGGTGACCCCTGTTGTTCATTCTGCTTTAATATGCAACCTCTAAGCAAGCCTCCATGAAGTGAAAAGTAGCACATCGGAAACGTATGTAAATTGAGGGTGTAACATGAAAATCACATAGAAATCATTACTATAGGTTTATGTCCAGAAAAATCATCTCTCAAGATTTTAAAAAAGAATTAGAGACTCAATGGGAGAAGGCAATGGCACCCCACTCCAGTACTCCTGCCTGGAAAATCCCATGGATGGAGGAGCCTGGAAGGCTGCCGTCCATGGGGTTGCTGAGGGTCGGACACGACTGAGCGACTTCCCTTTCACTTTTCACTTTCATGCATTGGAGAAGGAAATGGCAACCCACTCCAGTGTTCTTGCCTGGAGAATCCCAGGGATGGGGGAGCCTGGTGGGCTTCCATCTATGGGGTCACGCAGAGTCGGACACGACTGAAGCGACGCAGCAGCAGCAGCAGCAGCAGCAGCAGCAGCAGCAGCAGCAGCAGAGACTCAATAAATAGGGAAAGTCACCCTTAGCTGCATGACCTTCGTGGAGAAAGTAAATGGCTCTGGAAGACGTTCTGTTAAATTACAAACTGAATGAAAAGAGGCCAAAACATGTCAGATGCTCTGGCTGTTACTATTGGCATGTTGTTGCTGTTCAGCTGTTAAGTCATATCTGACTCTCTGTGACCCCATGCCTCTGTCCTTCACCATCTCCCAGTCAGCATAGCAAAGAGTATTGTTAAAAACTGATACTAGATGAAGGGACCATTTCATTTTCTAAAATGGTTATATTTAATATGGCAAAAGCCTAGTCAAATTCCAGAACCAGACTCCAAACTCATAGCTGATTTCTCAAGCTAAAGAAATATTTTTAAGTACCTGCCAAAGAAGTCATCAGTTCTTACTATACAACATAATAATGGCTTGAAAGATGAAAAGTTTGACTCTGAGTTTCTTTTGATGGTAAAACATTTTAGCATTAAGCATGATATATGCTTTCAAATCACAAAGATCTGACTTCTAATTCTACCTTTAGATTGTACCACCTTCATGTCCTTGAGCATGTCACAATGTTTTTTCAAATCTTAGCTTACATATCTCTAAAGTGAAGAAAGTAATACTGCCCACATTTTTTCCTGCAAATAAGATATGGTTAATAATGCAGGTAAAAAGACTGCACAGTTAAAATGCCTAGCACTGAGTAGGTCCTTCAACATTTCTATTTATTATTATGTAGCACATGTAACTTATTTAAGAGCTATACATCTTAAAAAATATGCTGCAATTCAATGGAGGAGGAATAACCTTTCAACAAATGGTGTTGGAATAATTAGACATCACAAGCAAAAGACATAAGCATAAACCTCCTATTGCATCTTTAAAAATGATTGAAAATGGATTATGGGCTTAAATGTAAAACATATATCATTCAAATCTCTAGGTAAAAAAGCAAAAGAAAATCTTCAGGATCTAGGTAGGACTAGGCAAGGAATACTGAGATATAAGATCAATAAAAGATCAATAAAAGATCAATTAAAGAAAAATATCAAAATTTAAATTTATACTTCGTAAAAATACCCCAATAGGAAAATGAAAAGACAAAATAGAAAGCAAAAGGACTTATTTTGCAATTCATGTGTATAACAATGGACTTGTTTAAAACTCACCATTAAAGAACAATCTAACTAGAGAATGGGTAAAACAGTTATTTCATGGAAGAGAAGGATAGCTTTGTCAGTAAAATGATACATAAGCACACGAAAAGATGTTCAACATTATTAGCCATTAGAAAAATGCAAACTAAAACCACAATGAGGTATCACTACACATCCACTGGCATATTGAAATGAAAAAACTAGTGACCAACCTAATGTTGGTGAGGACTCAGAGAAACTAGCTCACACAAACATTACTGTTGGGAATGAAAATGGCACAACCACTCTGGAAAGTAGATTGGCAATTCCTTTAAAAGCTAAAAGTGAACTTACTATATGATCTAGAAATCAGTTTCCTCAGAAAACTGAAAAACTATATTTTTTTCAGAATGTTCATAGCATCTTTATTCCTAATAAACAGTAACTAGGAAGCTACCCAAATGTCCTTCAAATTGTGGCATATCCATAACCTGGAATATTACTCAGCAATAAAAAAAGAATGAACTATGATGTATATACATTCTATCTATCTATCTATCTATCTATCTATCTATCTATCTATCTATCTATCTACATAGGGCTTCCCTGGTAGCTCAGCTGGTAAAGAATCTGCCTGCAATGTGGGAGACCTGGGTTCGATCCCTGGGTTGCAAAGATCCCCTGGAGGAGAGCATGGCAACCCACTCCAATATTCTTGCCTGGAGAATCCCGTGGACAGAGGAGCCTGGTGGGCTACAGTCTGTGGGATCACAACAAGTCAGACACAGCTGAGTGACTAAGCGCATGATGTGTACGCACTCTCATATGTAAAACAGCTAGTAGGAACCTGGTGTCTAGCACAGGGAACTCAGCTTGGTACTCTGTGGTGACCTAGAGGTGGGAGGGGGGCAGGGTGGGAGGAAGGCTCAAGAGGGAGGGGATTCGTGTCTATACATATAGCTGATTTACTATATTGTATAGCAGAAACAATATTATAAACAACTTTATCCCAAGAGTTTAAAAAAAGAATGAACTTGGATACACACAACATCCTGGATAAACTTCAAAGAATGGAAAAAAGTCAATTTCAACAAGTTACATATGGTATGATTTCACTTACCCAGTATTTGTAGAATAACATAGTCATAGAAATAGAGAAAAGATCAGCAGCTGTGAGGAGCTGGGGTGGCAAGAGGGGCGGGTGTGGCTATAAAGGGGTAGTGTTATAGTGTTATATAAAGGCAACATTATGGGGACAGTGTAATTAAGCATATTCATTGTGGAAGTGGCTCAGACATTAAAGAATCTCCCTGCAATGGAGGAGACCCGGGTTAAATCCCTGGGTGGTGAAGGTCTCCTAGAGAAGGAAATGGCAACCCATTCCAGTGTTCTTGCCTGGAGAATCCCATGGACAGAGGAGCCTGGTGAACTACAGTCCCTGGGGTCACAAAGAGTTGGACATGACTGAGAGACTAACACACATTGTGGAAGTGGTTGTTAGTGAAGCTACATATGCGAGGAAATTGCACTGATCTACACAGACTTACACACACCAGTACACCTAGAAATAGTGAAATCGGAATAAACTCTGTGGATTATGCCAGTGCCAATTTCCTAGCATAATTATTCATAAACTATAACTATGCAGCATGTGATCACTGGCGGAGACAGGGTAAAGGGTACATGTGAGATCTCTGGACACTTAGATACAAACTGCTATGACTCTGTTATGATTGCAACATAGGGAGTTTAAAAAATTATGCTGATTTCAAAGATTTAAGGATCAAACATACGATTTCAGGATGAAATCTCATAAAGCTCAGTGGTGCCTGAGCTATCCAGGAGAATAAATATCAAAATGCTTCCTGGGAAATAAGAGATGGAAAAGGGAGTTCATTTCAACACGTCTTCCAGCACACATTCACACACGTCTCCACACCTCGCATCACTGCTTAGGAATCACCATATGCTCAGTGTCACATATAATGTGTAGAGCGAGATTTTATGTAGTCTACATCAAAATTACAGTTTATAGGAAAATATATGCCTGCACTTAATTCTCATCAGTAACACTGAAATAGGGAAAAGGAACCACATTTTTAGTTCTGTAACTAAATCTGTGATGATCAGCAAATGACTTCAACTCTCGAATAGTCTTTAATATGGTGATTAACCTAGGTGATATGAAAGATTCTAACCATAATTAAACAACACCTAATTACTAGGAGCGAAAATTCATTAGGCACAAGTACTAGAGATGTAGTATACTTAATGTACAGTAAAACCTCATTAATGTAGACTCTACTAATTTAGAACTTGTAACAGCTTGTGGTGGGTGTTACCCATATCACTATTTCTAATATTTAAGAAAAGACAGATTTACTAAGTAAATTGTGCAGAGAAGTATCTGAGAAGAATACTTAAATACAGCAAATTTTTAAAGACTCAATGAACACTAGAAATTCTTGTGTGTACAAGAATGGAGAGGTTATTAGAAACTTTTCTTATTTATTCACATGTCTAGGGGGACGTGGGATAGTACAAGGACAGAGAACAGACCTTAATAAGAGAGTCCCCTAAACTCATTCATGCCAAGGGAATCCTTTACTCTGAAATCATCTCCAGCTTGCCAGTCAGTTAAAAGTGCCGTAGGCTCTTTCACTGCAACTTTAGGCAGAACAAGAGGTCAGTCAGGCCAAACTCAAGGTTGATAGGATTAAAACAAATTAACACAACAAAATGGCAACACAAAATCTCTGGATCCATATTTGTATCTAATATGTGGCCCTCCTCAGATAATTTACAAAGTTGCAGGATATTCAAAAAATCGATTTTTTAATGTGTTTCTCACATCTTATGCTTCCTGTTGGTTCTGCTTTCGAGCTTTGGCTCTGAAGTTAGTTGGACTTCTGGGAGTTTTTGTTCTGCTGGAGAAGTAAAATAAAACCTCTGAATCAAGCATTAAATTGAGTGTGATGCCCAAGTGCCTGGCACATGCTTTCTTTCCTCTGTCCAGTCACATGTTCACCTACCCATTGCCCCCCAAAGAGAAGCAAAGTTGGGTCATTTTTCTAAAAAGGAGTCATATGAAAGTATAATGGTCAGTTCACAGAGAATTAAGATACAACAACCCAAGTGCCATCAAAGCCATGTGTGGAAAAGATTAATTATATCCTTAGAAAAGGACATTAATTTTGAGGTTAGAGTCATGCTCTGTTTTCCCCAAAGTGCTATCCTTGGCACTAATTCATTCGTAGCTCAAAACAAGTTGTTTAAAAGTCATGAAAAGATGGACTTCTCAGTATAGTTTCTTCCATTACATACTGAGTCCAGAAAACCTTAAAAATAAAATATCACTGGAAATTATTTGTCCACGGATATCTTCAGAAGATATTTGTGCCATCTCAGGGTATATGGAAAAAATAACACAGAAGATCACCAAACAACCACTGTATTCTTTTTCTTCTATTTAATCTGTAATAAATAGGCATCACTCATTTCCTGCTCTTTCCAATAGGATCAAGTGGCACATTTTTATATGAAATAGCGATTTTATGAAAAAAAGTATTATTTTGTAACTTCAACTTTTCCCTTAGATCTTTGATAACTGACCTAACCATGGTGAAGATGTAAAATTTTCATACTTTAGTTTTAAAAAGGCAAGCCAAAAATATTCTATGATGGTTTACATCAGTGGAGATCTTTTTTCCCCACTCAATCAAAGAAAAAAATATGAGAATATCCACACCAGATCTCATTTCATAGCTTCAAAGCTTTCTTTGGAAGAGATAAATGAGGCCAAAACCCACAATTATTTAATGCTTTTTATAATTATGTGTTCATGGTTAATTTTATTTGCCTCTGTGCCACAAACCCTAGACTTAGAGGCTTATCTGCTTTATTTTTTTCCCCAGGCCAGATAAATTAATAAAAGATAGTCCATGAGTTCTTTGAAAAAAAAAAAAAAAACAAAAAACAAAAAGGCTTTGCAAAAATTCATGGCAGCTTCAGAAAATGTGTTGAACTCTAATGTAAGGATATAAGCGAGTTTTTTTTTTTTTCTTTCCACGAAACACCTGTGTATTTTTTCAATCTCATAAGCACAATTTGTGTTAAGAAATACAAAGAGTGGAATGAAAAAGTAAAACAAAAACAAAAAAACCCACTAATCTAGGGGGAAAGTCCCTCGATATTTGATATGTTTTCCTCTAGAAAATACACAGTTGTATCACAAAATTGGAGTCATGAGAAGCAAGTCTTTTCCTCTCCATATTCCCTGCCTGTCTTGCTCTTTACCAAAGGACAGTGATACACAGTCAGTGAATCAGAATCCGGAATATATTCTGTATATGTTACCCCTTCAGGACCCCTGAGCTCCAATAATTTGCTGATAACCTTTCTAATATCAGCTTAAGTCAGCACTAAACATTCCTGGACATTACTTCCCTCTTTGTTACATTTATTAATAGTAAATTCTTAACAAATACAAAATGAGATAAAAGGGAGAGATGGAAAACTAAGAAGACTTGTTATTTCTCATTTGATTAAGGTATCCATTAAAGTTAATTTTTGTCCAGATAAGTATAAATACATATCTCTGCCATAATTCAAGTATGAGCCTCACAAAATCACTCTCTTGTAAAAATTTTATGTGCAAAAAGCAATATTTAGCTTAAGTATTTCCATCTGGGTAAAGCTACCAGAGGATTAGCTGAAGTCAATCCATAAAGAAGCAAAAAGTGGGAAATGTCTTACAGTTTCATTCCAAAAGAACTCCACAGACCATTAATTTTCACATTTCAAGGCAAACTAAGTTTAATCTATGGACTTATATAGTCATTAAGAAGGTAACATTCCCTTGGGTGTAAATTTTCTCTTATAAAATTAGGTATGCATTGATAGGAGCCATGGACAGAAGAGAGACCAAAATATGGATTTAGTATTACAATTACCTATATATGAACTTATTTACAAAACAGAAATCGACTCACAAACTTAGAGAACTTACAGTTACACGGGGAAGGAGGGTTGGCAGCGGATAGGTTGAGAGTTTGGGAATGACTTGTACACACTGCTATATTTAAAATAAAATGCCAAAAAAGGGCACTTGTTTGAAATGGCCATGTTTCTATTAAGAAATTGTTATTGTTGTTGTTGTCTAGTTATTAAGCTGTTTCTGACTTTTTGTGACCCCCATGGACCGGAGCCCACCAGGCTCCTCTGTCCATGAGATTTCCCAGGGAAGAGTACTGGAGAGGGTTGCCAGTTCCTTCTCCAGGGGATCTTCCCAGCCCAGGGATTGAACCTGCATCTGTTGTATTGGCAGGCAGATTCTTCACCACTGACCCACTAGGGAAGCCCATTAAAGTATTATGAAACATTTAATCATCAGCCATCTTTTTGGCAAAGGAAAGAATTAACAAAAGAATTCCACTCCTCCCTTTGGTACTTTGTCACTTTCTGCCAGCATCTCATTTTGTCACAATCTCATTTAAACTCCTACCAAGTTGTCATCATCAAAACATCAAAAAAAATTTTTTTTCAAAAATCAGCTGAATTAGGGACCATATAATGTATTATGCATGTAACATGAAAGCTTCATTTCTGGACAATTCACCTGCAGGAGATGCATTAATTGGTGTAGAGAATCTTGCTGCCTGTCATGATATTTAGCATCAAGTGGCCAATCCCTCATAGAGAAAATCCTGAATTTCTTCTCTATCCAGTGCATGTAACCAATAAGGAAAATTAGCTGCTGAAATTAACAAGGCCCATGAAACACAACAAGGTCCCGGTTTCCACCTAGGGGAGGAAAATTCTTCTAGAGTGTTCCATTTCAGCTCTAAGGGTAGTGACTGTTCCTTATATCTGCTATTCTGACATTAATTAGTGTTCTCTTTTAATTTCTAGCAACAAATCCCTTGATATCCCTATCTCCTATTACAATTCACAATTTCTATTTTAAAGTTCCTGTTCCAATTACTATGTGGGTTTTCTCTTTTCTAATTGGACCCCTACTAATTCAACATCTTTGGGTATACTTTTACTTTTTTATAATGAGTGAGGATATATTTGAAACTGAACAAAAACCAACAAAGAAGTTTTAAAGCAAAAAAAAAAAGGGAAGGTAAGAAAAGTACAGATTTTAATTATATGTATATGATGAGATCACCTATGTCTAAGATGTGTCATTCACCAGTATTTCATGAATTACATTCAAAAATATATGAATTCATACATACATGCCTAGTTATCCACATGCACCTGATGTGTGGGTAATGTTTAAAACAAACCAACTTGGTTACTTAACTGCTTAAAGATTAATAGTCTTTATTGTCTAACTTGTACTACAATACTAACATATGCTAGAGATGTTATTCATTGGTTTACTGTTTAGTGAACACAATCTAATTTTGATTAGAGCATCTAATTCACCACTGAGATTCCTATTGAGGCCCCATTAATTCCAGCACTCAGTTTATGAGCTCCTATTGATACAGTCTCAATGATCCTCCATAAAGGATTCCATGATCACGATCTCATGAGAAGGTGCTACTTCTTCTTACATTACCCAGCTCAGAGGTTCAAAGAAGCAGTTTAAGTGTTGATGTCCTTCCATGAAACCACAATTATGTAACCAGACAGAGACAGTCTAATGGAGGAATAATTAAAATGCACTTTAAGATGTACATTTTCCCATGAATGATATTAACTCTCTCTGAATATGAAAAACCACAATTAAAACATTTGGTCTAATACAGAAGCTTTCAACAGCTCTATCATTTTTTCCCATTATGTACTTTGTTAGTTAATATCAGTCTCCTGAGTAGGTTGAGACCTACTCCATTAATATCTCCTTTCAGCCCATCTTATTGTTACTATAACTCTGCCACAGAGTACTATATCAAAAAAATGAAAGGGGGTGACTTTAGCCTCAACTCTGTATTTTGCTATAAAAGAATGCCACTTCTGGGGTTTCCCTGTTGGTCCAGTGGTTGACTCTGTGCTCCCAAGGCAAGGGGTGTGGGTTCGATCCCTGGTCAGGGAACTAAGATCCTGCATGTTTCATGGAGTGGTTAAAAAAAAAGAATGATACTTCCTAATTTTAGTAATAACAGTAATTATAATTTTATTCTAAATAGGCTACTTTATAGAAATATATAGTTTTGAAGTATGAACTACTGAAATCACCTACGACCAAAACAATCTTTCCAATTTTTTTTCCCAAAAAGTTTAGAGTATTATCCAATATGCCCTAAGGAATTACAGGTATAAATAATTAAATGGCTTCAGAATTCCCAACTTTTTGAAATAAAGTGATTGTTTTCCTTGGTTCTAATCTGCTTAACTCTGAGCTTTCAGATGATCAGATTTTACCAAGCTTCAGTCATGCAGAACCTGGTAAACTGAGAGAGGAATGGGATGCTGTGGTCATTTCACTGCTAACATATATAGCAGTTCATTAATCAGGGCTCCCAGCTGCACATGTCAAAAATCTAACAAAGACCAACTCAGCCAAATAAGGGAAATTTATAGTCATCTAATGGAAAATCCTGGAATAGATCCGTTTGATAGGTGACAATAAGATACTCAACCCCCATGATAAGGAACCCATCTTTCTCTTTGCCATGCATGTGTGCTAAGTTGCTTCAGTCGTCTCTGACTCTTTGGACCCTGTGGACCGTAGCCCACCAGGCCCCTCAGTCTACGGGATTCTCCAGACGAGAATGCTAGAGTGTGTTGCCATGCCCTCCTGCAGGGGATCTTCCCAACACAGGGACCGAACTCACATCTCTCATGTCTTCTGCACTGGCAGGTGGGTTCTTTCCCACTAGTGCCACCTGGGAAGCCCCTTCTCTTTGCTATATATCAGCTCTATTTTTGTGCTCTCTCTTCACCCTGAAGAAGTTTCAATGCATATGGTTGTTCTAGGAAGCTCCAGGTGTATGCTCTCCCAGTTTCAAGCCTAACAGAAAGACAGTTTCCTTTTGCCAATCTATCTAGGTAGGTCCCAGGTCTGAGTCTCACTGCATACTACGGGACACAAGAAGATTTGATTGACCAAGCACACTTGATATTGAGTGAGTAGGAGTGGCCTGAATCAGATCATAAGGTCTACCTACTCTGCGGGAAAAATGGAAATAGGTGTTTTACAGACATGAAGTTCTCAAATTTCTGCCAGTTGTAATTTATTTTAACTAGGTACCAACTTACAAGGTGACATTTAATTTTCATAATACCACCTATTTTTTAAGGATTATTATATGTGGTTTAAGGATGAAACTGTTGTTACTCCAAAAACATTTCAAAACCATACCCAGAATTCATAGTTACATGTTAGAGATGCTACCAACATAACAGAGACAAAGATAACAGGTCATAAGGGCTTCATTTCCAAAATGCTTTCTGCAGCTAGCATGGTACCAAATGGGATGGAAAGGTGTTTAACTAAAAGTAAATCACTTATATTAAATAAATTAACACTCTACCAAACTGAACTCAAAAGTTTCTGTACAGAGTTGTCATATTTGAGGCATTCAAGTCCTTATGACCTATACAGAAGCAGCAAATAGCTCCTTCACCTTGAACTAAGATGAAAATGCCTATTAGCCTTTAAGAGCTAAATGGTTTAAACTCCAGGGAATGTCTGTGTGTGTGTGTATGTTGTGTGTGTGCACACATATATATGGGACAAGGAGCCAGGAATGAATGATTCAAGTATTTAATAAAGACCTTAAGTGTTCATTTGTGTGTCTCAGTCACTCCTTTCACAGGTATTTACTGAGTGTGTCTAGTATGCCAGAAATTCAAAGCAAGATGTTCCATATAGACACTAGGCCACTTGGGTTTTCACCCTGAAATTTTCGGAGACTGACTAGTCTGAGGAAATCTAAGTACATTTATCACAACCGCCATAAATGCTAATTTTTGTTTTGTGAGTGTGTGTGTGTGTGTTTTTCTTTTAGTTTCCCAAGGCTGAAAATAAAATATAAGAGAAATTAACCTGCTAGTGACAAATGTGGGCAGAGATGACTCCACTTAAGAAGTATGAGCAGAGCTTTGATGGGCCGGGTGACAGTCACAAGAGGGAACCCAGGGCAGGATCACTTAAGTTAAAAGCCAATCTTTTTGTAAATAGAAAAATGGAAATGGTGGCAGCAGTAGGCTGAAGAACTGGTACTTTTTTAATATTTTAATCACATCCAGGTGGCTCACTGGTAAAGAATCCGCTTGCCAATGCAGGAGACATGGGTTTGATCCCTGGGTCAGGAAGTTCCCTGGAGAAAGAAATGGCAACCCACTCTAGTAATCTTACCCAGAAAATCCCAAGGACAGAGCAGCCTGGTGGGCTACAATCCATGTGGTCACTAAAGAGTCAGACACAACTTAGCGACCAAACAACAACAAGAGGAGTTGATAAATCCTAAATACTCTCTTTTGGGTTAGCACTGACAATTTTATCTCTGAAAGATTAGATACTTAACACATGATGTTGGCATTCCTCTAGCTCCCTCCTATCCCCATATATATATCTTTAGGGGATTTTAATGTAAAAGAAACCTAAATCTGTTTGAGTGGAATCCTGCCAGAGAAGCTACTCCCCTCTGAGAAGACCATGGACATCCCTCACCACCTACCAAATCAGCATCCAGCTCCTTTTTGTCAGAGGCCAATTCCAAATGTGGTTTCCAAACATCTGCCATCACTGTTCTTTGATTTCACTCTCAAATGCCATCCTGGGGAATCTGTTCACACAATCACCATCCTGGCCAATAACCCACAGAAATGTCAGCTGCTGGTTAATCTGTATATACTCCTTCATCCGGTGCCATTTGTTTCATAGAGGTGCAGTGATACCAGCCAGCTTCGGAGCAGTGAGCAGAGTGGTAAACGGTAGCCCCTGGCTTGTTTCTACCACTGTCATAGTTTTCTGGACACTTTCAGTGCTTCTGACCCTCTTTCCTGCATTATATTTCCTCATCAGTAAAATGGGAGTGATTTAGTGCTCTGGGAATAAGGAATCAGGGCCATCATAAACTGCAGGGAGATTTTTCTGCACATAAGCTCTTCTTTGTGAAAAATATTAGGTCCCTCTGGTTATAGACAGTTTCTTTTGAGATCTTTTAATCCCAAGAGTCATAGGACAGGAGCATCCCCATGAATCTTTGTGATGTTGGTTAAAACTTACGGCTGTTCAGATCTATATAGACATAGAGTAGCTTAACAATTGCTGGGGGCTGAGGCGAGAAGAGGTAGTATTTACAAATAGGTATGAAGAATCTCTTTGGGAAGATGGTAATGTCCTAAAATTGGAGAGCGGTGATGGCTGTGCACTTCGAGCTAAAAATAATTAAATTGCATGTTGAAAACAAGTTAATTTGATGGTGGATAAATTGATCTCAATAAAGCTGTTAGCAAAAATAAGAATGATGGAGGGGCGGATAGACTGACTGAAATGTGGTAAAGCAAATATAATAACATGGTAAGTGCATGAGCTACGTGTTGGTAATGGGTGTTTACTGTATAATTTTTATATTTTTATGAGTATTTGAAATGTTTATAATAAAATGTCAGGAAAGTATATTACAAAAACTAGTTTCTCTTCACTTGGTGGAAAGGATTAGACCTTCCACTTTTATATATATGCATAAATACACAAATACATGCATATATGTAAATAAACAAAGGTGTGGATGAAAACATCCTACTGTCTCTGAGAAAAATACAGTAAATATGATAAGATTCTTGAGGTTAGAGATGGTACTTAGTAAAGACTGAAAGATACTTACAAAGAAACTGCCATATATTTGCTGTTCTAAGGATTTTACATACATTATCACATTTAGTTGTCATAAATAGCTGTTTGAGGCAGGCACTATAAATATCTCCATGATATAGATGAAGAAGCTGAGGATTAAGGGGTTTTAAATGCATGTATAAGTGGAGGAGTTATCATCTGAAATAGATCTGACTTGAAAGAATTAACAGCACAACTTTGGTCTAGTAGATGCACATTATTAGGAGCTGCTAAAATCATCACAATGATCTCAACTTTATTAGTTTTCATCTTACCCCATCCACCAAAAAGTAAGATTGATAATTTGAGAAAAACAAAAAACTTGTCACTGTATTACAATGAGTTTGGCCATGCTGTATTTCAGTCTATATTTCCACATTTGCAAAGTAGTTTGCTCATTGGAGTGTTACTACTTTGGTTACTGGAGGGGTATTTTCCCCTGTTTCAATTATAAATGAATGGTGAGGAGATGATATTTTAGACTGTAGAGCCACAGGTATATTTTTCTGTTTTAGAGTTAGACATCCTGCCAAGAATTTACATATTTTTCTAGCTAGCATATAAGGACATCTTATACATGTTTATTTCACAGAGGTAAAACTTGTGGGGTTTTTTTTGAACACTGAAAAAAATAAGAAAGAGCAATAGAAAATCCTAGTTACGTGCCTGACTGCCAATAGAGAAAATCAGTGAAGAAACATTCAGTATAACTTCCAAATATACTGCAACACAAAATGTTGCTAAGACTCTTGTGCTTACTTGGTTCAAAAATATGAAGTCAGTAGCCAAGATTTCTCCACTTTGATGAATATCAAGCCACCTGGTTTTCCAAAGTTGAGTCAGATGCCATATTGGGAGGGGCAGAGGGTAGGCAGCCATGGGGTTAGAGGGGGAAACTGTTTCAGGCAAAATGCATTTTCCTGGGGCAAGCTTTTGGCACACAGTCCCCAGAGTATTCCCCTTTTCCTTATTTCTCCCAGTTCTTCTCCTTCTTTCAACTTTCACTTAACCACAGACCTGTACTGGGTCTGAGACCCAGTGCATCCTGGCTTGTTTCCCTTGCAAACTTAACATCAGATCAGATGGTTTTATTCCAGTCTTGGTATACTTCCCTAAGAAACAAAGAACTGTTGCTTTCAAGTCAATTAAACTTGTATATACTGAGAACTAGTAATGTTGAGCCAGTGGTAGATAATAAGAATAAATCTAGTTCTTGAAACATTCATAGAACGACAGGGCACATGGGTGGGTAAACAAATTCCAGTCAGTTGAACCAGAGCAAAGGAAACATGAAGTATAGAGCCATATGGTACCACTATATAGAACAGAAACTGTGTGGTGATAATATATTTATTTTCCATAGAAATATTTTTAAGTCTAGTTATCAGGCTACCTTGATATTCTATTAGTTAATATTTATCAGGGGTTTATACCATGTCAGAGGACACGATGATTCTTTACATGCATGATCTCATTTTATTTCCACTATTACCTAATCAGGTCACTACTTTTATTTTTTCCATCTTTACACACGAGTGAACCTCAAATACACCTGCTGAATTAGGCTGTGGTCTGTCTTGCCATCCTGAGACCCAGTTGCAAACTAGATACTAATACATTTGTCAACCTGTCTCTACATTCAGCCTTTTGCTGTTTTCTTCACAAAGCAGCTTCCAAAATAAAGTACGTACTCAACTTTAAGTTACAGCTCGAGATAAAAGATTTCCTTCTGGGGAATCACTTTTCACTTATAATGTACAGACCTTGCTCCATGGAGCATCTGTGGTGGGGAAAAAAAAAAAGGATCATTTTAATAAAATGAAAAACCCCAGATGCTCCCAATATTGAGTGATAAATTCACACCCTGTTTGGGAATTCACCAAGGATTTAAGCCAGATCTGCAGAGAGAAAGTTAACATCTCTGACCAAAGCTGGGGAAAAAATATAGCACTCTCTGCTATAATACAGAAGTGATCAGTATTGTGGGTTTTTTTTTTTTTTTTCTATTTTCCATTCAGTCTTACACTTAGTTTTGCCCTTTGATGGTCTTTTATGAGTCAGTATTTCCCCCAGTTGGCTGCGTGGAGTCTTGCTATGTGGGAGGTGGCATTCTGAGTTTGAAGTACTCATCTTCCAAGTTCACCTGGAGGTTGGCTGTCTCCAACTTGGCAAGGCATAAAAGAACCTGGCTGAGTTCCAGCCCCTGTAATTATGTTCTAATCTGTCTTCATCCCCGCTCCTCATTCTTCATGTAATGTTTTTAAAGCAGCTTAAACCACAATTTCATTGCTTTTTAGCAGAAAGGGAAATTAATGGATGCATTGTGAGATTAATAACATATTATTTATTTTTAGTTCTACTCCTGTTGTATGAAACCAAAACAGATATTGTTAGGATACAAGCTCAGTTCAGTTCAGTTCAGATACAAGCTAATCTACCTTTAAAAAACGTTTTTTCTTAGGAAATATATTAATTTTGCAAATAGCTAAAAATTATACGATACATTATTTATGATTATATATTATATGGCACGCAGTATTTGAATATGTCAGATTTACGAGATATTTGCCACTTGCCCACCCCCCCAAAAAAATCTTGAAATATTCAAAGACTAAATGACACCAGTAACAATGATCACTTGACTCCAGACTCACAGCAACTCAGTGTTCCATTCATTTACATCTTGGCTCCTTCATCCCAACAATAATTTCTACATGACAGAGAATGCATCAGCTTCTATTGTGTGCCCCACAACAACTAGGACAGATTGGTACACTTTGCTCCTCCAAACTCCTAGTTGGCTTCCTGATGACACTTCTTGGTGGTCATTGTCTCTTCTAAGAACTGTTTTCCAAAGAATAGGCATGATGGGTGTGGCAGAATGAGGAAGCGCTGGCATCAGGAGAGGCTGAGTTGGAAGTGACCAATCAGTCTCTGAGAATTACTGGATCTGTGACCTGGACCAAAAACCAAGATTTTTCAGACTTCAAAACAATGAAAATAATTCATGCTGTGTCTTCATCTCAGGGAAGTCCAGAGTGTTAAGTGAAATAAGTATACACTGAAGTATCTTGTCAAATGTGCTCTACCGTGGAAGCTAAAATGAAGGAGGCCAAAGGAGATGGGAAGGAATGATTAAGATCTCCTTTCGCATTTAAATTACAAGCTTCTTGAGGTGAAGGATAATATATCACAAGTTTTATTTTTGTTAATGCCTGTGGCTCAGGGGTAAAGAATCCACCTTTCAATGAAGGAGATGCGAGGTTCCATCCCTGGGGAGGGAAGATCCTCTGGAGATGGGAATGGCAACCCACTACAGCATTCTTGCCTGGAAATGCCAATGGACAAAGGAGCCCGGCAGGCTACAGTCCATGGGGTCACAAAGAGCTGGACATGACTTAGTGACGAAACATGTGCGTCTCTCCTCTGTTGGAACCTCACAGAAAGAATGACAGAGATGAGAGTAAGAAGTGAGAAGGAGGAGAGCGAGGAAATATTTTGAAGTGATAGTTCATATGCCCATATCAAACGTCGTCCCTCAGAAGCATAAGAGCCACTCCTCTGGACGAGTGACACAGAGACAGGAATCCTGTCGTTCTGATAATATGGTCGGTCCTGTTTCTCTGTTAATGAACATGACAGGGTGTCAAACACTTCTGAGCTTATCAGTCTGCTGAGGAGTGGAAAGCATTTGTACATGGCATGAAATCATTTCATTTTGAGCTATAACCTGACTCCTTGCTTTTAATTGTCTAATCAAGGAATGCTAAGGAACAGTGTGGAAAGGTGGGCTGCTTGACACCAAGGAAATCACAGTATGTTTCCATCCATCTGTCTGTCTGTCTTTGAATGTAAGTAAATTGAACTCTAAAAACAAAACTTGAATTTTCTTTCTTCTTAATGACCACATGCCAAGGGACTGTTTTGACATAACTACTCCTTTTGGTGAAACTATTTTTTCAGTCATATCACCACTCTATGCTGTCAACTGACATATGACACTATCTTTTCTCTCCATTTTGCCAGATGGTTCCCAGAGAATTTTCATATGAGTTATGTTTATTTGATTTGGTTCATGACCACCCTGAAATGCAGGTATTATTACTGTTTCCCTTTCAGAGATGGGTTATCAGAGGCTCAGCAACATTAGAAAACTTGTTCAAGATTCCACAGGTTGCCCAGTAAGAACAAAGATGAAAAAGAATTTAAGATGTGGAAAGTCAAGCTTAGAGAAATGAAATAGCCTGCTTGAGGTCTCACAGTCAGTAGTAGAGGCAAGACTTAAACCAAGAGACTGACTCCCTGATCTACTGTCTCACCACACTGCCATCTACTGTGCATGACGGACGCCTGATACAGTGCCTGGCAGGTGCTCAGGGAATATGCATTTCTTATCACTATTGGCAACCATGCCCTGAGGCAGAGAGGGCAAACATATTTAGAGGAGACGTGACCTTTTCAAGGTCACCAGCTGGCCCTCCTTCCGTGGTACCATATTGCCACCACAGGCAGGAACTATAAGGTGATCTATTTTGACTGTTGCTCTCATGGATTTGTTTGGTGGAGGTCAATTTAAAGAGATGATCCTGTAATAGTCCCTCTAAATACATGAGCATAAGATTCTGATTAGAAATTATAGATTGTCATGAAAACTCCTACTTGCATCCCCTCACACACATAAGACTATGTAAGTTGAACCCAGCAATATAACTGTCACCCAAAAAAGAAATAAAGTGTCAGAACCCAGAGGTTTCTGAAATGTGAAACACCAAAGCACATAATTACAGGCCCATTCACCCTGCCTTCCACCACCTGCCCCATTGCAAATCTAAAGTCTCCTCTTTACTACTGACTATGAATACAAGTTAAAGGCCTTTCAGGAATCATTCAGGATAAAAGGCTCATTTCAAAGACAGGGAGATTGAGGCATGGAGCAATGAAGGGCGTTGTTAAAAACGAGAGCTTGTGAACCTCAGCACAAGGGTAACTGGCGGCCAGTCCTTTTGTGTGATGCTCTGTTATCAAGCGCGTGCTCTGCCTGGGAATGAAAGCCACAGGCCACAAAGTTTGTCAGGAAACAACACACACCTCGTATTTGATACCCCTCTAAGTCTGGATTTCTAGAATGCCCAAGGATTAGCCACAGGAACTAAAATTAAATTAACAGTCCCTTAGCTTAGATGATACAATTTTTAAAAACAGAAGAATTAAAATTTATGTAAATGATATGATTTCCTTTGTCAGAGCTGGAACCCTAAAGAGTCAGTGTAATCTCTTGTGTTTGAACTTGAACTTAATAAGCTGGGGGTCAGAGTACTGGGGAGGAAGAAACCCACTCGAAGAAGAACGAGTGCTAGTATTAATCTTAATTCTTTTGTGTAAGCTTGTCTTAAATTTGCCTACATCTACCTTTATTTGCTGAATGTGATTTAGACATGCATTTAAATCTCTCTAAAGTGTTCTAGACTTTATGTCAAATGTGAGCAGCCAACCAGAAAACATTGGTCAAGAAGGGAGATATAAAACACTCTAAAATACTAGCAGTTTGTCAAGGCTCACATAGTTAATGGCCATAAAATTGGTGCTCAATAAATTTTACTCTCATTAACTACATTCTGGAAAAAGAAAACAATGGATTAAGGTTTAATCAAATCATTTAATGTTGAGGCATTCACAGAAACATGACCCCACTGCCTTGTACTCAATTTTAAATATAGATATTAAAATAAATCAGTTTGAAATCCAGAGAGCTTTGATCCATCATAAATTTTAGCCCAAGGCTGCTAATAACTTGGGTTGCATCATGAATTGTTTTCCCCTACTGGCATCCATCATGGCCCCAGATCAATAATCATTACTAATACAATCCTGCCATTATTTAAACTTCCTCATCCTGTTAGTGGGCATGGAGGAAAAACTCTTGAAAGGCTAAATGTTTGGGACATCACTTAGGAAGCTTGGGGGACAGCTTGCACGCTATCTACATCTTTGAAGATGAAAGTCTGCAAAGCCAGATTTTTATTACAAGGGCATGGCTATGACATGAATACGGCCTGGGAGTCTTATGTGTGTATGTTTTAGTCACTCAGTTGTGTCAGACTCTTTGCAAACCCCATGGACTTTAGCTTACCAGGCTCCTCTGTTCATGGAATTCTCCAGGCAAGAATACTGGAGTGGGTTGCCATTCCCTTCTCCAAGGGACTACCCTGACTCAGGGATCACACCCAGGTCTCCTGCTCTGATGGCAGATTCTTTACCATCTAAGCCAGTAGGCAAGCCCAATATATGTATACAAATACACACCCCTTGAACAAAATGAGGAATGATTTTAAAGTTGCTTTATCTCTACGGCTCAGTTACCTTCGTTGTAAATACTGGATGACTGTATTGAATAACACGAGGTGTATAAAGTGCTTAGCATAGTGTCTGGGACATAATAAGTGCTCCCTTCTTAAAAAAAACACTGAGTGGAAACCCCAGCTTTCTGTTTGGCAGAGATCTCCTTCTAAGTGTTTGTGAAAATTTTGAAAGGCTTGGTAAGCTATCACACCCTTAAGTACTTTGGAAATGCGTTTAAAAAGTCATCTCATAGGCCTTCAAGGAAATCACAATGACTAGTTTAGCTAGAAAGAGGACCGTGCATCCTGATCACCTATCAGTTCAGTTCAGTTCAGTTGCTCAGTCGTGTCCGACTCTTTGTGACCCCATGAATTGCAGCACGCCAGGCCTCCCTGTCCATCACCATCTCCTGGAGTTCACTCAGACTCAAGTCCATTGAGTCAGTGATGCCATCTAGCCATCTCATCCTTGGTCGTCCCCTTTTCCTCCTGCCCCCAATCCCTCTCAGCATCAGAGTCTTTTCCAATGAGTCAACTCTTTGCATGAGGTGGCCAAAGTACTGGAGCTTCAGCTTTAGCATCATTCCTTCCAAAGAAATCCCAGGGCTGATCTCCTTCAGAATGGACTGGTTGGATCTCCTTGCAGTCCAAGGGATTCTCAAGAGTCTTTTCCAACACCACAGCTCAAAAGCATCAATTCTTCGGTGCTCAGCCTTCTTCACAGTCCAACTCTCACATCCATACATGACCACTGGAAAAACCATAGCCTTGACTAGACAGACCTTAGTCGGCAAAATAATGTCTCTGCTTTTGAATATACTGTCTAGGTTGGTCATAACTTTTCTTCCAAGGAGTAAGCGTCTTCTAATTTCATGGCTGCAGTCACCATCTGCAGTGATTTTGGAGCCCAAAAGAATAAAGTCTGACACTGTTTCCACTGTTTCCCCATCTATTTCCCATGAAGTGATGGGACCAGATGGTGATCACCAAACTTTGGTCTGAAAGTCTTGATTTCTTCCCAAGGGGAAATCAAGCCTTAAGGATAAAAATGAATGTGATCATTAAGGATGCTCAATAGAATCTAAGTTATATATATATATAAAAAAATTCTCCTCATTGTTAAAAAAAAAAGTCTTAAGGTATGAATTGGAGTAATCATCTGTCAGGAATTAAGATTGTATGAGAAAATGATTCTGTACAAATAAAGTCAAGAAAATTAATTCAATGACATTAATGGATCAAATAGATACTGAATACCCTCCAGGTGAAAAAAAAACAAGAAAAGAAAAACGAGGCTAGAAACAGCAGGGTTGAGAAGGCAAGGAAATACAGAGAAAAGTAGCCCTACCCATCAAAGACCTCAGAAGCCATCAGAGAAGGAGACAATGAGGTAAAGACCAACTCTAACTGCCTGATTTTAAATTCTGCAAATAAAGATCTATCAGAAGAGGAGATGGGAAGGACAATATAGTGCTTTCCTCTCTGGCATGAAATTTATCTTATGAAAAGAACAATTATCTAACAGCAGATTTCTTTCTCAATGACATCAGATAAAGTCTGCCCTAAAGGACAAGCTGAACCCTGTCAGCCTTTATTCCTCAGGCTCCCTGCAGTTCTTCTGAAAATGCATGGTGCTGCATGTGTGAGCTTTTCTCTTGTAAATCAGAAGCACAAGCTTAAATAAGTCAGGCTTTCTCTTGCATTCTTCTCACCCTCAATAAAATCATGAAAATAAAAAGTTGGAGGAGTTTTGGCTTGCTCAGGACCAACCATTATTCATCTTGAGGGAATCAGCTCTCGACAATTGGCCCCAAAGTAACCTCCGGGTGTCATTCCCTATTATATTCCTGTGTTCAACAAACACACCGTGAATTCTCATTCTACTACACAAATCAGGAGAAATTTTTGTGTTCGGCTTATATGGCAAATTATTATGATTTTTAGTGGTGCATCTTAAGAGGTTAGAAGAATCAGAAAGCACAGTCACATCCTATTTATTGGGTATTCTATTCACTGAAAATGTCCCCACTGTGTATTTGCTCATTCTCTTCTCTCTACCTAAATACTCAGCTTGGTGAAATACTGCATAACCTTCTCTGAAATGATTTTTAAGGACATTAACGTGCTTTCTCTCTTTTCAGTTTGACTTTTTTTTTTTCTACTTTTCCTTAATTGTTTGTGCATCCATTTGCTTCAAGGTAGAAGAGGAGGGGTGTCAGGAGTATAGGGTAGCATTTTGCTTCTATTATTAAAAACAAAAGTAAATGTTGTTGCAAAACACTTGCCTTTCAAGCCAGGCTATTTTCTTGAGAAAATACAGTTGAAATTATTTTATTTCTCCTTTAACATATCAAGAAGTAACCTAGTCTCTTTGTGTTAGGGTTTTATATAAAGAATATCCAGACAAAAGATGAACAAGGACAAACCTATCCTTTTGGGGCCCTAGTAAATGATGGGAAAGAGAGCAGAGAAGAGAAAGGGAGAGAAACTGGGCCTTAATTGTTCACTCCAGCCAGAGCCCAATGAGTGGAGGTAATCAGAAGGGCAAATGAAAACTGGCATCTGGTACTGGAACAAGACAGTCTTTGGGCTGCTTCTCACCCCAGTTTGAGGACGTTGATCGACACAAAAGCAGGTAGAGGGAAGCCCTCAGACGTAGCCTCCCTGAGCCACACTTGATTCTTGTGTGGTATGGATAGGACTAGAGGCTGCTGAGGATGTGACTGGGGGGCTTCTGACAGGAGTGCATTAGCAGGAGTAAGAGTTCTGTGACTCGGGCCCTAATGCAAACCATGGAAGCTGGACCTTGATGGAGGTCACAGGTGGTCTGCAGAAGCACCCATGCGGGTAGGAACAATGTAAGGCTAAGTCAGCCAGGAGCTCCACGCACTCGAGTGAAAACAAGAGAGACTAGTCAAGACTCGCAAAGCCAACAGCACAAGCAAGGAAGAAGTGAAGAAGGACTATCACTCACTGGGCAGAGGAGCCCAGGACACCATGACCCAATGGCTTCAGCTCATCTTCTCCATGAAGAGATTGAGAGAGCCGTGCCTTCCATGTGTACACCATCCTGGAGAATATCTTGGAGCTGATGGTGGAAACCTGAGAAGCTGAATGTGTTTTCCCTGGTCATTTCTGTACAAGGTCCTGAAATCTCCCTAAAGAGACTGTGGGAACAGATCAGACAAATTGTAAAACCTGACTGGATATTCCCCCGGAGTTGTTCTTCATTGCACTAACGAGTGGGTAAAGGATTTAGGGAAAAGACCATATTAATTATAAATAAATTAAAGAAATTCCATCTTCTCTGCACTTTCAAGCTGTAGTGAGCATTATATTTGCTACCCTATTCTGCTGCCAGCCTTGGTGCACATGCCCCCACATCTGTGGGAACGAACTTGGTTTGAATTCAGCACTTCCTCGTCTGAGAGCCACTTCCCAGGTGGCACAGTGAATCTGCCTGAAAATGCAGGAGATGCGGGTTCAATCCCTGGGTCAGGAAATGGCAACTCACTCCAGTATTCTCGCCTGGAGAATTCCATGGACGAAGGAGCCTAGTGGGCTACAGTCCATGGGGTCGATACAATTGAGACTGCATGTGTGCATCTGAGATTCACAAGATCTCACTTACTTAAAAAAAAGAGAGTATAGTTGATTTACAACGTTGTGTTATTTTCTGCTGTGCAGCAAAGTCAGTCATATGAATACATATATCCCCACTTTTAAAAATTGTCTTCCCTTTTAGGTTATCACAGAGCCCTGAGTAGAGTTTCACATCCTTACTAATACGTAGGTCCTTATTAGCTATCTATTTTATACACAGCAGTGTGTACATGTCAATCCCAATCTCCCAATTTATCGCTCCCTTCCTTACCCCCCAGCATTCATAAGTTTGTTTTCTACATCTGTAATTCTACTTCTGTTTTACAGATAAGTTCATTTGTACCCTCCTTTTTCAAATTTAAGATTCTACATATAAGTGATATAGGCTATTTGTCTTTCTGTGATTTGTTCACTCAGGAGGACAATTTGTATGTTCACTCATGTTGCACTGACATCATTCAGCCTTGTAGTGAAGATACTGTCTGCATGTTTATGTTACAAAATTATAAGCTCAATGAGTGTACCTGTCTCAGTGACATACACTTTGTCTTACTGAGTTAATAAATGAACTGAATTTAAAAGCTAAATGGCATTTTTTCTAATTAAGACTGGTTGGTTTCAAAGGTCTAATTCATGCTCTACTACAGTTTGTATTGTCACTTGTGTAATTAAGCCACAGGTAAATAACACAATTAATAAATAACTAAGGGGCCATATGAAACTTATCAACTGTCATATTAAGTCCAAAAATAGTTGGAGAGGACAAAACTTCCTTATGCTTTGATAACTGCTGAAGATCTTGTTTTCAGTTTGCCCAGTAGGTACAAGGTATTCTATTTGTTCTGGTAACAAACTACAATCTCCAGACTCACAACCAATGTTGAGCCCAACCTGGTACCTATCTGAGACAGGAAGCATTGAGGGTGGTCCCCAAGGTTCCTGCTCCCTGGTATATACATGTTGCAGAATTTCTTCCCTTGACCATGAGCAGGATCAATGAATATGATAGGATAGCATTCACTATTACAGATTACTAACCAGTTAACTTTGAGTTAATCAAAAGGGAGATCATCCTGGAGATGAAACTGATTGAATCAGATGACCCATTTAAAAGGTGAAACGAGAGAAGCGTTCTCTGGCAGGCCTAGAAGAAAGCAATCAGCCACGTGTGAGAAGAGGGACCTCCCAAGGGCAAAGAGTGGCTCTTATCTGACAGTCAATAAGGAGGCAGGTTGAAGGGACTGGATGCAGAAACAGGGCTAGAGTAAGTGATTATGTAGACACCTGTATTTATGTACAACTGTTATTGACAGAGCTGAACGAGAAGAGTCAGAGCGCTATAATAGCACTGCTTCCTAAATATGGTGCTTTCTAAACTATATTTTGATATTCAATAATGTATATATTAGTAAACAAGTGGATTGAACTCCCCTGGGTTTTCTTTTATTATACTTCTTGTGAAATTAAAATTGTTTAAAAAAATGTCTTTGGGTTATAAGGAAGACTAGTTCGGTGTGGAATATAAATTCATTTCTCACTGTCAAACTATGTCTACGATTTATACTTTTAAGATATAATAGCTGCAACCATATTTCCCTAGTGATAAAAAGAAATCCCCTTCGTAATCCCAACAAAATCCTAAAGTGCTAAAATGCAATGAAGAGGATTTCTAATGGTAAGTTATAAATCCTTTTAGAGAACATCTTAGTTTAAAATAATTTAAAAAAAAGAGAATGCTTAGGAATTAAGCAGTACTATTTAGACGTCCTTCAGCAGTATCAAGGACACTCAAAAGGATTTCACATTTAGAGAAGATGAAATGAAGTTATATTTGTGATAGTCATGGACGGTAAGAAACTGATGTTACCAGAGAAACAACTGTATACTTTCAAAGTGTGACAGAAATTCAGGGGCCGTTCATTCAGTCCACCCCAAATTCAGATACTCCTTTACATCAGCTATTGCAGGCAGAAGAGATCTACACCTCAGAAGTCAATACCTGCCTCAGGTTAATGAAGCTGAAACTTAAGTCAATGTAAGTGTTAACCTTTATATAAGTTTTGCTCCCCAACACTCCAGAGAATAAGTTCTGTCTCTCTTCTATCTGGATGCACTTTAATATTTGAAGGCAGAAGTTACTCGCTTTCATAAACTGGACCCCTATAGGATCAAGCATGAAGTTACACGCAGATATAAAATTACAAGACAATGGGACTGATGAGCACATGATAAACTCTAAGACCAACAACCCCATGGACTGTAGCCCACCAGACTCCTCTGTCCATGGGGTTTTCCAGGTAAGAATATAGAAGGGGTTGCATCTTCTTCTTCAGGGGATCTTCCCGAACCAGGGATTGAACCCTCATCTCCTGCATTGCAGGTCAATTCTTTTACTGCTTAGCCATCAGGAAAGGTTCTCTAAAGGAGCAGCTGCTACTTATTCCCCAACAAGCACGTGGTAATTTGGTAACTAACCACAATAAATAAGAATCTGGATTATCAGGAGTACATTTTTCCCTTTAAAAAACTGTAATAATTAACCTCTATATTAAGTCACATTTGATTCTCCTAAATGCACCATTCCATCAAAACATGGTATGAACTGAGACTTTAGAACAGCATTCATAGCTTAAAGGTACTTTTCCTTCAATGTTGAGAAGATAAACTGAATTTTTCATTTATTTAAATACATGTAAATGGAAATTTTAGGAATCTTTATTATTAGGCTTCTACATTTATAATTGAAAAGCTGAAATTTTTCACATTGAATTAATTCTGGAACATTGAACCATCATGTCCCACAGGATGCTGATTCAACTTCTGGGGAACATATTGTTAAAAGACCTGAAGACATGGTGAGTGCTTTGGACCCTCCCCAGAAAGCCATACAAACACAAACCATTTAGCCTATTTTTAGAGGTTTACTGTGAAGGGTATTCATTTTCTTCTAATCTAAATACCATTCAAATTAAAAATGATAATAAGTGAAGTCGCTCAGTCGTGTCTGACTCTTCGCGACCCCATGGACTGTAGCCTACCAGGCTCCTCTGTCCAGGCAATAGTACTGGAGTGGATTGCCATTTCCTTCTCCAGGGGATCTTCTGACCCAGGGATCGAACCCGGGTCTCCCGCATTGTAGCAGACGCTTTACCGTCTGAGTTAGGCAATACACAGGGTTATCATGAAGATTTTATGAGTTATTAAGTGCATTTATCAAAAATGAAATAAATCCATACATGTTAAATATTTGGAATGTACATTATCTCACTTATACCAACTCTCTGTTAAAAAAATTAACCTTATTTTTCTGAACAGAAAAACTGTGACTATAGTAGAGTTCCTATATCCTCCATTCCAGTTTTGCTATTATACATTATTATTTTTCATTAGTATGGTACATTTGTTGTAATTAGTAATTCAATACTGACACTTTATTATTAACTAGAGCTTAATCAAATTTTCTTAGTTTTATGCCCAATGTCCTTTTTCTATTCTAGGACACCATCGAGGATCCCTATCATTTAAGCATCATGTTTTCTTAGGTTTCCCTTGACTGAAAGAGTTTCTCAGATTTTCCTTGTTTTCTCATTATCTTGACAGATTTGAAGAGTACCAGTCATATAATTTGTAGAATATTCCTCAATTTAGATGTTTTTCTAATGGTAAGACTAAGATTATCAGTTTTGAAGAGGAAAACCACAGAGACCAAGTTTCATGTTCATCTCTTACAAAAAAGGGACATACTCTCAACATGGCATCACCGTGTATGTCAGTCTCAGTCACCTGGCTGAGGTAATGTTGGCTCTATTTCTTCACTGTAAAGTTACTGGTCCTTGTCACCCTTTCTACACCGTTCACTGTAGAAGGAAATCACTATAAACAGCCCACACTTAAAGCATGGGGAGTTTGGCACCCATCTCCTTGAGGAGAGGGGGTATCTACATAAATTATTTGGAATTATTTTGCATAGTAGATTTATTCTTTCCCAGGTGTTTATGTATTCTATTATTTGCTTATAGTGTCTTCCCAGGCAGCACTAGTGGTAAAGAACCCACCTGCCAATGCAAGAGACATAAGAAACATGGGTTGCATCCCTGGGCTGGGAAGATCCCCTAGAGGAGGAAATGGCAACCAACTCCAGTGTTCTCGCCTGGAGAATCCCATGGACAGAGGAACCTGGTGGGCTACAGTCCATGGGGTTACAAAGGGTCAGACACAACTGAAGCAATTTAGCATATGCCCACAGAAATAGGAAACACTGTGGACTCACAGATATTTATTTTAAACTTTGGGTTACAATTCACTACTGCTTTATTTTCTTGCTCAAATTTCCACCCCCCGCCCACCAATTTTGCTCATTGGGAGTTCTTTCAATTGGTGTCTATGATCTTTTTTGACTCAGTGTGGGATGTCCGGTTTCTTGTGCACTTCATCACTTTTTGGCACTGTAAGATGTCCTAGGCTCATCTTGTTTGTTTTCTGCCCCAATCCTTGATTTAGCCATTTCTTCAAAGATTCCTGCATTCTTTTATCAGAGAGTGGCATTAGGAACCAAGATCTGAGCATTAGATGTACTCAGCACTAGTGCAAGAAAATACATGTGTGTTTAGTTGGCTCAGATGGTAAAGAATCTGCTTGCAATGCGGGAGACCTGAGCTCGATCCCTGGGTCAGGAAGATCCCCTGGAGAAAGGAATGGCAATCCACTCCAGTATTCTTGCCTGAAGAATCCAATGGACAGAGGAGCCTGGTGGGCTACAGTCTACGGAGTCGCGAAGAGTTGGACCCAACTGAGTTACAAATGCTTTTCACTTACCATGTACACGTTTTTATACACATTTAACTCTTGTGGATACATCATTAGCAGCTAGAGTACAGTATTTATACACAACTTCTTTTACCTTTTGTTTTACAAGCTTTACTTATTCCCCAAATTACTTATCACTGTTGTTTTTTTCCACTCCTTTCAATGAGGTTATTTTATGTTTTATTATAAATAGTTTTTAAAATCACTTTTGCTTTCATCTGGGATTACCTAGACCTCTCAAATGACTTTTGTATATTTGTAAACATTAAGATTTATTCTTTCTTTTGTAAGTTTCAGTGAGTTTTGACAAATGCACAGTGTCATGTATGCACAATTGGAGAATCATACAGAATAGTTTCACCACATTTGAAAATCCCCTGTGCTTTATCTATTTAACTCTGAACTTCTCTATCTCTGGCAATCACTGAACTATTTTCTGTTCCTAAAGATCTCTGAAGATTTACTTTTTATGAATGTCATATAGTTGGAATCATGCCTGTAAACTTTTCTTTCATGGAGCAATATGCATTTCTTTTCTCTGTATCTTTTCGTGATTTGACAGCTCATTTCTCTTTATGGCTGTGGCTTCTGTGTTATGGGCATATCACATTTTGTTTATACATTCACCTGTTGAAGGATATCTTCCAGTTTGAAGTGATTTTGAATAAAGCTGCTATAAATATTTACATGCACATTTTAGTGTGGACATAAACTTTAGAATCAGCTGTGCATATATCCTAGGGGCATGATTGCTGGGTCATATGGTAAGACAATGTTTAGCTTTGTAACAAACTGCCAAACATTTCTCAAAGTGGCTGGGCCAGTTTCCACTTCCAGCAGCAGTAAATAGAGAATTCCTGTTGCTTCACATACTTGGCAGCAGTTGCTGTTGTCATTTTCTAGGATTTCAGCCATTCAAATGGTTTTATTGGATATATGTTTTGCACATATTTTCTCTAAGTCTGCAGTTTGTCTTTCCATTCTCTTAGCAAAGTGTTTCACAGAGCAGATGCTTTATTTTAGTAAAGACTGGTTTATCGGCATTTTTTCCATGGATCATGCTTTTGGTGTTTTATCTAAAAACTTAAACACTCCATCACCTAGATTTTCTCCAACCCTCCATTTTTCAGGAATTATGTAATTCTCTTTTTCCAGATGGCAAAGGTAGAAAGTCAGTGTTAGGGGAAGCGCATGGACTGAAACTGCCCACCCTGGCCAGGCTCTCTAGTAATCACTCGCATGAGTTGTTTTACAACAAGAGGTCCTGGAAAAGAATATGGAACTAATAAGCCACCACCAACTGGAAGAGTTCAGGAAAGGTCAAAAGGAGACACTGTGTGTCCATCCACCTCCCAGAATCCCTCTTGCTGGCATCCATCTTGGCTGAGCAACGCATGAGCAACCAGGAAGGACACTGAGACAGAATGATGGGCCAAAGACAACCCGGAAACTAATCCTATCAACATAAAACCCAAGAGTGTGAGCCACACAGCAGAGCAGTTCTCCTGGGTTCCCTTAACCTGCTGCTCTCCACCTGGGGGCCCTCTTCCAATAAAGTCTCTTGCTTTGTCAGCATATGTCTCCTCAGACAATTCTTTTCTGAGTGTTAGACAAGAGCCCACTCTTAGGGATCTGGAGGGGCCCCCCTTCCTATAACATGAAGAATAACCTGGCTGATGCTACATAGCCCAAATTTCAACTCAGACTGTCGTAGCCTCAATTTCTATGTTCTTAGCATGTTTTTCAGAGAAGGCAATGGCACCGCCCTCCAATACTCTTGCCTGGAAAGTCCCATGGACAGAGGAGCCTGGTAGGTGGCAGTCCATGTGGTCGCTAAGAGTCGGCACGACTGAGCGACTTACCTTTCGCTTTTCACTTCCATGCATTGGAGAAGGCAATGGCATTCCACTCCAGTATTCTTGTCTGAAGAATCCCAGAGACAGAGGAGCCTAGTGGGCTGCCGTCTATGGGGTCGCACAGAGTCGGACACAACTGAAGCGACTTAGCAGTAGAAGTAGTAGCATGTTTTTATAATTAACACCCAAAAAGGATGTCCTTTTCATTATAGGGGACTGGAATGCAAAAGTAGGAAGTCAAGAAACACCTGGAGTAACAGGCAAATTTGGCCTTGGAATACGGAAGGAGGCAGGGCAAAGACTAATAGAGTTTTGCCAAGAAAATGCACTGGTCATAGCAAACACCCTCTTCCAACAACACAAGAGAAGACTCTACGCATGGACATCACCAGACGGTCAACACCGAAATCAGATTGATTATATTCTTTCAAGCCAAAGATGGAGAAGCTCTACACAGTCAACAATAACAAGACCAGGAGCTGACTGTGGCTCAGATCATGAACTCCTTATTTCCAAATTCAGACTTAAATTGAAGAAAGTAGGGAAAACCACTAGACCATTCAGGTATGACCTAAATCAAATCTCTTATGATTATACAGTGGAAGTGTGAAATAGATTTAAGGGACTAGATCTCATAGATAGAATGTCTGATGAACTATGGAATGAGGTTCGTGACATTGTACAGGAGACAGGGATCGAGACCATCCCCATGGAAAAGAAATGCAAAAAAGCAAAATGGCTGTCTGGGGAGGCGTTACAAATAGCTCTGAAAAGAAGAGAAGCGAAAAGCAAAGGAGAAAAGGAAAGATATAAGCATCTGAATGCAGAGTTCCAAAGAATAGCAAGGAGAGATAAGAAAGCCTTCCTCAGCAATCAATGCAAAGAAATAGAGGCAAACAACAGAATGGGAAGACTAGAGATCTCTTCAAGAAAATTAGAGATACCAAGGGAACATTTCATGCAAAGATGGACTCGATAAAGGACAGAAATGGTATGGACCTAACAGAAGCAGAAGATATTAAGAAGAGGTGGCAAGAATACACAGAAGAACTGTACAAACAAGATCTTCACAACCCAAATAATCAAGATGGTGTGATCACTCACCTAGAGCCAGACATCCTGGAATGTGAAGTCAAGTGGGCCTTAGAAAGCATCAGTATGAACAAAGCTAGTGGAGGTGTTAGAATTCCAGTTGAGCTATTTCAAATCCTGAAAGATGATGCTGTGAAAATGCTGCACTCAATATGTCAGCAAATTTGGAAAACTCAGCAGTGGCCACAGGACTGGAAAAGGTCAGTTTTCATTCGATCCCAAAGAAAGGCAATGCCAAAGAATGTTCAAACTACTGCACAGTTGCACTCTTCTCACACGCTAGTAAAGGAATGCTCAAAATTCTCCAAGCCAGGCTTCAGCAATACGTGAACTGTGAATTTCCAGATGTTCAAGCTGATTTTAGAAAAGGCAGAGGAATCAGAGACCAAATTGCCAACATCCGCTGGATCATGGAAAAAGCAAGAGAGTTCCAGAAAAACATCTATTTCTGCTTTATTGACTATGCCAAAGCCTTTGACTGTGTGGATCACAATAAACTGTGGAAAATTCTGAAAGAGATGGGAATACCAGACCACCTGAGAAACCTATATGCAGGTCAGGAAGCAACAGTTAGAACTGGACATGGAACAACAGACTGATTCCAAATAGGAAAAGGAGTACGTCAAGGCTGTATATTGTCACCCTGCTTATTTAACTTATATGCAGAGTACATCATGAGAAATGCTGGACTGGAAGAAGCACAAGCTGGAATCAAGATTGCCAGGAGAAATATCAATAACTTCAGATATGCAAATGACACCACCCTTATGACAGAAAGTGAAGAAGAACTCAAAAGCCTCTTGATGAAAGTGAAAGAGGAAAGTAAAACAGTTGGCTTACAGCTCAACATTCAGAAAACGAAGATCATGGCATCTGGTCCCATCACGTCACAGGAAATAGATGGGGAAACAGGAGAAACAGTGGAAACAGTGTCAGACTTTATTTTGGGGGGCTCCAAAATCACTGCAGATGGTGACTGCAGCCATGAAATTAAAAGACGCTTACTCCTTGGAAGGAAAGTTATGACCAACCTAGATAGCATATTCAAAAGCAGAGACATTACTTTGCCGACTAAGGTCCGTCTAGTCAAGGCTATGGTTTTTCCTGTGGTCATGTATGGATGTGAGTGTTGGACTGCGAAGAAAGCTGAGCACTGAAGAATTGATGCTTTTGAACTGTGGTGTTGGAGAAGACTCTTGAGAGTCCCTTGGACTGCAAGGAGATCCAACCAGTCCATTCTGAAGGAGATCAGCCCTGGGATTACTTTGGAAGGAATGATGCTAAAGCTGAAACTCCAGTACTTTGGCCACCTCATGCAAAGAGTTGACTCATTAGAAAAGACTCTGATTCTGGGAGGGACTGGGGGCAGGAGGAGAAGGGGACAACAGAGGATGAGATGGCTGGATGGCATCACAGACTCAATGGACGTGAGTCTGAGTGAACTCTGGGAGTTGGATGATGGACAGGGAGGCCTGGCGTACTGTGATTCATGGGGTTGCAAAGAGTCGGACACGACTGAGCGACTGAACTGAACTGACTGAGCGTGTTTTTATGTCTTTTCAAAACCATGTTGCTTAGTGTGATCGTAAGTGAGATAATGCATGGAAAGTACTCTGGGCCTACTCTGTACAATCTATTTATTATTGTTGTTGTTTTGTTTTTATTATTATTCCTCTTAAGCCTTACCTTATAGTTTTGATTTCAGTTAATGCTAATTTAAAATGAAACTCTTTGGCACACTGGATGAATGATGCATCACTGAATTTAAAGTAGTTTTATGGAGCTTTATATTGATATGATTAAATAATGCAGAAATCTGAGTGCCCTTTATTTCACAGATCAATAACAGTATATACAGCCTCTAACAAAACTTTAACTTTCTTCCTTATTATGACACTTGAGTTAAGATTGTAGCATAGTTCCCACTTGCTCCCTGGGGTCTCTTTCCTTGTCACTATCAGAAGAAAACATCTAGTATTCATTATTTAAAAGACTGGGACAATGGATTCTCTTATGAGTACAATAAATAACCAAAGACTGTTTGTATAAGAGGAGACTGGGAACATCTTACAAAGCATTTTGTAAGGGCAAAGTGAAGTGGCAGCTGCTAACTTAAAACACTTTCTGATTTCTTACTGTGTGCAAAACACAGGAACTTAACATGTATAACATTATTTAACCTCACTTATTATTATTATACTTATTTGAAAGCAAGGAAACAGAGGCCCAAAGAAATAAAGTAAAACTCCCAGAGTCACATGATCAGAAAAATGGTTTTAGGATTTGAATTCTGGCCTCTCTGAACTCTGAGACTGTACCGTGAAGCACTATTCTTCTACCCTGTGGAGATCATGTGGTTAGAAGACTAGAACTTTATGATGCCAAGTTTTTACAGGGGGAAAGATCTCACAGCATCTAAGGAATTTAATTGGAAAAATTTTGGAAGACTACCAAATTGTGTTACCTATGCCACAAAGAACTACAGCTTCTATAGAAAGTGAAAGTGAAGTTGCTCAGCCGTGTCCAACTCTTTGCGACTCCGTGGACTGTAACCCACCAGGCTCCTCCATCCATGGGATTCTCCAGGCAAGAATACTGGAGTGGGTTGCCATTTCCTTCTCCAGCATAATCTTCCTGACCCAGGGATTGAACCCTGGTCTCTGCATTGCAGGCAAACGCTTTAACCTCTGAGCCACCAGGGAAGCTTCTATAGATAGAGTTTAATTCCTGATTGAATTTATAAGTTATTATCATTCCAACAATGCCCAGTAGGTTAAGGAAATGACTGTATTCTTCAAGTAATTGGAAGGAATGAGAAGGCAGACAAAGGCACCCAGTATGATGTTGATGTGGAATGCTGGGTTGTCTAAGTATGTCAAAGACAAGACCAATAGCCTAGCTGATCCATTCTTTCTAATGGAAACTAATCCATTTCTAAACTAATCCAAGAAATCAATCCTAATGTATTTGCTGGGATAGTCGGAATCAATTGAGAATTATCTTCAATACAACTCAATGGTATAGCACAGTGTGTGTATATATATATATATAGATAGATGATAGATAGATAGATGATAACATGAATAATAATACCAACTCTGAAGTTAAGTCATTTTTACATGGTTGTGTTTTATATATAATAACATCCATCAGGCATCACTGACTCAAAGGACATGAATTTGAGAAACTCCAGGAGATGGCGAAGGACAGGGAAACCTGGAGTGCTAAAGTTCACAGAGTCGCCAAGAGTCAGACATGACTTGAGGACTAAACAACAACAATACCCATCCTGAGGCTAAAATAGGCAAACGTCAAGTACATCAAGTACGTTTAAAATCAAAGTTCATCTGATTCAACATTGGAAGAATGTGCAAAAGTCTCTTCTGGATTAAAGTAGAACTTTCAGGGACTCAAATGGCAAGAAGATTTAAGCGGGCCACATCCTCTGGTTTCAAGCATTTACTATGGGTATAATTTCTAAATTGGAGGTTTATTACATAGAAAGACATGGCATGTAACTTTCTGTAGTTTACTGATCAAATTAACTTGAATATGTAAGTTGAATGTCTTCTTGACTGTATTGGTAGAATCCACAGCCTTAATGACATTTTCCCTAAGATTTAATATCTTTCATAAATGCAATATCCTATCTGCTGAACTTTAGGGATTTGAGAGTAGAAGGGAAAATATCACTTCTGGTAACAGCACCCTGATTTTCTTCTGAAATATTACTTCTCCAAACAGTGGCTGACTTTATTTTTCTAGGCTCCAAAATCACTGCAGATGGTGATTGCAGCCATGAAATTAAAAGACACTTACTCCTTGGAAGGAAAGTTATGATCAATCTTGACAGCCTATTAAAAAGCAGAGACATTACTTTGTCAACAAAGGTCTGTCTAGTCAAGGCTATGGTTTTTCCAGTAGTTATGTATGGATGTGAGAGCTGGACTATAAAGTGGAGTGCAGAAGAATTGATGCTTTTGAACTGTGGTGTTGGAGAAGACTCTTGAGAGTCCCTCAGACTGCAAGGAGATCCAGCCAGTTCATGTTAAAGGAAATCAGTCCTGACTATTCATTGGAAGGACTGATGTTGAAGCTGAAACTCCAATATTTTGGCCACCTGACTCATTTGAAAAGACCCTGATGCTGGGGAAGATTGAGGACAGGAGGAGAAAGGGATGACAGAGGACGAGATGATTGGATGACATCACCAACTCAATGGACATGGGTTTGTGTGGACTCTGGGAGTTGGTGATGGACAGGGAGGCCTGGCGTGCTGTGGTTCATGGGGTCACAAAGAGTCGGCACGACTGAGCGACTGAACTGAACTGAACTGCAACTACATACTGCTAAGTTAAAGAAACTTTCTCTTAAGATTTTTAATATGAATAAAAATGTCACAAAAAAGGAAAATAAACAATAAAAATGAATGATAGAACCCATTCATTCCAGAACTGACAATCTGAAGACACTAAATTAGATGCTACATCTTAATTCATGGACAGATGGTGATTTTAGGTTTACGTTTTATCCACCCACCTCCCCAAAGTTCTATATCCAACATTCTCTTCAGTTTCCCAAGTCTCCTGGCCATCATCCAATAAATTTATTTTTTACATGTATTAGCTGGAGTTGGTTTCTTTTCTACTGGCAATGGAGTACTAAAACTGATTAATTATATCACCCAAAAGAATCGAGTACCAATTTCTGTTGAAGTGTCGAGTAACTGGCAACACTACTAGGTTTGTGTCATACTTTTCCTCTGCCTAAAATATTTTTACAAAAACCACCATTTGCGACTCGAGGATGCTGCACCGTGAGGAATGTTATTGAGGGTGAGTTCAATATCCTGAGATTGTGGAAAGATGACAGCTCCCCCTGTGGCTTGGAGGGTGTGTTGTAATCTCATCTAGCTGCTCAGTGTCTGAGCAACCACAGGGCTGAGTGGACACACACAGAATCAAGCAAAGATGCTTACTAGATAAGGATGAATATCTCCATAGCAACTATCTCCTTGCTCCAACATCCCCATCATTGTCTCAACTTCTCACTTTGGCTAGGCTCATTCAGTGATTGACTTTTCAAAAAGTGCTTATTGTTTTAACAATATTCTAATAGTAGGGGGGAAAAGAGTGACTGCACATTGCAAGGTCTAAAGCTAAAGACACTTGGTCCTATAAGAGGACAAAAAGGGGAAGAAAAAAGCAGCTGAAACTGACCATCTGTTTTCTACTTAGTGGCAAGGCTGAAAATATGAAACCTGAAATATGAAGAACATCCTTCTGATTCTCTACTAAAATTCAAGGACTCCTATTGCATTTAGAAGTGACCCGCAGCACCCTGGGAGAGGCCCATATGAATATGACTAGGAACTGAAGCCTCCTTCCAGCAGCCAGCTTGGAAGTGGGTCCTCCACATCGGTCTTCTCTGCATTCTCACCTCTCATCCCTCTCCCCTCTGTTCAGCCCTCTCCCCTCTGTTCAGTCCTCTCCCCTCTATTCAGTGTGTCTCAGCCATGCTGGTTTTTTTTCCAGCTCTTCAACAGGCCAAGCTTCTTCCTCTAAAGGCACATGACTGCTCTTTCTCTCTGACTTGACCCTACTCCCCAGGGTTGCCCATTTTCCTATCAGTTTCCACAGTCTTGCTTGAGGTCTAGGACTAAACATTACTGGTGGTACCCTATCTTAGGTATGGGCTTCCCTGGTGGCTCAGAGGTTAAAGTGTCTGCCTGCAGTGCGGGAGACGTGGGTTCAATTCCTGGGTCGGGAAGATCCCCTGGAGAAGGAAATGGCAACCCACTCCAATATTCTTGCCTGGAGAACCCCATGGACGGAGGAGCCTGGTGGGCTACAGTCCATGGGGTCACAAAGAGTCGGACACGACTGAGCGACTTCACTTTCACTTTATCTTAGGTAACCTCCACTTCTCAATTATTTTCTATTTCAGCACTAATTTGTTTTCATTATGATGCTCAGCATTACCCCTATTTATTCATTCAAAGTCTCTTATCCCTCAATATAAGCTCTGTGAGGGCTGGTGTCTTGCCTACCTCAATCATGACAGCATCTCTGGTGCCTAGAATGGAGACAGACTGTTATAGTTCAGTAATTATTTTCAAATATCTAGATTTGGGCATTAATATCATGAAAGTGAAGGCACTAAATTTAGTATGTTCAGAATCTGCTCTCTTAGGTACATCCTTCAAGACAGGAAATTTATCTAATAGTTGAGAAGAGCATGCACAAAATACATTCTGTAAGCAAAAATTGTATGATATACCTACATCTGGTAGTCAGTTTTCAAGATGGTCCCCATAATTCTTGCCACCTCGTATTCTTGCCCTTGTGTAGTTCTTTTCTGCATGGAGTAGTGCTAACCTACATAACCAATAAGATATTATAGAAAGGATGTGTATGATTTCCAAGGCTAGGTTACAAAATACAGATCTATGACCACTTTGCTCTCCCTGGATTCCATGCTTTAATGGAAGCTAACTGCCACATTGAGAAGAGATCCTAGCCACTTCACAGAGGGATCTGAGCGGTAAGGAAGGAAGGGATTTTTCTAGTAACCAGCATCTGCTTGCCAGCCAGATGAGTAAGTTAATTTAGAGTTCGATTCTCCAGCCCCAATCAACTCTTCAGAAACTGCAGTCCCTAGGCTCTATCTTAACTGCCACCTCATCAGATACCCTAAGCTGGAACCACCCAGCTAAGCCAGTTCTGAATCTTTATCTGTAAGTCCCGGGATAATTTACCATGCAGCACTAGCTGACCAATACACTATTAAAACGTATCTGGAACATAGTAAGTATTATTATTAAAAAAATAGTAGCAAGCAGCAACTGCTGCATTAAATAGCAGTGACAGCAGGGTGGCTACCCAAATGAGTCTGGTGAAGAACGGGTACAAGTGTAGGAAAGAAAACTTTTAAGTCTTTATAGTCAGACCTGCAAAGCAGAGGCAGTGTGTGGTGGACATAAAAATCAGCTTCCATAAGTGGCTTGCATTATGAGGATAGAGGTGACAAACTGGAACTTCCACATGGTTCAGTCTCTGTTAGTCAGGTAATTTCATAGGGCATGCGAACCCGGGGAGCAAATCCCAAGATAGCAGCCATCAAATTTCATTAATGGATGAGCACCTAGCAAAGCTCTGATCACAGAAGTGCATAATTAATGTGAATTACCATTGATGATCGTGGTGATAACATCTACACTCTAAGGATTGACATTCACTTAGGCAGACTCTCATTTTAGAGAAAAGATCTGAAGGGATAGGTCTTGTGACAAAGTTCAGTTTTCCTGATTTGAGTAGAGATGTTCATGGTGAAATCGTATAAGTCAGTTTCAATTTCCTCAGGTTCTGATAACTGAATCACGCTTGTAAGGTAAAACAAATGGAAGACACTAAATAACAGAAAAAACATCTTCAGAAATCAGGCTTGGTTGTAATAGGAAGGATAGTTTCAATTATTCCCTCCCTTTCTTTTTCTCTAAAACACAAGCTTATTACAAATACAGGGCAGCAAAAAGAAAAAAAAAAAGATTTGTCATAGAATATGGTGCTTTCATATCATGTTTAACCATGTTTCAGAAAAAAATTAAAAACTGATTTAATGAGCTTAAAAGTTAGGTCTGCAATTTCAGCCTGTATAGGTTTCACATATTTTGACTTGTACTATGTATTTTCGAATTTCAATCTGAAACATTAAATTATGTATAAATTGTGTTGGCTTTTGTACCTTTTATCATGGATGTATCTGTATTATAAAACAAAAATATAAGTTCTCTAACACAGCAGACATGAGCAATATCAAGGGAAAAAGTCTTAGGAATACTGCAGCATTTGTTAATAGAATCAGAGTGTTTCAACAGTTTAAAAAATCAAAACATGCTACTGCAATTTTGAATCACTGTGTAAACACATTGGAAGCCAGAAAATTGCAAACTGCTGAGAACAGACACATAACATAATACTGCACTGGGAAATGGAGACTAAACTGGTTAAGAAGCAAGAAGGGACAATGGATAATATAATATGCTACCCTCTTAACTTAATTGTCCATGAGAATCACAACATTTCTGTGTTGCATTCCATTTGTTTCAGAACCACATTATCTCATTTTGGTATAAGAATCTTAGAAAATACCGCTACATAATATAGTATTCTGGATGGAGGATTAAGCATGTTACAGGTTGTATTAGTTTTCTATTGCTGCATAACAAATTACTTCAAATTTAGCAGTTTAAAGCAGCACACATTTATCATCTCACAGTTCTGTGTGTCAGCAGTCTGACAGGTTTCTGCTGGATACTCTGCTCCAGGTCTCACAGAGGTGATATCAAGGTATTGGCTGACCGTGTCCTCATCTGGAAGCTTGACCAGACAAAGATGTACTTCTAAGCTCCCTCAGCTTACTGACAGAATCCACCTTCTGGCTGATTTCTTTTTCCTTTGGTGAGCTGTTGGTTGGGGACCTCAGCACCCAGAGGTCATGCTCAGGTCTTTTTCATCTGGCCCTATTCGTTAAATGGAATTTTTTTTTTTTTTTTTTAGTAAAAGTAAAGTAGCAGGATGCATGCCTCTGCATCTTTGAGTTTCTCAGAGTTTTCTGTCTCTGACCATCAGTAGTAGCAGTTGTTCAGTCGCTAAGCCATCCAACTCTTTGTGACCCCATGGACCACAGCAGCCAGGCTTCTGTCCTTCACTATCTCCCAGAGTTTGCTCAAACTCATATCCATTTAGTCGGTGATGCTAATCCAAACATCTCACTCTCTGCCACCCTCCTCTCCTTTTGCCTTCAATCTTTCGCAGCATGAGGATATTTTCCAGTGGGTTGGCTTTTTTCATCAGGTGGCCCACGTGACCATTAGAGCCTCTTCTAAAGTGTTTACCTGATTATTAAAACCCACTACACTCAAGAGGAGGGGATTCCGCTTTTAGGGCGTGCACACCAGGGAGTGAGGTTGGGGAAGATGAGCTTCTTGGGACACTGAAAAGATGGAGGCGAAGATATTCTTCAGGGACGAGTAACACTGCTTTCTTCGCATAAAAAGGATGAAGTATGTGGGGGATTCAGATCACCTCAAGAGCTTGCCATTCCCTGAATGAGAGAATCCAAGTTGTCTGAATAGATTCTCCTGACTGATGACAAAAGGTGCATCAATGAAGAGAGGATTCAGGTCTTTCTTCAAATTTAGCAAGACCCTAATCTGCACAGAAAGGGTTCTCCAAAACTATGCACCTCAAGAGGACTCAGAGCCAAGAGAAAAGACACACTGAGGCACACTGCACCAATTCTGCTTGTCATAACCACCTTGCAGAAGGAATGGGAACTTGGTCAGCCCTTTGATCCAGTCAACATAGTGACCTTTAATACAATAAATGTGTGGTGGGCACTGCTGGTGCTACTGAAATAAAATGGCACTGTTGGTACTAGTTCACAGGTCACTCACAAAAGGAAAGGATGGCTCCCAATCCCTGCATATTCTACCCAGTTATGATAGGCATACTGCATTTTACCATGGAAAATGCACTATTTAAAAATAACTCTGCCTTCTATTTTCCCATTCAACTAAAAATAAAATGGACAAGGTTTACATTCATGTGAATAGAAAGGTCTTTCACTATTCTGCTTTGTATCTATAAAAGTCTGAGTCTTGTTACTCCCTTGCTCTATTGCTGCCTGAGGAGAGTAGCTTTCTAAGCAACAAAATCATAACAGGATGGATGATAAAGGTTAATGTTACTTAGTAGCTGTGTGACCTTATAATCACTTCATTTCCCCCCTCAATTTCCTCTTCTGTAAAATGGGAATAATAAGACCACCTAATATCTGCAGGTGTGATCATAGATGAGATACCCACAATGACTTATAGTGAGATTAGTAATTAATTATTACAACTGCTACTGCTGCTAATACTATCAGAATAAAATTTTTATGGAATCTTTATTGATATAAAATTGTTGACAACACGCACTTCACATTGAGCAGTTGGTGGTTCTTATACTTTACAATCAGTTGGAGGGCTTAATTAAACACAGACTATGAGACCCACTTCCAAAGTTTTTGACTCAGTAAATCTGAGGTGTGGCCCTGAAAACTGACCTGACATGGTGATAATCACTGTCTATTCTGTGAAGCTTGTCACTTCACCAAGGGAATAGGAGGAAAGGTTAATCCCAGTAATCATGATATTCCACTGCACAGGTAAACCTTTAATATGTGGTATTTTTCACATTTATGACTTTTTCTGATGGTGTATAGAAACAGTACCAGTTTTAATTAGCTGTGACATTTTAATATAATTTAATTCGGAAAACACAGAGAAGCATAATGTATTAGATCTTGAAGCCTCGCTCAAGAATAGGGAATTTTCAGACAATGGTAAATTTAGGGATCCTGGTTACCAAGAATGCACTCTGTATTATTCAATAGAGGGCAGTCTCTTAATTTTTGGCAATTTGTGGTTAACAAAAAATCCATCAATCATACAGTCTAGTAACATTCAGTGTAATCCTCACCAGGTAGCTTGGTATTAACCTTTTAGTTTGCCATGTGCTACATACATGCAACTTCTGAACTTTATTGATGTTAGAGCAGTCTACCTTCTTAGAAAAAGCATATCCATCACTTTGAGGGGGAAAGTCATCTCCACTCTTTGTCAATATGATTTGTGTATGACTGACCCCAGGCTCTGTGGAAGTCATGTGACTTGAGTCTGGACAATCAGCGTAATTCACTCTATAAACTACAGTAATTGGTTCAGGTTCAGGCATGTGGCCCAACTTGGCTCAGTGAGATACGACACCAGCACTTTGACTGGAATGAATTGAAAAACAAGTTCTCTTGGGTTTAAGGTAATTAGGATGATAAGAATATAAATCAGGAGCTGATGATAGCTCTCTTGTGTTCACACAGGAAGACCTCACTTGATACCGAGACCAACCGAGAGGATGGCAGAGGTCAGACAGGAGCATAATTCACACTGACATTGAGCAACCAGATCCAGCTATGCCTGAAACCATGGTATCATTTATTTTCATGTATGTGAACCAATAAATCATTTTGTCTGCTTAAGCTAGTTTAAGTCAATTTTTCTATCTGCAACTGGAAGAGTCCTGAATAATATCATTTAGAAATTGTAATTTTTTTCTATCAAATGAGTAGTAACAGCGCATAATTGGTACTATATTATAGCAGTTTAAGAAAAATCAGACACATTGGACAATCTTATCTACATTGACAGAGAAGTAAATTCAAATCAGCAATTATCCTCCTCACTTAATAAACACATAGTGTATCTCATGTCATAATGATAGACCTAATTTAAAATCGACCCCAAATCTCTTTACTACTCAAAGACTGTTGGTCATTTCTGTGTAAATATGTGGTTTAAAAATAATACATAGAACAAAGAATGACAATAGTTAAAATCATTCCAGTTTCCCTGTGACATGTGGAATAATAAATTTTGGACCGTGTCCTTAATTATATTGTTTCTATGTCAGAGTGACTGCAAAGGATTCTAGAGTGTTGTAACTTCAGAATGCTTTTGCATATTTCCTGAAAGTACAGTTCAGCTGAAGAGAAAATGTGTGCATTACCTGTTTTTTACTTTTTCCATGTTAGTGTTTTCCTACATAATATATTTTCTTATTAATGTGAGGAGGATCAATTTTATGACTAATTCCTCTTTTCCTTCATCTATTCTTTTTTTTTTTCTTACCTTCATCAATTCTTACATGAAGAATCATTTTGGTTTTCTGGTATACTGCTTATAATCACTTATGTTACTTGTAACCTATTTCTGTGGAAAGTCACAGCAATTATAAACATATTCAGTGGTCTGAAGAAAAGATAACCTAGAGATTATTTCTCATCTTTAAATTCACCTTTGCCTGATGATAGTAACTTGTTGCTGTTGTTCATTTGCTAAGTTGTGTCCCACTCTTTGTGACCCCATGGACTGCAGCACACCAGTCTTCCCTGTCCTTCACCCTCTCCCAGAATTTGCTCAGGCTTATGCCCACTGAGTCAGTGATGCTATCTAACCATCTTGTCCTCTATTGCCCCCTTTTCCTCCTCTGCTCAGTCTTTCTCAGCATCAGTGTCTTTTCCAATGAATCCACTCTTTACATCAGGTGACCAAAGTATTGGAGCTTCAGGTTCAGAATCAGTCCTTTCAGTGAATATTCAGGGTTGATTTCCTTTAGAATTGACTGGTTTGATTTCCTAGCTGTTCAAGAGACTTTCAAAAGTCTTCTTCAGCACCACAGTTTGAAAGCATCAGTTCTTCTGCACTCAGCCTTCTTTAAGGTCCAACTCTCAAATCCATATATGACTACTGGAAAAACCATAGCTTTGACTATATGGGCAAAAGTGATGTCTCTGCTTTTTAATATGCTGTCTAAGTTTGTCATAGCTTTCCAAGGATTAAGCGTCTTTACTTTTCATGGCTATAGTCACTGTTCACAGTGATTTTGGAGCCCAAGAAAATTAAATCTGTCACTGTTTTTACTTCCCCCCTTCCATTTGCCATGCAGTGATAAATATCAACAGTTTACAGATGAAGAAAGTGACCTTGAGAGGTGATGTGCCTTGCCCAGAGTCAAAATGTCCTGATGGGCTCCCGGCATTATTTTCTTTTCCATTCCCCAAACTCCCTCATAGTCATTTGCTTTAAGGACAAAGTCTAGAATATTACCATGGATACTGGCTGGACAACACAGACTGTTAAGAGGGGCTGTGAAATGAACACAGCCGGAGCCTCGTTCCTTGGAATGATTTCCATTGGGTTTATCGACTAAGAGTTTCAGCTCATAAAGCCCAAACCCTTGCTATTGAACTGATTTAAATCATCTCAGGAAGAGTGTGATGTCTAAAAACCACCCATATCTTATAGAATAAGTTAAAAGAAATCCTCCCACACATAATCCTTGCACTGCAGTGCTATTAAGTCATGGTTCATTTTCTTGGGCTTACCCAGGTTATGGAATTTCAACTCATTATATACAAGGTCAGTTTTATACTGTATGTGGAACTGCAATTTGGCCAGTCTACTTTATAATTCTGTAATAAGATATGATATACTAAATGGGAATAGTTATGCTTCAAGTGAAAGGAAAAAAGGGAAGCAGGTTTATAGGGCACCTGGGAGGCCAAATAGTGCAACGGGAATAGGCTTGAGACTAGGAAACTCTAGCTCTTAGTTATCTCATAGATTAGTCATTAGCTTACCGGATGACCTTGAGCAAACCACTTCAGCCTTGACAATTTCAGTTTGCTCATAAGGGAGGTGCAAAAGTTTACCATCAAAAATCAATTCAAACTCTACACAGGAAGCTTGTTAGCGGGAATATGGTGGGCATCTGGACATCTGTGGTTGTTGCTTTTACTGTGTCCTTACTTTAGGGATCTGCCTCTTTAAAAAAATTTTTTTTAAATTGGAGAATAATTGCTTTGCAATGCTGTGTTAGTTTCTGTTGTACAGCACTGTGAATTAGGCATAAGTATATGTGTGCTCCCTCCCTCTTGAAACTCCCTCCCCTACCCCGTTCTTCCTTCCAGGTTGTCACAGCACACTGGGTTGAGCTTCTTGTGTTATACAGCAACTTCCCATTAGCTATCTATTTTACATATTGTTATATATATATATATATATATATATATATATATATATATCTCAGTGCTACTCTCTCATTCCACAGGCATCCCATGGGCTGCTAGTCCCAGTTATACCTTCCCTGCCCCAGGGATGATATATGATTCAGGCTGATCTATCAGAGAATTCCTGCCTCCCTTCCTCTGGCCACAGTTATTGGTTCAGCGGTGAGCAATGTCACAAATGAAGGTCAGTCTACAGGTCTATGGGATGAAGGACTAGACTAATTTTTCTGGGATCACTAACTTTAAAGCCAGTGTAAGTATGGACCTTCTCATCACCATCTTTGCTACTAGGTCAGGAGATTCTGTCCAATAACTAAACCCAAACCAAAGGAAAGCAGAAATTTCTTAAAAATTGGAAGAGAGAGTCAGAATCCAGTTTACATCATTAGGACCTCTGGATCCAGCTATACCTGAGGTCAATTCTCCTCCTCCAGACTTCCCAAAACATAAGCTCCTCTTCCTCACTTCAGATAATTTGAAGTGAGGCTTGGTCACTTGCTCCTGATCGAGTTCTAATTGGTACGTTCAGAAATGATGTTATTTACTCTCTACAACTGAGTTCAACACTCCAGTGAAATAGTTGCCCATCAAATATATGTTGATATACTAAAAGAATTAATATATGCTATGAATGATTCTATGGTTCTAAGAAATATATATATGTCCAATATTTAAATCTACATATTAAGTGGAACATCATGATTTTCATTTTAAAAGATTAACTACAGTTCATTTACCCATTTACTGAGTACTGAACAACTTCTACATGCTGTCTTGAGGATGCAATGCTGAACAAAACAGACAATCTCTATATCTATTGAGCTAACATTCTAGCAGGACCAGAGTCATATTTAAGTATATACAATATGCATCTCAGAACCACCCAATCCATCTATCTGTACTCAGGAACAATTAAATACAGAATGCAAATAACACTCTAAGACTTATAGATCTCAGCTTTGAAATGCTTTTCTTTCATCAGTGAATTTGGAACCCAGTTAACCACCCAAGCCTAAGGCCACAATATTTGTTATGTTTTTAAACAAAGAGTCCCTGCTTGCTGTTTTGACAAAGATCTATTCATGTCTTGTCTGATTGCACATTTCTGTAGGATAATCTTGAGTAGTCCCTGTCAACAAAGTTAGATTTAATACAACTACCCTGCCAAAAACAACAAAATTGACCTTTCCTTCTTAATAATTAGATGTTGCCACTGATATGGAGATACTGTGGTCCTAAATTTCAATTGGTGTCCATTGCAAGTCACAAGTATTCCATTTCCTGAGCCCCAGAGGAGCTTGTTCTGATTAAACTGTTATCAGACCTACCAGGTAAAAATCAAGTAATTCCAAAAGATACCCCTGATCTGATAAAGGCATATACTCCAAACCCTACACTTTCAATTCTCTTACACATTCAGTTTCACCATTTTATTGTTAAGAAAAGCAAGACAGCAAGCATGCTGGGGAAGACATATTTTAGCAGAGCATAAATGTTCTATTTATGGGCTAGAAAATCTTTCATACACTATGCTGGCAAATCATCCTAAATAAACCAGTGTGTTGGCAACACCTTACATAGTAAATTATGACACATTTTCTTCAGTTGGTGGCTATATATACATTCACCAATTACTGCTGGGATATAAAGCATGATTTTAGGCTCTGAGGAAGACAGAGGGGTGGCACATGTTGAAGCTGTGATAGGCTATCTCACATCCTGAGCATTCCCTATGCTCTTGTACAGCAGTGATTTTCTGCCTTTTCTCCTGGGGATGGAATACCTTTTCCTTCCCTAATCCATTCCATGCAGTTGGCTGGGACTATCTCAACCTCCTCCAGTCAGACGGATGGTTCTGTGGTTGGCCCTGATGAAAAGATCATCCTTGTGGCCAACGCGATTGGCTCAGTTGTTGGTGAATGCCTTATAAGTTCTTAGAACTGTTCTACAAAGGTTATAGGGCATTAGTCCTCACCAGGGACCCACTGCCCACTAGGTTGAGAGATTCAATTTATGAGATGGCCAAGGACATGGAGCACTGCCAACAGTAGTCTAAGACCCTGGTTCCAATTAAAAATAAAATAATGGTGTTACTGGTAAAGAACCTGCCCGCCAATGCGGGAGATGTAAGAGACGTAGGTTCAATCCCTGGATTGGGAAGATCCCCTGGAGGAGGAAATAATAACCCACTCCAGTATTCTTGCCTGAAGAATCCCATGGACAGAGGAGCCTGGTGGGCTACAGTCCACAGGGCCACAGAGAGTTGGACACGCAGCATACAACACAGAAAAGCAGAAAGAGGAGGAGAAATGAGAGAGAAATATCACAATATCATTTTTGCATCCCATATGCAATTACATGTTGGTTCTTTGAAAATTTCCAAAGCAATAATCCTCCCTTCATTTTTCCCAAGGCTATGGTTTTTCCAGCGGTCATGTATGGATGTGAGAGTTGGACTATAAAGAAAGCTGAATGCCAAAGAGTTGATGCTTTTGAACTGTGGTGTTGGAGAGGACTCTTGAGAGTCCCTTGGACTGCAAGGAGATCCAACCAGTCCATTCTGAAGGAGATCAGTCCTGGGTGTTCATTGGAAGGACTGATGCTGAAGCTGAAACTCCAATACTTTGGCCACCTGATGCAAAGAGCTGATTCATTTGAAAAGACCCTGATGCTGGGAAAGATTAAGGGCAGAAGGACAAGGGGATGACAGAGGATGAGATGGTTGGATGGCATCACTGACTCAATGGACATGGGTTTGGGTGAACTCCGGGAATTGGTGATGGACACAGAGGCCTGGCATGCTGTGGTTCAGGGAGTTGCAAAGAGTCGGACATGATTGAGCAACTGAACTGAACTGAACTGGAACTTGATTTCCTCAGCCAAAAGAATGCTGAATGTACACTGGCAAACAGGTGAACCAGACAGATGTAGACCCCACAAAAGTACCATCCAAAATGTTGGACTGATTTATGGATTGACCAGTAGATTCATTCATCCGTTCAAACATTCCCTGATCACCCATCATGTTCCAGGTGCTGGGGAAAATCTTTACTTACAAAGATGAGAGAGACACAGGGCCGTTAGGGGTTCACTGTGGAGCAGGAAAGGTATTTTAATATAATGTGATGACAGCTTTAACTGCAGTGTGCAGAGTACCTTGAGGATTTGGGGTCTGATGAATTTGTTCCTGGAGACTGAGAATGCCTCTTGGAGGAGAGGAGGACAGCTCAACCAATTAAACACAGGTTATCCACTGATGTGAGAATATTATTACCACTCAAATCTTTGAAGGCTTAGGGGAAGGTAACAAGTTATGTAGAAGAGAGTAATGTGTGGGCTCAGAGGGAAGTTGCCTACACACAGAAGGGAAGGGAAGAACCAGGTCTCTGATTCCTGAGCAGCTTCCACCCTACCCTTGTTCAAGGATCACTTTTCCCCCTAAACCCTCAGCTCTGTGATATATGACCCACATTCTAAGAACCCTGTTGCCTCTGAAATTCTATGCGTTTCTGATGCTATTTGAACCATAAGAAGAGAGAAATATTTTTCTATCTGTGAGTGGCCAGGTGACATGGGCACAGGTCATTTTCACAGCAGTAGATTCCATCTATCAACAACTACTGAAGCCTACTGTTCCAGAATCACTGCTAGGAGCTAAAAGGGATACACTAACAACTAAGACATGAATTTGCATGGAGAGACAGAGGGAAAATAATTAAATATTATATAGCAATGATCCTAGTGAAAAGTAGAAATCTCTATGGCTGACATGACCCAACACAACTTTATCATCTTTGGCATAGTTTAGAGTAGGGTTTCTCAACCTCTGTGCTGTTGACATCTTGGGCCAGATAATTTGTACTTTGTGAGGCCATCTTAGGCACTGTAGAATCTTATACACCATCCCCAACCTCTGAATACTAGATACCAGTAGCTTTTTCAGGTATGACAAAAATGCCTCCAGATGTTGTCATATGTCCCCTGGGGAGTCCAAGCACTCCTGTCTTGGGAACCACTGGCCTAGAGGTACTGATTCTTAGAAACGGAAAGGCCATAATAAGAAATTTCAGCTAAGACTTGGGCATAAACATCTACATAGAAATCCTCAAACTCTCATTATCAGACTAGGGTATTGATAAGCCCAGGAGTTTACAACAGTATACTGGGGGTAGCGGGAGTGGATGGGAACAGGAAGCCTTATATTATAACTTCCTAGGACCTGAACTCTCCATTTGAGGATTTAAAAGTTAAGCAACCTAGATAGTAATTCTGAGTGTACTTATTTATATTTAAGTAAATGCACATATATTATGGCATAAACTCTAATTTAGTTGAAGCCTGAAAGAACATTTTGAAATGTCATGGACTATTTCTGACTATATTCCCAACTCCTTCAAACACACACTTACCCTCCTCTGCCATCAAGAGAAGCACAGTGAGGACCCAGACACAGATGAACACAGAGGGGACACACCCAGTTTGAACAGATTTATAGGAAATTAAGTGGCTGTACTTAAAGAATGACTATAAAAGCTATGGTTTTCTCGTGGTCATGTATGGATGTGAGAGTTGGACTCTAAAGAAAGCTGAGAGCTGAAGAATTGATGCTTTTGGACTGCGGTGTTGGAGAAGACTCTTGAGAGTCTCCTGGACTGCAAGGAGATCCAACCAGTTCATCCTAAAGGCGATCAGTCCTGAATATTCATCGGAAGGACTGTTACTGAATCTGAAACTGCAATACTTTGGCCACCTGATGGGAAGAGGCTGACTTATTGGAAAAGACCCTGAGGCTGGAAAAGACTGAATGTGGGAAGAGAAGGGGATGACAGAGGATGAGATGGTTGGATGGCATGACTGACTCAGTGGATAAGAGTTTGAGCAAACTCTGGAAGACAGCAAAGCCTGGTGTGCTGCAGTCCATGGGGTCTGTCCACAAACAGCTGGACACGATTGAGTGACTAAACAATAGCACCAGAGAAAAATCTAGGAGAAGACAACTACCACTGATTGAGGATGATGATGAGGAAGATGATAGCAAAGCCTCACCTGTAATGAATACTTCCCTATACACCAGTCTCTATGCTATATGCACTTTACAAACAAAACCTTACACCAACCCAAGGGGACAGCTACTGGTGCCACCGCCATTTTAAGGAGACAAAACTAAGCTTTCATATATTGAAGTATGTGTCCTAGAGCTACCATTTGGCTTATAACAACAGAAATTTATTTTCTCACAGCTCTGGAGACTAGAAGTCTGAAACCAAGCTGTTGGTAGAGCCATGCACCCTACAATACCTAGAGCAACATTTTTTCCTACACACACACATACACGTGTGTGTGCTAAGTCGCTTCAGTTATGTCTGACTCTTTGTGGCCCTATGGACTAGTCTGCTAGGCTCCTCTATCCATGGGATTCTTCAGGCAAGAATGCTGGAGTGGGTTGCCCTGTGCCCTCCTCCAGGGGAACTTCCTGACCCAGGGATCAAACCCATGTCTCACGTCTCCTGCACTGGCAGGTGGGTTCTTCACCCCCAGCAACACCTGGGAACCCCCTCCCCTCTCTTCCTCTCTCTCTCTCTATATATATATAGAGAGAGACACACACACAGGCCTTCCCTGGTGGCTCAGATGGTGAAGAATCTGCTTGTAATGCAGGAGACCAGGGTTCAGTCCCTAGGTTGCAATGATGCCCTGGAGAAGGACATGGCTATTCACTCCAGGACTCTTGCCTGGAGAATTCCATGGACAGAGGAGACTGGCAGGTTACAGTCCATGGGATTACAAAGACTCAGGCATGACTGAGTGACTTTGTCATATGACACGGTAATAATGAGTCCCTTTATTGAAAGCAGAGTATGCATCTCTGTTCTAATGACTTTCAGCTTGGCCATTTTACATACGTTGACCAGTGGGCAGAAGTGGGCATGGGTTTAAGCCATAATCTTAAGAAGTATTGCAAGATTCCACTAACCCTGTTGAGATTCAGCCCTTTGCCAAAGGAAGAACATACCCCAAATAGACATTAATCTTCCCTGAGTCTCAGAACAGCAAACCCTTGAGCCTGTAAAGAAATGTTTACAGTTGTCAGCAACTAGGATTCAGAGGATTGCTTGCTACATAGCATTAGAGCAACAGAAACCTGACTAAAACAGCCAGCATCTAAGATAGATACAGAGGAGATCTGTTCTTTTTTTCTTTCCCAAATTAGTTTTAAAGCCTAAGTAACTTGAGAAACTTGGGGAAAACAAAATTTCTGTCAACAGAATCATGTTTTCCTATTGACTCACAATCATTTCAGAGATGTTTTTGCCTGGGGAAAAAATGTCTTCGAAATAACAATGAAAGCTATACTCTCAAGAATGCAGCAGACTTCAGAACTCTGCCTAACTCCTTGCCCTTAACAGTACACAGGGGGGAAAAAAAGAGTGAGTATCAAAACTTGTCAAGGGAAGAAAGCTCACTGGAAGAACACATAGTATAGCCTTTTTGTTTTCTTGTTTAAGTTTCAAAGGAAAGTTTTGGGGGGCAAGTTTTCTCTGTGTAAACTCTATTTAACTTCTTGGTTTCTTTCTTGACACTTTTGGCAAAAATGTTGAAGCTAGAGCACAATGTCTCATTATTTCTTCAAATTAAAAAGAAATTCTAGATACAAAGGTTAATAAACATTTGATGATAGACAAGTACCTAAAATTAAAATGAGGTATCTCTCTCCTGTGCATGCATGCTAAGTCACTTCAGTTTTGTCTGACTCTTTGTGACCCCATGGATTGTAGCCCACCGGGTTCCTCTGACATGGGATTCTCCAGGCAAGAATACTGGAGTGGGTTGCCATGCCCTCCCCCAGGGGATCTTCTGACCCAGGGATTGAACCCGCATCTCTTTTGTCTCCTGCATTGGCTGGTGGTTTCTTTACCACGAGTACCACCTGGGAAGCCCATCTCCCTCCTACCAGATCCCATTCCCCAAGTTAATAGCATGATGCGCAAAAGTAATACTTTTCCAAATCTCCTGTTATTCTGACATTCTCTGCCCCCAGAGAACAAGCTGCAGTAAGTTTAAGAAGCCCTGAATGACTTTCGCTGCCCACCATGTGGACACCAGGATACTCTACTGTATGTCACGCTACTTGCTTTTCAGCCACCGCGGACCTCCTTGCGCACACTTTCATGCCCTGTTCTTTCTGCTGGATTATTAACCGTAGGTCCCTCCATGCCCGACTTAACTCATAGTGGAGTTTCAGGTCTCAGGTGGCCCATCATGCCCTCCAAAACCAGGTCTTTCACCTGCTTAGCCTAAATAAGGCCCCTTGTTATGAGCTTTCAGAGGGTCCTTTACCTTCTTAATAAATCCCTCATTCCAATTTTAATCTCATTTGTTTACTTTTTTCCAGCTTTATTGAGGTATAATTGACAAATGAAACTGTGATGTATTTGAATGTACAATATGATTTGATATGTATACATCATGAAATGATTTCCACAATCAAATTAATTTATGTATATATCACCTCACTGTTACATTTTTTAATGAGAGTTTAAGATCCACTTTTACAAAATTATATATACGTATAGTATATAATACAGCTATTAGCTATAGTCACCATGCTATATACTGCTGTTGCTGCTGCTAAGTTGCTTCAGTATTGTCTGAATCTGTGCAACCCCATAGATTGCAGCCCACAAGTCTCCCCTGTCCCTGAGATTCTCCAGGCAAGAACACTGGAGTGGGTTATGCTACATACAAGACCCTCAGGATTACTCATAACTGAAGGTTATTAGTTTAATTTTAATTATAGTAATCCCTATGGGAACAGAAGCCATGCTGCTTATTCCCTTATAATTCCTGAGTCTGGCACATAGTAGTCACTCAGTATATGACTATTGTGCCAGAGTGAACATAAACCTCGTAGCTCAGAAGACAGATACTTAGGAATTAAAGCTAGGGATACATTTAGGCAGGGTTTTGGGAAGGAAAGTGGAACCAATACAAAAGTAGAGAAACAGAATAAAACAGGAAGCAATATAGGGACAATGAGAATTCACCTAAGAATGACTGAGTCAATGAAAGTGAGAAATTGTGACACTGTGGAGATGACCAAACACCATCAGATCATGCTGTATAATGACTACATCAGTCAGGTCTCCTAAATTGCCCATAGTGAAAACCAAGTGCCCATTACCTCGTACCTTATGGATCCGTAGTGTTGGCTCCGAATCTACATGACATAAAGCTTATCTGTCATGTTGGGACCTTAAGTTAGTAATGGCCCTGTGTAATGAGTCCTCTCTCCCCCTCCTTGATTTCGACTGTTTTTGCTGTAATAAAACATTCTCTGATGACAACAGAATTAAGCAGAGCTGATGAGCAAAGTCCAACTTACTAGTATTGAACTTGACCTATCTACAAGCACTTCGTTAGACATCCTACTCCATCAGTTCTGCAAGTAACTACACTAAAACTGAAGCAATCAAGATACCAAAAAGGCAAAAATAATTGGATTCAACTTCAACATAGCACCTTTCGTGTACCACAAGATTCAGCTTTAATTTACCAGTAAAAATGATTCACTTTGACTGTAGTCAAGGTTTTGTACTGTTTGAGCAGGTTTAATAAATGTTTCCATGATGATATCCCTATGTGTCTTGTAGGAAACACTTTTAAGCTCTAAATTGATGATACATGCTGCTGTGAGCACACACTCAGCTCTTTGCCTTGTTATTCGGGATTTCATATGAGGGATATTAGAAGAGAAAGTACACCATACAGACAAAATGTATTACAATGTATTTGTCACTAAATTAAAAAAAAAAAAAACCAAGATAGACACACTGTAGATTCATCATAGAACATCATTTACTACTCCCTTTTCTAAGGGTCATTTGAAGATCACTCACTGGGCTTTGCTTTAGGGCATGTTTGAAGTCTCCATCTTAGACTAGCTGAATTTGAATCTTTGAATTCAACCAGCTATGTAGGCGAGTTTTTAAGATCTCTAAAATAACAGTTCCACAACATACTTAGTAACTGAAACTGGTAGGATGTCAGTGTGAAGTGGAGGCATTTGTTAAAATTGTGTCTTAGTATAGATACTTTATGTCATTCATACTCTGGCGTCACTAGAAGTTCATATTACTTGGAAGAAACACCAGATATATATTAAATCAGAAATAAATGAAGAAGTCATACTTTTCTGGTTCATACAGATATACTTAAAATATTAAGAGCCCATGTGGTGAGCTACTCAGTTCTCACAAAATCCTCTCAACACACGTACCTTTATCTATTAGTGTAAGGTTGTGATACGCAAACCTAATGTACAGCAGAATCACATAAGCATCCACTAAAAATGCAAAGGCTCCTATTGACAAAGAACAAAAACAGGAAGACTGGAGCACAGCCTAGTTTTTTCATGTTTTACTCATGTCTCAAATGACCTTGAGGCAGGTGGTCTGAAGAACATACTGTGAGAAACACAGACTCTGTAAGAGGGCACTCTTCCTACCTCAATGTTTTCTCTTCAGAAAACAAAACTCATAGAAATCAAACAGATGTGTGGAAGCACCTTCAGGAAATATTTGGAAATGTTTTCCTAAAGGCATGCTGATATCACCTACAGCTTATCCAAAACTGTAGCCAGCCTTTTTGTATCAGAAAGACAGCCAGGCTATAATGTAGAAAATGCCAGATAAGCTGTGATCTAATTAATCATTTCTTTCACTGCAGGATAATATAGCCACAAAAGAAGCTTTTGGTGACTGAGAATGAACACTGAAGGGAAAAAAAAGAATGACAAAATGTTAGAATTCGTTAGTATCTCTTTCTGACACTATTCATAGCAGAGAGCGGGCTGATTCCACATGACTAATAGTAGCTTTTCTGACAGAATCTCCTTCAAGTGGAGAAAGACAATTCGTTTAGCCACTGTAGCTTGATATAAGTATCTGTGAAGTTCACTAGCTTCTTTCGTTCTAACCCATCCTCTTCAAAGCCATCTTCTCTATATCTGGGTCTCCAAAGTTCACTCACCTGCCAGGAGAAATTCCCTGGTGCAGATGACTAACAGTGGCAATGTGCCGATAAGAATTACAAGAGACAAAATCAATACTAAAGGCAGCTCCCTTCGTGCTGGGACTGTATCCTGCGTTATCTTATTTCATATTCAAAGCATTTCTATGAGGGAGGTATAATTATTATCCTGAAGATAAAGTTGAAGAAACTGAGGCTCAGAAAGATTAAATACTTTGAAGGAAGGTCACATTTAATTAGGTGGAGCCAGTGATCCAGGCTATTTTCGTCTGAATGTAGGGTATACCTTGTATAATTCTTAATTCGTTCTCCCTTCTTTAATAGAGTACCAGTCATTGACCCATTTTGGGAACTTCTAAAGGGCTAGTTCTAGAACTGTGAAACTTTCACTGAGGCCATAAAATCAGGGTATTGGGTACAGCTTTGAGTGAACAGTTACGTGTGACAAATGAACTGAACTGGGTTGCCGATCCAAGAGCTGATATTTAAATTGGGAATACACAGCCAGGAATTTATGAAACAGATAATAAATACAAGGGAAGAGTTGAATGTTATTAAAAATCAATATGAAGCAACATTTAAAACAAACGTTGCTCTCTGGGGCTAGATTCCATATATCAGACAACTGGCATGTGGGTATGTTGAAGTTAAAGAGTTCTAGGATGGGACCGGTATGCAAGAATATCATTCATTCTTTCTTTCACAGAGCAAACATTTACTGAGTACTTAGCATGTGACTAGCCATTGACGATATAAAGATGAATAGGTTGTAGACTGCATCTTCTTAAAATTTTATCCTCCAAATAAAATAGTTAATTGAAAAAACTTTCTATTATTTTGCATTCCAAGATTTTAGATCATTTTACAAAGGATTTTGGTGTAAATCAGCCCCTAAATACATAATCACTAGTGGCAATCCAACAAGAGAGTGATTATCTAGACCTGACAACTACAGCCAGGATCTATGAAGACTTGAGCATGGTCACTAACCCCTACCCCCCAGTTGCATAACATGTACCTGGTTTCAATCCATTAATGAAACATAAATGGCAGGCCACAAAAAAAAAAGAATGACTAAAATTATCTTGAACAATAAAAATTAACCAGAAGACGCATCACACAAGATGTTGGTCAATGTCAAAAAGTCATCTCTCCCTACCCATCTAGGTTTTTGTCCTCAGTGCAAAAAAAAATGTGGAATCTAATTCAGAGTTAAGAAAACCTACTATCCTTTCTTTCTAAACTGCTTAATGGAAACACAAAGACTACTTTGCAAGAGCTAGATTCTTTTCTATGAACATTAACTGATATAAGGGCTACTAGTTTCAAAAGGCTATATGGAAAAATATTTAGAAAGACTGCTTCAAAACAAAACAAAAAAATTAAAACAGGAAGAATGGGAGTAAGGGAAAATAGTTTATTTCAATATTCTTTTTTACAGTCAAATAGCCACTTAAAAAATTAATCTAGTAAGTGATATGAGGAACCAACATTGTAAACTTGCTCTTACCAATGTCCAAAAAAGCTAGGTAGCATGGAATTTAGTTTATCTTAACTCAAGATTTCCTGTACAGGATGCAAAAAATACTGGGAAATTTGAAGGTATTAAAGTTAAAAAAGAATCCCATTTATTTTCAAAGCAAGCAAGCAAATACCCTTAAGACGATGAAAAGATAATCCACAGAATAGACTATGCAACACGGGCAAGAAAGGTCTCACACTCAGAATATAAAAGAATTTCTAAAAATCAGTAAAACAGAACTAGACAATCCAGTAGAGAATGCACAAGAAATTTCAACAGTGATCTCACAGAATATTCCAATGGGCAATAAGTCAATCAACAAACACTCAACTTCATTAGTAATTAATAAAATGCAAATTAAAGCCAAAATACCACCTCAAATACTCCCTAAAATGGCAAAAATTAGAAAGATGAATAGAACCAAGTGCTGACATGGGTTTTAAAGAGAGAAGAATTATCATATATCGCTTCTAGCATAAGTATAAACTTGCAGAGCATGTTGAAAACCTGCTTGCCATTTCCTACTAAAGATAAACAAATGATTATTGTATATAATGACCTCAAATTCCACTCCTAAGTATGTATCCAATAAAAATACATGCTTCCAATATACACACAATAAAGTTCACAGGACAGTTATTTGTAATAGCCCCAGAATGAAATTCAATATTACAGAGGATATCTAGAAACTGTCATGTAATCATACCACCCAGTGATAACCTACATCATTCAAGATAATCAATTTCACAAAACTTTTGCTGAACAAATGGAGCCACAATGTATTAGCCCATCATATGAAGTTCAAAAATGATTTGGAGGGTTAAAAGTTATGATAATACCTTTGGCTGGGGGTGATCAAGGAGGGCACGAGAGAAGTTTCTAAGTCGCTGATAATGTTCTATTGCTAGATCTATGTGTTTCCCTTGTGATAGCTCATTAAACAGTACATTTATGATTTGTACCCTTTGTGTTTATACTTCCATAAACTAAAATTTTAAAGATACCTTGAGAGGCTGCTTATACAGAGAAAATAATGTCAAATTATATGGGCAGGAAAAAAAATGGCAATGCTCATGTTTTATTCTTTATCCATACCAAATAATGATAGGCAGAATTGACTTACTGTAGAACTTACAGCTTAATTTTTTTCAAACATACTCCAAATTTCCATGAAAAGTTTGGCCTGAAACAAAGAGTGCAGACTTAAAGATGGGATGCAGAGTTAGGGAACCAGCTGGGCTCACTGCCTTCACAAGTTTTACATGTTTTCAAAGATCTTCTAATCGGTCGTAGAGGGAAGGAGGACAGAGGATTTTTAGAAGGGTACTTTGTGGGTGAGGACTACCAGTAAGTTTGGAAAGGAGGAAATCAATGTGTCATTTCCAAAAGCTTGAGCTTTCTTGGCAGCTAAAAGAAATTCAGTACATCCTGAGCACTTAGTGAAGACTCTGGCACACACTAGTCCTTGATGAATGAATTAGAGACAAGGAGAAAGGCAGAGAGGGAAGCTGGAGAAAGGGAGGGGAAAAAGACATGCAGATGGTGTAAGAAAAGAAGAAAGGAAATAGACCAGGGACATTAGACACCCAGATGCAGGAGGAAGGTGAAGAGAAGGCAAAGATGACTGCAGTAGAATCAATGATGACCTCCATTTCCAGGTGGGGATAAACAAAGATTCTTTCCTGCAGGGGACATCTGACCCGCAGTCCACTGTGTTAACACAGAAGCTGAGCTGTGTTGGTAAACCTGGGTAAGGAGATAGCAGAGCCCTGTTTCCTTAGTAATTGATGTCAGAGACTGCTTAGAAGCATATTTTAAATACAGAAATATCAATGCACTGACAATTCAAAAACATATTTTCTTTCAGTATGAGAAACCTTAAAACGTATGTGTTTAGAGGCCACTAATCAACATTCAGAAAACGAAGATCATGGCATCCAGTCCCATCACTTCATGGGAAATAGATGGGGAAACAGTGGAAACAGTGTCAGACTTAATTTTTTTGGGCTCCAAAATCACTGCAGATGGTGACTGAAGCCATGAAATTAAAAGACGCTTACACCTGGGAAGAAAAGTTATGATCAAACTAGATAGCATATTCAAAAGCAGAGACATTACTTTGCCGACTTAGGTCCGTCTAGTCAAGGCTATGGTTTTTCCAGTAGTCATGTATGAATGTGAGAGTTGGACTGTGAAGAAGGCTGAGCACCGAAGAATTGATGCTTTTGAACTGTGGTGTTGGAGAAGACTCTTGAGAGTCCCTTGGACTGCAAGGAGATCCAACCAGTCCATTCTGAAGGAGATCAGCCCTGGGATTTCTTTGGAAGGAATGATGCTGAAGCTGAAACTCCAGTACTTTGGCCACCTCATGCGAAGAGTTGACTCATTGGAAAAGACTTTGATGCTGGGAGGGATTGGGGGCAGGAGGAGAAGGGGACGACAGAGGATGAGATGGCTGGATGGCATCACTGACTCGATGGACCTGAGTCAGAGTAAACTCCGGGAGTTGGTGATGGACAGGGAGGCCTGGTGTGCTGCGATTCATGGGGTCGCAGAGTCGGACATGACTGAGCGACTGAACTGAACTGAACTGAAAAGCCACAATGAATGTGACCACTTACTAACATCTATTTATTGAACACCACTATATGCCCATCTCTGTGTAAGTGATGAGGGGAAAAACAGTGAAAGAAAAACATCTTAGTAAAATGAATTTTACTCAGTGACCTATTATTATTATTATTAGAAGGGGTTACATTACACTTTAGAGCAGGAAATCACACTTGAATGCTGAAAACAGCAGAATTCAAAGCCATTTCAACTTGCTTCTCTGGCTTCAGGCAGTTCTGGGTACTTCCTTGGAAGAGTTTATTGTCTTTAAGACAAAATTTTAAACCTACAGGATTTATAATTATTCCCCAATAGTGAGAAATGTATTACGGAAGACCTTCAAGCTAACAGTAGACAGTCCTCTAAGGGTGGGAGGTGGCACATGATGAAGGCACTAAGTATTTATGAATTCACAATAAGAAGGCAGTTTGGTTTTTAACTTCCTTTCCAGGGAAGAAGTCTCATGTTGGTGCTGGGGTAACTTTACCTCCTTCCTAACACTTGCTCCATTTTTGACAAACAGCAGGCTCTATGCGCGTCATCTCCCATCGGCAACAATGCTGAGTTAGGATTTAACTGTTTGGTTTCAGCTTCATTTTAAAAAGTGACCTGTTTACATGAGAAGAAACTGGTGTCATATATACATGGTGATATGACACTTTCTTTCCTTTAGAATAAATTTGTTTAAGAAGTAAATTAATGTACAGCAATGTATTAAGGAAATATACAAGCGGGAACTCTGGTGGACAAAACCATGAAAATGATCTGAAAGTATCAAACACTAGTGAACTGAAGTCTATAATATCCTGTAGTTTTCACTTCTGCCCAGCCCCTCTCAAGCCCCAAACTTCACTCACTCCCTTTTCCAACTATTAAGTCTTTCCATCTTTCAAATCTACTCTGTTTTATCGACGCTGGTCCGGTCCATAAATACGGTTTTCTCTATTTGGGAAAGTCCCTTCTTTTTCTCTTTCCCTCTTTCCCTTCTCTTGACTGACTCTTACTCATCCTTAAAGGGACCTTGAATGTCATCCTCGGGGCTGTCTTTTCTGCTGTCCCAACAGGGATTAGTCCAAGTGCGTGCTTACCGCATGTTCAGATGTCTGTCTTCCCTAAGAGCCTGAGGATTTTCATGGGAACGGGGACTTTGAGACAGCTCTCTGGGGAGAGTAAGTCACAAAGCAGAGTTAAATATTTATCAATCTAAACTGAAAGGGAAAAACATCATCCCAAGCAAGAAACAGAATTTATATCAAAAGTTGTTCAAGCAAAGCATATACAATGATTTCCTGGGTGTCTGTGTAGAATACCCTTTTCAAGGCTTCAGCCCCTGTGAACCTGCTTCACAACATTATGTTCAGGAACCAATGTATTAATACTTCAGAAGTGAAATAGTGGTCCACAGGCCACTGTGAGAGATCTATACATATCACAGTCAACACCCACACTTTGGACTTGAAATCTTTCTTTTCCTGGAGCAGTTCCACAAGAATGAGTAGTTAATCTTTGCTCATTTGCCCAAACCTAATATTTATTCAACATCTGCTTTGCTAGCAAATGGGAGCTTCTCTGTTCCCAGTATACACTGGAGCTCATCAGTAGACCTAATTTAGGAATACAAGAAAAGACACCCTGTAGCATTTTGGATTATTTTCTTGAGCTAAAGTTCAATGTTTATACTTCTGAAAGATAAAACTCTCATTCTGTTTTTCTTACACACATACACACACAGAGCTTATCATCTTAAAAGTGAAAAAAATATGTTGGTATACCTTCTAGCCATGGTGTTTTCAAAATATGAACTGTAATAATTTTCTAAGCCGGCAGCCCTGCAAAGCCCATTGAATCTGATAATTGCTTTCATGTAGGATTTAGGATGAGATGGCTGGAATGTTTCCTGTGGAGGTGATCTATTTCATCACCAAAGCCATCCTCTGTCAGTCAACTGAGTTATAAATGTTTAAGTGTCAACTCAGTCATTTGATTCTTTATTCACAGAAATGCATAGAAAAGTTCAGAGCGACCATAACACTTTTTGCTGTCCTTTTCCTCTCTGAGGCATACAAACTCACAATGTCATACTGACATTCTGGGGAAAACCAGCTTAATGTTAGTGTTTGGATAAGATGTTTGTGTTTATTGTTCAGGTTACAGATTAGGAGTAATTACACTAAACTGTGATGAAGGGCAGTGTCTTTCTGAGTACATTAGCTTTGCATTACTAAAGGCCAAGGTTAGCTCATTATCCCTCATCGTGGTTATCTCTGAAGCACATGGCACTCCACTGCACATTTCTGCATCCATTTTCCCTGACAAGTTAACTATGGTTATGACTGCTTTCTATGCACAGATTCCCAGTCTCAGAGCAAAGGGAAACCATAGAACTGACTCTGATCTAAATAGAATGTGCTTAGCAGAAAATACACTATCTTAATCCTCTATATTATGAAAGTGGGTTTGGAATCAACACACAGGAGATGAAGAAAAGGACAGTCGCTAAATTCAAAAGTGATGCATGACCAAAAAGCTATGTTTCAAGCTAATTGCACAAGCTCTGGAATGAGCAAGTAACCTTGTTTCTCAAGGTTGAGGGCAGCAAATAAACAGTAAAGAAAGATAAATGGGCTCCAATAGGATCTTACAAATCCTTACAGTTCAAATCAGGAAGTCTTCATTATACTGAAGATGTAGTTCGTTCTCAAAATGGGGACATGACTGAGCTGTTAATAAGCACCTCACTTGAGACAATACATCTGAAACATAATAAGTTGCTGGAGTGTTCTAAGGCATGGTAATGCATGCCTTCTAGTTCATTATTCCGTGATGTTATGACACTGCTGTCCAATCCTGGGGCATAATGAGGAGCTCGAGATTTTATATTATCACTTAATGAAGTCCAATTAAGACTTGTTAACCTTTGATCTGCTCCACATACTTAACGGACAACGAATGGTCCTGGGAAAACTTTAAAAGGTGAACTTGGCATGATTAGTCAAACAATTTTTTTTTTGAAGAGGAAAAGCCCTTTCAGACCACCATTTTCACTGGAAGCAAGGGCCAGGGTATGCTAGTGACTGATGATAAAACCACATACACACCTCTCAGGTCAAATATGTTGAATAGTGCCAGGATATTATGGTGGTATAATTATTTAGGAGGGTTTATAGAACCAACTGATAATAGAAGCATGATTTTGGTGATTTATGTTTTTAACATTTTATCTATGAACTGCATGAACTTATATACAAATAGTATTTCTTTTTATTTTCAGCTAAATCCAGCTCATGTTTATCAGTTCAGTTCAGTCACTCAGTTGTGTCCGACTCTTTGCAACCCTATGAATTGCAGCACGCCAGGCCTCCCTGTTGGAGAAGGCAGTGGCACTCCACTCCAGTACTCTTGCCTGGAAAATCCACGGACAGAGGAGTCTGGTAGGCTGCAGTCCATGGGGTCTCTAAGAGTCGGGCACGAGTGAGTGACTTCATTTTCACTTTTCACTTTCATGCACTGGAGAAGGAAATGGCAACCCATTCCAGTGTTCTTGCCTGGAGAATCCCAGGGGCAGGGAAGTCTTGTGGGCCGCCGTCTATGGGGTCACACAAAGTCGGACACGACTGAAGCAACTTAGCAGCAGCAGCAGCAGGCCTCCCTGTCCATCACCAACTCCCAGAGTTTACCAGGCTCACCTCCATTGAGTCAGTGATGCCATCCAGCCATCTCATCCGCTGTCGTCCCCTTCTCCTCCTGCCCACAATCCCTCCCAGCATCAGAGTCTTTTCCAATGAGTCAACTCTTCTCATGAGGTGGCCAAAGTATTGGAATTTCAGCTTTAGCATCATTCCTCCCAAAACACCCAGGACTGATCTCCTTCAGAATGGACTGGTTGGATCTCCTTGCAGTCCAAGGGACTCTCAAGAGTCTTCTCCAACACCACAATTCAAAAGCATCATTCTTCGGCACTCAGCCTTCTTCACAGTCCAACTCTCACATCCATACATGACTACTGGAAAAACCATAGCCTTGACTATGTTTATCACCACCACATAAATGCATAAAATATAAACAATGTTCATAAAGCATGACATTATTACTAAACAAGAAATTCAGTTCATGAAATTACTAAGAAGTGTATATAATGCATAAAGCAATAGGCTTTTCCTAAGGTTTACAGAAATGCAAGGTTTATACAAAGACATGGTTTGACAGTTACCAGACATTACATTAAAATACATATTAAAATCTATATATATATATGAATATCATTGCACTTTAAAAGGAAATTTAGGCTAATCTAAAAAAAGTCAGCTTGCTAGAGGAGCAGAGGAATGAAGTATTAGCAGAAACACAAGCTGAAGCAACAACCTAGCACTAATAATTCCTCCCATCTCCATATTCAAATACATTTTGCTGTCAAATTAATTTTGAATAAAATACTACTGCATTGTGTGTAGGCTTTATTCAAATACCACAACCTCAGAAGCTGAAGACAGCATGCACAGCACTCTATAACTGATTCATTTTATCTCCAAACTGAGCATAATAACTGCTACAATACAGGGACTTTTAAACAGCTTGCTAAATACAAAAGTGAACAGTACCTTATTTTCCAGTTGACAAAGTAATACTGAGTAATCCACTAAGGGTTACCCAGTTTATCGGTGAAGAATTGTATCCAGATCTTTGTAGGCTGTGTTTAGCCTTACTCTGCTTCTTTCCTAGATTTCACCCTATTTTATAGATTGAAGAAGGTTCCATCTTCAATCTATGCCAAATATCTGCATAATTTCGAGTAGTCTCCTATAGGAGTCTGAACTTAATGTGGTTAATACTTTCTAGCCTTTTTATGTCTGACACACAGTTTTGATCATCAGAATATTTGGAGGCGCATCTAAAGAGACTTGAAGAACAAACTCAAAGAATACTGAAAAAGTAGCACTGTAAGAACATTTTAGCGCAAGTCTCTCACAGCATTTAAGTTCTCACTGGTCACCTTTTGTTCATTTCCTGGTTACTGAGTATCTCCAACATCAGCCATTACAAGGAAACTACAGTCATGGGAATAGAGACACTTACTATCTTAATTTATATCATCTCAAGGCAAGCTTTTTGCACATGCTAATCAACACATCATCTTCCTCTGAAGTAATATGGAATATTATTTATCTATCACTGCATAACAAATTACTCTGGAATTGAGCAGCTTAAAACAGTAGAGAATTTTGTGAGTCAGCAATCTGGGCTGCCTCTTGAGAAATCTGTACGCAGGTCAGGAAGCAACAGTTAGAACTGGACATGGAACAACAGACTGGTTCCAAATAGGAAAAGGAGTACATCAAAGCTGTATATTGTCACCCTACTTATTTAACTTATATGCAGAATACATCATAAGAAACACTGGGCTGGAGAAAGCACAAGCTGGAATCAAGATTGCCGGGAGAAATACCAATGACCTCAGCTGTGCAGACGACACCATCCTTATGGCAGAAAGCAAAGAGGAACTAAAGAGCTTCTTGATGAAAGTGAAAGAGGAGAGTGAAAAATCTGGTTTAAAACTCGACATTCAACAACATAGATCATGACATCTGGTCCCACCACTACATGGCAAATAGATGGAGATAACGGAAACAGTGACAGACCTTATTTTCTTGGGCTCCCAAATAACTGCAGATGGTGACTTCAGCCATGAAATTAAGACATGTGCTCCTTGGAAGGAAAGTTATGACACACCTAGACAGCATATTAAAAGTAGAGACATTACTTTGCCAACAAAGGTCCATATAGTCAAAGCTATGGTTTTTCCAGCAGTCATGTATGGATGTGAGAGTTGGACCATGTAGGCTTAGGGCCAAAGAATTGATGCTTTTAAACTGTGGTGTTGGAGAAGACTCTTGAGAGTCCCCTGAACAGCAAGGAGATCAAAGCAGTCCATTCTAAAGGAAATCGGTCCTGAATATTCATGGAAAGGACTGATGCTGAAGCTCCAGTACTTTGGCCACCTGATGCGAAGAGCTGACTTATTAGAAAAGACCCTGATGCTGGGAAAGATTGAAGGCAAAAGGAGAAGGTGATGACAGAGGACGAGATGGTTGGATGGCATCACTGACTCAATGGTCATGAGTTGGAGTAAGCTCTGGGAGCTGGTGAAGGACACAGAAGCTTGGCATGCTGCATCCATGGAGTGGCAGAGTCAGACACAACTGAGTAACTGAACAAAAACATATCATCCAACTCATTTATCTGATAATAAATGGAAATTTTTTCATTGCAGGGATACACCAAGAAGAAACAGATTCACTCCAAAGTTTCCTTTGGAAACTATAAAAAGAAAACATTTTCAGTGTTCACCAGGGGTAAAGTTGCAAGTAAGAAGTCCTTGAGTAAAGCACTAGATAAGTACTTGTTATTATATTATTACTTAATAATTCAGCAATATACACAGAGTACATTAAAAGGAAATGTACCAAAGTGAAATGAGTAAAAAGGAGAGATGAACAAGATAAACAAAAAAGATCAGGTGTTCTAATAAACTCCCAGTCTCACTCTTTGTTACTTATGCACTCAAATTAAATTCTGAAGGTCGTTTAGTCTTACAGTGTTATAACATGCCTAGAAATATTTTTGACCTAGAGAGGAGAAAAATCAGAGAAATATGCTGATCTGGTACATGTCCTTGAATTTTAAATTTTAAAAATACCAAAAGTGATGTTTTGTGCAGGGAAGGTGGGGGAGATGTAATATAGTTTTCCTGGAAATATGTTATGACCTAATGAAATTTTAAATGATGAAGTGAGTCTCAAAACAATAGTTAAGTGCAATCTTAAGTGGTTCTGCTATAAAAAGCTGCTCTTACTTAGCAAATAAATGTCTTCTGAGTACCAGCTCCTCCACTCCCTGATACGTGCAGAATGAAGAAAGTGTCTAACATCTCACAGTTAATCAGATACAAAATAGCCCCAGCAACGGAAGGTTGAGGATTTCCCCTCTGATCAGCGAGGAGGAAGCTCAGGGTGACACCTTGGATTCTCTTCAGGCCATTCTCCACAGGGCAGCAGCTTGAAGCATTTTCCTACACTGTGAATCTTATTGTATAACCTCTTCTAGGATCATTTACTAGGTCCTCTCTCTCTCTCTCAATACACACACACACATACGTATAATTGATGTATAGTTGATATACAATATAAATAACAGGTGTACAATAATAGTTATTCACAGTTTTTACAGCTTATACTCCATTTAATGTTGTTTAGCCACTAAGTTGAATTCGACTCTGTGACCTCTTGGACTGTAGGCTGCCAGAATCCTCTGTCCAAAGAATTTCCCAGGAAGAATACGGGAGTGGGTTGCCATTTCCTTCTTCATACTCTATTTATAGTTACTATAAAATATTTGTTGTATAACCTATGCAGTATATCATTGTAACTTACTTTATGTGTAATAGCTTATATTTCTTAATCCCCTAACCCTACACTACCCTGTCTTCCCTCTCCCCACTGGTAACCACTGGTTTGTTCTCTGTTTATTTGTGACTCTCTTTGTTATATTCACTGGTTTGTTGTAATTATTAGATTTCATGTATAGATGATATCATTGCCTTTGTCTTTCTCTATCTGATCTATTTCACTTTAGCATAATACTCTTCAAGACCATCCATGTTTTTGCAAATGACAAAATTGTTCTTGCCTCTTGAGAAACCTATATGCAGGTCAGGAAGCAACAGTTAGAACTGGACATGGAACAACAGACGGGTTCCAAATAGGAAAAGGAGTACATCAAGGCTGTATATTGTCACCCTGCTTATTTAACTTCTATGCAGAGTACATCATGAGAAACACTGGGCTGGAAGAAGCACAAGCTGGAATCAAGATTGCCGGGAGAAATATCAATAACCTCAGATATGCAGATGACATCACCCTTATGGCAGAAAGTGAAGAACTAAAAAGCCTCTTGATGAAAGTGAAAGAGGAGAGGGAAAAAGTTGGCTTAAAGCTCAACATTCAGAAAACGAAGATCACTTCATGGGAAATAGATGGGTAAACAGTGGAAACAGTGTCAGACTTAATTTTGGGGGCTCCAAAATCACTGCAGATTGTGATTGCAGCCATGAAATTAAAAGACACTCCTTGGAGGGAAAGTTATGATCAACCTAGACAGCATATTCAAAAGCAGAGACATTACTTTGTCAACAAAGGTCCGTCTAGTCAAGGCTATGGTTTTTCCAGTAGTCATGTATGGATGTGAGAGTTGGACTATGAAGAAAGCTGAGTGCTGAGGAATTGATGCTTTTGAACTGTGGTGTTGGAGAAGACTCTTGAGAGTCCCTTGGACTGCAAGGAGATCCAACCAATCCATCCTAAAGGAGATCAGTCCTGGGTGTTCGTTGGAAGGAATGATGCTAAAGCTGAAACTCCAGTACTTTGGCCACCTCAATGTGAAGAGTTGACTCTTTGGAAAAGACTCTGATGCTGGGAGGGATTGGGGGCAGGAGAAGAAGGGGACAACAGAGGATGAGATGGCTGGATGGCGTCACTGACTTGATGGACATGAGTTTGGGTGGACTCTGGGAGTTGGTGATGGATAGGGAGGCCTGGCATGCTGCAATTCATGGGGTCACAAAGAGTCGGACACGACTGAGCGATTGACCTGAACTGATGGATGAATGGTGTTTTGTTGTGTAAGTGTATACACACAGATAAATATCACATTTTCTTTGTTCGTTCATCTGTTGGTGGAAATTTAGGCTGTTTCCATGTCTTGGCAATTATAAATAATGCCGCTATGAACATTAGGGTGCATGTACTTTTTTGAATTAGTGTTTCCAAACTTACACGAGTAAGAAACTGGGCTCACTAGTTTTGTTTCCAGGCTAATCTTATTCTGCCTTACCTTCTCTGCCATAGGCAAACGTTTTCTTTCAGATCCCTGGGCATACCAAGGCATATACACATGTTGATCCTTCATCAGGAATGCTTTTCCCTGAGTTTTTCTACTCTTTGTCTCTCAATTATCAGCTTTATAAGTTCTGCCTCCTAGAAGCTTTCTCTGAATCCTGAATTGATTACCATGCCCCTCTTCTCTTGTTTATTTCCATCTTAACCCCTTGCTTGTTTGTTTCTTAACACCAATCATAATCCATGATTACTTGTCTGATTACTTCTTTCCACCAGATTATTAGCTAAATGAGAAAGGACTCTGCCTACCCTATTCACCATTTTGTGTGCATGTTAAGTTGCTTCAGTCACGTCTGACTCTTTGCGACTCTATGGACTGTAGCCCGCCAGGCTCCTCCTCTCCATGGGATTGCCCAGGCAAGAATAGTTGAGTGAGGTGCCATTCCCTTCTCCAGGGGTATCGTCCCTGCCCAGAGATCAAACCCACATCTCTTATGTCAGTTGTACTGGCAGGTTCTTTCCCACTAGCGCCATCCGAGAAGCCCATTCACCATTGTACCAGCGTCTGATCAGAGTGTCTGGCACAATGAAAACAGCTGATAAATATCAGTGAGTGAATGAATAAATGACACGGAAAAAGTCATTTTGTTTCAGCTGATGCATCACATAATAGTAGCTGTCACATATACGCAGTCTGTTTGGCCGAGTTATTTCGTTAACTTTTATAACAATCCTCTGAAGTACTCTTATCAACATCACATTAGAGAAGCAGAAACCGAAGTTTGCAGGAGTTACTTGCCCAAAGCCCAGACAGAGAGTGAAGAGAGCGGAAACAAGTGTTTGAAACCAGTTCTGTCTGATTCAAGAGCTCTAGCTGGTAACTATTACACACACCATTAATATTAATAGTAAATCCCTAGTTGAAAATCAAGAGTTCCTTTTTAGAGTGGGATACATTTTAGATAACTGCCTAAAACCACAGTTAAACTTGTACCCAAGACGACGATGTATCTAATTACAAATTGACTATAATAAGAGTGCACTTCTATTATATTCTTGATTACTACAGCTAGAAGTCTCAGGATGTCAAGTTTCTCTCTTCAAAAGAGCAAAGTGATACTAAAAGAGCACAGAATTCCAGGATTTTTTTTTTTTTTTAGTGAATTTTCCCTTTAGCCACTAGCTCTGTAGCTATAACTAAAGGAAGTCAAAAGTGCATAGTAGCTTTCTGAAAAAGCTGGATCTAAACTTTCCTAAGCATTAATGTTGATTTACCAATTAAATATCCCAGAACAGTCCATAGGAGCATGCCTTAGGGTCTCCTTGGCAGAAAAGTAGAGGCAACTAAGGAATTCACTGTGTCCTACTTCAATGAAATATGTTACCATTTCTGCCTGATTAGAATTACTCCTTTTTCTTTTTTAACTACATTCCTATGCATGCTTGTCCTCAATTATGTAATAAACAGTGACATCCTCTGAGTTACTGTAATATTTACAGTTTGAGTAAGGTCTATGAAGACATCCATGAAAATTCCAGTTCATGATGATCACCAATCCATAAAACATCTTAATTCAAATGCCACCAAGAATCAGATGAGACATACAGCGAATCATAAACAACCAAATCAATTTTCCCTCACATTCCTCCCAGATCTGGCGAATAATCTACTCCCAGGTTGAGCTTTTGTGCTGAGTTTCATTCCAGAGTACAACTTTACAGCACAGTTACAAGCCCTTAAATTGCTGATACAGCCTTAATTATTGCTATACTGGTGACACTGTTCTAATGAACTCTTCGCAATTTAATGTGGCCTGGGTATCCCAGAAGGAGCATTGTCTAAATGTACAAACACACTGATCAGGGCTTAGTGGGATATTTTTGGAATAGAGTATTTGTAAGTGTGGGTGTGGAACTTTTAGGGCAAATATGAATCATGCAAATTTTAATGAGTGACATTAAAATGGTTCTGTCTGCCATTATAGAAAACACTTGAAATAATATAAACCTTCTCAATTTAAAAAAAGTTACCAAAATTAAAAAGGCTACTAAATGATCTGTAAGTTGCATTTTTTTTTTGTATTTTCTCTAATGCTTTCAACAGCAGTAATTTGGCTTTCAAACTATAATACTAGCTACCATTTTTTGGTTCCATGATAACCAGTGTTTCTCAAAATGTAATGTGCTTTCCAAGTGCAATCTGGTTAAAATTCGTATTTTGATTCTGCATATTTGTAACGGGGCCTTGAACTGTGCTGGGAAAGACTGAAGGCAGGAGGAGAAGGGGACGACAGAGGATGAGATGGTTGGATGGCATCACCAACTTGATGGACATGAGTTTGAGCAAGCTCTGGAGCTGGTGATGGACAAGGAAGCCTGGCGTGCTGCAGTCCATGGGGTGGCAGAGAGTCAGACACGACTGAGCGACTAAACCGACTGACAAAGTTGCTGGTCCATGTTCTGTTTACTTGGAATGGAACTTCTATAAGAGATGTTAGTTACCCTGGTGTCATTTTTATAACACTCAAAAATCATTTTGGAAATAAGTTAGGTGACAGACTCACATCCAGAATGTATGTTTTCTTAAAAATTGGAGAAACGATTAAAAAAAAATTTCTATAACTTGTTACCTAAACACTCTTTTAATAGTGGTTCTATACTGCTTTTTTTAAAGCTTCTGAAAAATCAATAACTCTGGAAGTTAAGGGAATTGCTTAAAAAGACCACAAAGAAAGGCAAATAACCAGAATGACATACCACATTGCTAATTTAGTGGGAAAAAAAATCTTAAGAAAAAAAATTAATGCTGAGAAGACGAAGAAAAAAAAAAAAAGACAAAAAAGCAGCATGAAAGCAATTATGAAGGTTCACATCCCCCATCCTTTAAATCTTGAATCCTGAAAGTTTATTGTTTGAGGTTTTCAAAATACACCCTGTGCATAAATATGTGAACTCTCAGACATGTAAAATCTAAAATAGGAGAAACAAGGAACCTTTTATTATACTATTCCTATGATTCCCTCTGTTTCTTTCATGTTTAATGTCTCAAAAGGATTAAACCCTGTTTATAACACAAGGCTATTCCATTACCTTTAAGGAAAATCTTAGAAGTTGGATTGGCTGAAAAACCCTAAGCTCAGTATGAAAAAATATCACATTGATAATAGGCCAGTCTATGACTACAGATTCTAATTTCTACTATGAAAAAAACAAATAAAACAAGCTATGAACTCAGAACACTGCTATTAAGCTTGGAAAATTTGCTCAAAATGTGTCACATGATCCAAATATACTGGGAGATTACAAAATCAACCTAGAGAGGAATATGAAGAAGCTATCAAGCGCACTACAGAAATGAATACATGTTCTGTTGTGTTTATTGGAGGGATTACAGCTCCCACTTGTCAGAAAACATGTATATTTAAAATACATAGAGAAATGTATAAAAGGAAAGTCTTTACACACAGATCTTAGAGTGATATAGCTGAAAAGTCCTTCAGAAATTATTTAATCTGGGAAGTTTGAAGTTTTCTTTTTAGCCAAGAAAGCAAAACACTGTATAATCCATTAAACAGATAAAATCAGATCTGCTCTGCTCTCTTGCCCTCTTGTCACAAGAATGTGCGCCACATTCTCCAGCTCCTGAAGATGACAACCTGGAGCAGACTTTTCTACTGCTGGTCTGATACAATCCCCACATTTTACTTCAGAATCAAGAAGTGACTTGCAGATAGCACATATGTACATGCTGTCAGAATTTGAACTAGGATTCTAGCTAGGTTCTCCCTTATTCTTGGCCCACAGAGGTAGTCCATTCTGATACTGTGTTGCCTTATTGACAGAACAGTAATAAATCTCTACCAATAATGTTCAGTAAAGCATTCTGCTCAATGTACACATCATGGCGATGATTTAATAGCTGTCTTAATTCAAATGGCTACATTTAACCCAAATTACAGCTTTATTGAGATATAATTTAGAGACCCTAAAATTCACCCTAAAGTATAAAATTCAGTACTTTTTTAAAAAGTTTTTTGAATGTTGAGGTTTTTTAAAATATACATTTATTTAATTAGAGGTTAATTACTTTACAATATTGTATTGGTTTTTGCCATACATCAACATGTATCCACCACAGGTATACACGTGTTCCCCATCCTGAACCCCCCTCCCTTCTCCCTCTCCGCACCATCCCTCTGGGTCGTCCCATTGCACCAGCCCCAAGCATCCAGTACGATGCGTTTTGCAGTCATCACTGCTAAGCATGGAATAGCTCGTCACCCCCAAAAGACCCCGTATCAACTAGTATACCAGCCAGTCACTCCCTGTTTCTCCCTACCTTCAGCCCTGGTAACCACTAATCAACTTTATATCTCTATGGGCTTGCCTACTCTAGATATCTCATATAAAGAGTTTCATCCATTATATAGCAGTTTTGACCAGCTGTGTTCATTTAACATAATGTTTTCAAGGTTTATGCATGTTATAGCCTGTGGCAGCACTTTGTACCTTCATATGGCCAAATAATAGTCCCTTCTAGGATAAACCACATTTCATTTATCCATTCAGTAGCTGATGGACATTTGGGTTGTCTTCAGCTTTGGGTTATGAATAATGGTGCTATAAATATTTGTATACAAGATTTTGGGTGGTTGAATGCTTTCAGTTCTCTGGGGTATACACCTAGGAGTGGAATTGCTGAGTCATATGGTAACTCTGCTTTTTATCATTTCAAGGAATTCATCACCTACTTCCTAGAGTGTCCGCACCATTTTACAATCTAAGTGGCAATACATGAATATATAAGGGTTCCAGTTTCTCTATATCCTTTCCAATGCTTGTTATTGTCTTTCTTTTTATATTGGCCATCTTGGTGGGTGTGAGGCTGTATTTCATTCTAATTTTTATTTCTATTTCCTGAGTGATTAATGATTCTGAGCATCTTTTCAAGGGCTTATTAGCCATTTGCAAATTTTCTTTGGGGAAATGTCTATCCAAATATGTTGCCCATTTTTAATTGAATTGTCTTATTGTTTTCATTGTTTAGTTATGAGTTCTTTATATATTCTAGATACTTATATCAGTTGTGTGATTTGAAATTATTTCCAAATAAATCTTAAATTATTATTTTCAACTCCATCCTGGAGTTGTATTTTGACTTCTTGGTAGTGTCCCTTAAATATAAAAGATCAGTGATAATAATAAATAACAATCAATGAAGTTCAATTCATTTTTTTCCTTTGTTGCTTCTGTTTTTCATGTCATACCTAAGAAACTGTTGCCTAATACAGAGTCACTAAGGTTTACTCTCATTTTCTTATAAAGTTTTGTAGTTTTAGCTCTTAAATTTAGTTCTATGATCCATTATGAATTATTTTTTATACAATGTGAGATACAGCTCGAATTTCATTTTTTTTTTTTTGCATGAAACTATCTAATTGTTGAATAGACAAGCTATTAGCCATTGAGCTGAATTGGCACCCTTGTTAAAATCAACTGTCCAAAAATGTAAATAACCGATATCTTAAGAGCGCTGGAGAAGGGAAGGCTACCCACTCCAGTATACTGGCCTGGAGAATTCCATACTGTATAGTCCATGGGGTCGAAAAGAGTCAGACACGACAACGATTTTCACATACCATAAAAGAATATATAATATATATGGCATAAGGATTGAAATTATATAGTAATTCCAGAAATATACTGTCCTATTTTTGCTATTCTGGGTCACTTTTATTTCCATATGAATTTTAGTATTAACTTGTCAAAATGCAAAAAATAAAAACTAGCTTGGAATTTTTACAGAAATTACATTAAACCTGTAGAAAAATTTGGACAGTTTTTTCATCTTAACAAGATTAACTTTCAATGATGAACATATTTCTTTCTATGATGTTTTGTAATTTTCAATGTATAAATCTTGTACTTCTTTTGTTAAATTTATTCCTAAGTATTTTATTCTTGTTTGTGGTATAAATAGAATTTCTTTCTTAACTTCACCTTGGGATTCTTCATTACTACAACACAGAAATACAATTTTTTTTTTTTTTGGTATGGATCTTGTATCCTGGAACTTTGTCAAACTCATTTATTAGTTCTAATGGGTTTTTAGTGGATTCCTTAGAATTTTCTATATTAAAATCATACTATAGGGAGCTGGGAGGGGGATTCAGGATGGGGAACACATGTACACCTGTGGCTGATTCATGGCAATGTATGACAAGACCACTCTAATATTGTAAAGTAATTAGCCTTCAATTAAAATGAATAAATTTATTTAAAGAATTTAAAAAGTGCTCAATTTAGAAAAATAAAATAAAATCATACTATCTTCAAATGGAGATAGTTTTGCTTTTTCCTTTCCAATCTGTATGTCTGTTATTTCATTTTCTTGTCTAAATTCCATGCATAGAACCTCCAAAATAATATAGACGCGGTGAGGACTGACATCTCTCTCTTGTTCCTAATCTTAGAGGAGAAAGTATTTAGTCTTTACTAAGTGTGATATTAATTGTTGGGGGGTGGTTTGTAGACATACTTTATTAGGTTTAAAAACTTGCTTTCTATCCCTAGTTATCATAAAGCTTGATATTTTTTTAAAAAAGCTGATATTCTGCATCAAAACTGATATTCTGCTTCTTTTCTTGAGTAAGTACTTCTTTTGTGGAAAGGAAGATTTTTGGAGGTCCTTCCTCCTGGAAGGGATTCTTAAAACGTCTTCTTAACTTTCAAAATGTGTCCTTTTTGCAACTAACATACTTTATCATTACCAGGACAGCAAATCTTCAGACGAACCACTGAAGGCAACCAGCCTTCAATCTTCTGAGAATTTACCACAAATTAAATGTTTTTTTTTTTCTATCTTACCACCATAATCTATTCTGTTCAAACCTAGTTAAAAACTAACTTCTCTCTCCACAAAATGAACAGAATGAAATATAGATTCACGATCATCACAGAGTTTGGCATGCATCCAGTAATTTGAACCTTTCACATCATGCTTTTGTCTTTGGCCATGAAATTCTGTATTTGTTATCTATTGTTGAGAAACAAATTACCCTAAAACACATTGGCTTAAAGCAATGATCATCATGTATTAGCCAGAAATTCCTATCTATTAAACAGATGTTCAGGTTTATGTAATCAAGCAGCTATTGCTGCTTGGTTTCTGTGGAAAAGAATATTGAAGTCGCTTTGTTGAATGGTTCCAGCTTGGGCTCTACTTTGTCATATTCAGATATTGACTGGCTCTGGAAGATTGACTTTTCAGGCAATTCAATTTTAAGGCTGGCAGCTTAGTGTTGGCTTTTATTCAGGGGTCTCAGTTCATCTCAAAGGGCTATTTGAGTATCATCATGATATGACAGCTGGTGTTCTCCAGAGCTAATGCTCCAAGAGAACAAAAAGAAGCTCCAGTGCCTTTTATGACCTAGCTTTGGAAGTCACGCATCATCACATTTGGTACATTCTGTTGGTCATGCAACGCCAGCTCCGATTCAATGTGGGAAGGGCACAAGTGCATGGAGACATGAATTATTTGAGGACATGATACCAGCTTATTGCTACACTACCTATTTAGCTTGAGACCCTGTGGATAAAGAGGCACATGTTCCAATAACAATACTACTAAGATAAATGATGTGCTGAAAATGAGAGATTGTATACTTTAAGAATTCAAAAAAAAGGTAGAGATGGCACCCAACTTCTTTAACATGGGTGTTCGACTGAGAGGGACTCCTGGCTATGGCTGAGAAGTCAGGAAATGATCACCTATTTATTAGTTCCAATAAATTCCTTTGCAGATAGAAAGGAACAGGTGCTTATTTTAGTTTTTTAAGTTAGAAGCAGATTTAGACTCTCTAATGTTTTCTGTACAGACTTTCAACTTCATGGTGGGCAAAGCAACTTCAAACTACCATAGATAATTTTAACTAAACCACTGAAACCAGAAGTTATTGACCACAGTTATAATCTGCCACCAGTATCTAAAGAAAAACCAGTGTCTTCTGAATTTCCACTTTCCTAGGCTGGATAGAGATTACCCAGATGCTGTTTATACTAATCAACATCTAAATTATGACCCTTTCCAGAAACACAGAGTTGTATAGTTTTAAACTACTTGTTTCAAACTCTGGCAAATATATAAATAAAAAATGGAGAATTAATATGTGATTACTATATTATCTGCTTGAACATTAGGAGACATAAATAAATAATTTCCTCCAAAAATGCTAAGTTGGTTCACAGTCACACACTTATTCATCATTGAAACTGAAGTGCCCACGGTTACTGCAAATACTACCCAGCTAAGAAAAGAATTCAAAATAAGGTGTAGGCATTGTTACCATTTGGTAACATTGTTACCAAAAGCCATTGTTATCATTTCCTTTTGTATCTAAGAAGTTTATTACCACCAACAGACAAGATTTTCTACATTCATAATTGTAATCAATTGACCCCAAATCAGCATATTTGCAGTCAAAACCTGAATAAAACAGGACTGCATCCTCTGACAAATGACGCTGAAATTAATCTTTAGATCTACTCCACGTGTGACTTTGCACACAAAGGAGAAACATTCTCCTTCATTTCTAAGATTTATCTAGGAATAATTTAGACTGTTAGAACTTTTACTAAGTGTCTCAGCCTGTGTTAGGTGTTTTTTTGGTGCAGTGGTTCTCAAAATTTTCTGCAGTAAGGATTTTCCTGGGTGCTGTTATTAAAAATGCAGATTTCGGGGGCCCTATCTCCAGAGATGTTGACTAATGGAGGACCTCAAAGTTGCATTTTACCTCCTACCAGGTGACTTTGAAGCAATCATCTAAGACTACAGTTTGGGAATTAGATTATTACAGTATGCAAGTCACACTGTCAGAGCCAAAATTCTGACTCAGCAGACCTGAGTTCATGTCCCAACCACAGCACTAACTAGTCATGTGACCTTCAGTGGTTCCCTTAACCTTCCTAGGACTCCTCCTGATCATGGTGCAAATTTCTGTCTTGTTCTGGTTAGTGCCGAAGACAAAAGAGGCAACATGAAAGAAAGGCTTTCTAAATCATAAAACCTCCATAAATGATATTCAGAATATCCTTACTGCTGAGGCATCTGCCAGAAGTGACCAGGTTACATCATCAATCTTATCACTTAGAAGATATTTACTGCAATTCTACTCTGCATAGGGCTTCATAGCAGATGTACTTCCCTTGGCCTTTATACAACCCTGTAAGAGCATTTCAGGACTCACAAATGGGCAATTAAACCGACAGCCTCTTCCTGAGAGTTCTGCCCTCTATTTGATATGCGCAATTTCCCTTTGATGATTCAGTTGGCACCTCTGTATGAAAGTGCTCCCTCCTCATCCTCCAGGGAAGGCTGTTTTCTCCCATTATGAACTCCACGAGTGAGGAGCATGGCAGGCTTCGCTGTATATTGCACACTTAATTTTTAATGTGTGAAGCCAGACTGCCAATAGTGGGTCTCTCTCCCACTATGCAATGCGCCACTAGAGCTGCTCCAGAAAGGTGTCTTTTTGTTGCTAGAGATCTTGAGATGGTAAGCTGCTTAGTTACTATCCAAACAAGGGGGCACACAATGGAACTCAGCCCTTTTAAGAAATGATCCGAGAAAACCTCAGAGGAAGAAGCGGTTGTATGATTGGCTGACACAAACGTTGAGGGACAAAACGCACTAAGAGGAAACAGAAACCAAGTGTGATAGAGAAAGTGCTTCAGGAAAGGAAGAACCCAGAAAGGCAGATGGGATCAAGATCCATCTTGCTTAAAAACCTTTAGGTGTCCCCAGACTCCCTAAGATAGCAAAACCTTTTACTTGGCAAATCAGAACTTCGTGATCAAGTTCCAACTCGCCTGTCTGGTCTCTGAGCTCTGGTCACAGTCAATTTCAGTGTCTGGAATGAGCTACAGTCTTTCACCCCTGCCTCTGCTTGGACTTCTCCCTCTTCCATCTGCCATTGCTGCTTCACCTCTTGTTTTTCTTTCTCCAGCCCCCGCATACAGAATGAGCTCTCCCCTCTTCACCTTCCTTCCTCCCTGATCACCTTCACCAGGCAAATAGTTTCCCTTGTGAAGCAACTGTAGCCCTTGTTTTATTCATGTGTGTGTGTGTGTGTGTGTGTGTGTGTGCGCGCGCGCGCGCGCACGTGTGCGTACACGTGGGTACTAAGTCGCTTCAGTCATGTCTGACTCTGTGCAAGCCTATGGACTGTAGCCCACCAGGCTCCTCTGTCCATGGGATTCTCCAGGCAAGAATACTGGAGTGAGTTGCCATACTCTCTTCCAGGGGTATCTTCCCCACCCAGGAATTGAACCCGTGTCTCCTGCATTATCTCCTAAATTGCAGGTGGATATTTTTTAAATCACTGAGCCACCTGGGAAGCCCATTTTACTCATAATTATGTCCATTCAAGTTTCCAAATATTTGTCGAGTGCATACAATGTGCCAGGCACTGCTCTAGATGCTGGGGATACAGCAGTGAGCAAGACAAAGCCCCTTCCCTCCCAAGCTTAATGACTTGTGTGTTGCCTGTTTTTCCTGGGAGCAGGAGAGCAGGGTCTTGTCTGTTTAGTGCATTATTGCACTTCCACAGCCTAGAACCCTGCCTGCACACAGAAAACACCTAAGGAATGTTTTGCTTTAACACTTTAAAGCTTTAACACTAAATTGGACTAAAGAAGGCTGGCTAGGTATCTGTTTTGCATCACAGACTGTAGGCAATTTGAGGGTAGAGGTTATACATTTACCTCTCGCATCTGCAGAGCAGAGCCATGTACCTGGCAGGGACCAGATGCTCATGGATAAATAACACTCTCTAAGCTTAGTGTTGTAGCTACATCCATGCACTTTATGTTCAGAAGCTAGCTGATCAACTTAGATAATTATTCAACCTGGGATAGCTTAAGATCAAAGAGTTACCCTAAGAAATCTTTCTCTTACTTTAGGCCCTCAGACAGATGTGGGAAGAAGCAGAATCTGTGTGTGGGGAGGTCTCCCTGCTGCCGATGAGGCAGTTTGGCTGGTGGGAGAAAAGGTTTTGGAATACCCACCATTTGCCATAGAGCCTGTAGCAAACTCAACAATATTTTTCAGTGTTAGGAGGGTTGGTTTATTTGGGAAGTCACTCATTAGGTTGAAGATTCTAAAATTCCAAGAGTTCCATGCATGAATGTAGATTTCACAGCTGTCCACCTGTTTTCAAGCTCTTGGGCTGCTGCACCATGGCCTGAACTTCACCCCTGATCCTCCTAGCTATCCATTATGAACACTTGTGCTCAGAGTACAAGTTCAAGAACAGCCAGCCTTTGTTTATTGCTAATATGCAAAGGAGTTCCGGATACTACAAGTTAGTGGTGTATTCATAGGCTCATTTAAACAACTGAAACTCAACATATTTTATGAGGTTTGGAAGACAAAATACATTCCTCAAATGACATATCTCAAAGAATCTACAAAGGGTTTTTAAGTCACTAAAGGTTTTCAAATAGGAGAAAGAGGCAATTTGGTTATAATCCAGATAAGTAGGGAAAAGTCAAATCGTAGGAAAAAATATATCATAGACAATTCACCAGGGGGTAATCATATGGGGAATTCTGAGAGCTGACCATAAGCACTAGGTAACAATTTAATCTCCATGTAGACACCTCTCACACACACATTTTGCAATGACAATGAACATGGCAGATGAGACCATGAGGAAAAAGCTGAATAAGAGCAAAGGCAAATGGAAATGGTATACAGAATATAATGAAAAAGAAGAGATTCTGCAAAAATGAGAAATTTGTCGATTTTACAAAAACTGGGAATAGTCTACATAATATACCCTGGGCAATCACCCAAGAGGGAAGAAAAGGATCTATTCAAAACTTGCCTGATGACACTTCCATGATGAAGTGTCAACATTTCAGGTAACAGCATAAGTTATGATGTCTTAAAGGCCGTTTTCAGAATTCCACTGTAATACTTGTGAATCCCACAATACTGTTCATATTCAACAATGTAGTTTGTGATTCTGTTTGAAAAAAACACCTTTCAGAAGTAAGACCTCCTGTGATTAAGTTTCTAACCCGAGTGATATTTTATGGCCAAATTAGAAAGCCTGGAAAAGAAAGATTGTAGTGAAGGTGCTGACTCAGCAGTGACTTGCAGAATGGCAATGGGACAGTATTTTAATGATGCCAGAGCTCAAAAGCATCATCCCTAAGATTAGCATACTTGTTAAAAAATTAAAAAAAATTAAGAACTTTCAACCATGCATAAGCATTCTGCCACTGGTCAGCAGAAAGGGGATATCTGCATAAATAATAAGATTAGGAGTTAGGGTCAGAAAATTTTAAAGGAATTATACAGTGACCTAAACAATCTGTGGAACTCCAAATTCTATCCAGTCTCTTTTTACCTAACAAGTTCCAGAAGGGTGTTCTTTAGCATGGTCCCTGGCAGATTTTGACAGTTTACATGGTCATTCCCAACCTTACAGTCAATCTTCCAGTTGATTAGCAAAAATTGTCTCTAATGAATTCACATACCTGAAACTGATTTAGCATCTACCATATACCAAGCACTTGGGATAAATTAAAGTCAGTCTTTACTCTCAAGAAATGTCATAGTTTACAAGGGGAATATAGCCTAATTTCAGTCCGGAATGAATTATGCACTAATAGAGACGAGTAAGTAGAGAGAACTACGGGAATGCAGAGATGATACTTGACCTGGGTTGAAGGAGGTCAATGAAAGGAAAGGTTTAAGCTTTGACTTAAGGATCTTAGGGTTGACTCCCTTTTTGCACACTTCACTAGAGTATTTTTCAGGTCCAAAGTGAAGCATCAGCTTCAGACATTAAAACCAGTTTAATGCTTATCTATGGGTAGATCAGCTGATGAAGTGAAGAGAGTAAGTGTTGGCCTTAAAACAAGACTGCAAGTTGGCTCACTATTTAGCCAATAGCTGAATGACCTTGAGCACTTGAGCAAATTTCTTAGCCTTGAGCTCCTCTAAGACAGGAATAACATACCAATTCATATGAACATTTAGAGATTTGAAGAAATTAATGTAGGCGGTGCATCTGACAGAAAGCATCAAGAATATCCTCAATAAAACAATACCTGCAGTATTGTATCTGCTGTTGCAGTCACTCTGTTTACTAAATTATTAGACATGAGCAATTTAAATAATTAAGGTTTTTCAATTTGAAGTCACCAGATACAAGAGAGTTTTCATAAACATGGCTCTATTCCTACATTTCTTACTGTGTGATTGAAGGAGGCTGTTTATCAAAATAGTACAAGGCAGTGCTTTCTAATAAATTTTCTGCTATGATGAAAACATTTACTAGCCACATGTGGCTACTCAATGCTTAAGTGTGACCACTGTGAATGAGGATTTGAATTTTTAATTTTAGCTCATCTTGATTTACATATTAATTAACTATATGTTCTGCATGTTTATGTTCCTGCCAAATTCATGTTGAAATCCTAATTCCCAAAGATGATGGTAACAGGAGGGGTGGCCTTCAGGAGGATGAAGTCCTCGTGAGTGGGTTATGCCTGATAGAAGAAGCTCTTGACAGATTCCTAGCCCCCTCTTCTGCTATTTCATCATCCATCAGGAAGTCTGTGACCAAGAAGGGGCCCTTACTGTACCATGTTAGCACTCTGATCTCACACTTCCAGCCTCCAGAACTGAGAGAAATAATGTCTATTGGTTATCAGCCACTCTGTCCATAGGTATCTTGGTATAGTACCCTGAATGGAGTAAGACAAATGTGTAGCCATGGGTTGCCAAACTGGATGGTGCAGTTCTATGGTGGTTGTTAAACATAAAGATACCCAGATCCTACCACAGACCCAATCAGGAAGAACCCTGAGTATCTGCATTTTTAGAACACACACTAGAAGATTCTTACACATGCAGACATTGAGAATCACTGCTCTCTGTCACTTTGATTTCAGAACTTATGTGTTCACGGATGGACCCTGAGGTTATAAATTAAAAGAGATATATTTCCTTGGAGGCTATTCTGTTTTAAAGGAAGTTTTGGTATTTTGTAATCTAGTTAAGGCTTATGGAGGTGGGTCATCTCTCTTCTGTAGATTCATCAGGAAAGCCATCCAAAGGAGGCAAGCACGAGAACAGAAACTAAAAGGACAGGAGTGTGGTTAGAATGTGAATTTAGAGACAAATGCAATAATACTAAAAAAGCCTTTATTGTCTCATTGAAATAAATTAGATAATAATATAGTAAATATTAATTGATCATTTACTTTCTACTGAGATATTTCACCTGTACTATCTTAATTTCCCCAATGACCCTAAGAGGAGATACTACTATCATCTTCCATTTCACATCTGAGGAAATGAGTTCAGAAACTCTTAAGATCATAGAGCTTGACCATAAAGTAGTGTCAGAGTCAGTCAGGGAAAGCAATTGATCCAGGATTCAAAGGAAGCCATTCAATCTTCAATGAGCTGAACTGAAATACTGGTCAAATATTTGTTGCAGAACAGTATTTAGGAGACACAAAAGATGGAAAGCACAAAAACAACCAAATAATAGCTAGCTATCAATTAGTGAGCACTTACTACTGCCAAGCCCTCTGGTGGGATTTTACACTTATCATTCAGAGTTTTCTCCTAACAAGTCGCCAACAGGCATTGAACAACGATGGGAACAATAAAAAATTACCAAGCATGCACTCAAACAGCCATGCGTAGGAATCACTTCACATGAAGAAAACTTTCTCCCTTTAGTTCACCTTCATTTAGGTCTCCAAATCAGAAAAGCATGTACTAGTGAAGAGATATATGCAGTGCTCATGTAAAGTGCCAACAATTACAGCTTCATCCACCTTTCCATGCTGAAATGACACATTCTGTTGATTTCTTAAACGTGTAGGCTGTGTCTTTCACCTCTGGGTTATATTAATGAATTCAGGAAACTCTAGGGTCACTTTCTGATATGTCAACATCTGTTGGTAGTTTTCCATTATATAGTAAGGGATTCTTCTGCACACACAAGCACTCACACACTCCACAAACCAATACAGAAAACTGGAGACAGAGAAGAGAAATATCTATAAAACAGATTTCAGGCAGAAAGTATTTTTTTAAGAAGTACATGAATATTTTATCTCATAAATAAGGGCTTCCCAGGTGGTGCTAGTGGTAAAGAATCTGCTTGTCAATGCAGCAGACATAAGAGATGCTGGTTTGATCCCTGGGTTGGGAGGATTCCCTGGAGGAGGAAATGGCAGCCCACTCCAGTATTCTTGCCTGGAGAATCCCATGGATGGAGGAGCCTGGCAGGCTACAGCCCATAGGGTTGCAAAGGGTTAGACATGGCTGAGAGTCTGAGCAACCAAATATGGTCTATATAGTAACAATAATAAATTTACCAAAACATTAATACGTCAGGGGTTTTAAATTCCCCACAATCTTTTGAATATTAGACAAGGTTTTCTATTTAATGTACTAACCCCTGGATTTCAAACTGTATATAGTACTAAATTAGAGCTGCGTCTAGAGATCATGCTTCAACAGTAACCAATGGTAAATGTATTTTTTAACAATATTAATTTCTTCATCTCCCTTATCTCCCAGGAACTTTTTTAAGGCAAGGCAAAGTTAAAACTTTCATTGTAATTTTCTTCTCCCTCAAATAACCAAGGGCTTATTCATTCTTCTGGGTTCGATCCATACCTTAACATATGCAGTCTTTAAAATGTGGGTTTATTAGCAGAAGGTAGAACTACAGAATACTTGAGAAAAAAACATTACTATGACACTGCACATCATCAAAGAACCCAGAGGGCATGTACTTTTTTTTATTGGTAAATGGTTTTAATTTACATAGCAATTCCTATTTCTTAACATTAGATGCTCAGAAAACTCACTGGAGAAAAATGTTGAGATTGGCTCTGTGGAGAAAGAAGGTATCTACAAGCATTGACCTGTTATGTCTGCCCTGCTGAAAGTAATGGAAATGGTGTTCCAATTGCTTAATGTTACTTGCCACTAATTTTGTTTATATTTTACCTTAATTAATAAAATGACTGCCACATCAAAATGCAGTCTTATCAAGGCTCTTTAGCAAGAGCACAGCAGAAATAGTATGAAGATACGTGTTGGCTAACACCCAAATCAAAAGCTTTCCCATTGCATCATGCTGCAATCATCCTATGTTTTTCTTTCTTTTCCTTTTAATTTTTTTTTTTCTCAAAATCAACAGTACTTTGTTAAAATCTCACTAAAAACAATAGAAAAGCTGATCAATACATAGACAAGAACAGTCCTTCAGAACATTACACCGAAAGAAAAATGGCTATGCCCTTGAAAGGAAAGCTACTTTTATTTATGTTAATAAAGCTTTATTTGTTCTCTAGTCGTTAAGTTTATAGAAATTAAACGTCTTGACTATTTGTCTTTTGCCAACATGAATTTAAAAGTGGCTTTAAAAAATCTCATTAACGTTGTGCTTCTTTTTTCTGTCCCAAGCTGATTCAATACAAAACAGATTACCTCCTGTCTGTGCCACTAAAATGCACATAAATATTTCACAAACCAATTTATCTAAAAATTTTGTCATTCCTCATTCTGAGTCTGGACATAGAGCTCACTATAAAACACTTCAGGCTTTTCTGATAACATAATCACTGAGGCAAGAGTATATTTCTTGTTTTGATTCTTGCCTGGGCTCAGAACATTCCTCTTGGAATGTTTTCAGAATGTCCCTATGTCGCACTGGTGCACACCTAGTTAACAACACTTGCTGAGAATAACTAGAAAATATGTAATTGTGGTAATTTGATGGTCAGAAGGCTGACAGAGTCCACACTATTGAACCATAGGGGAAAGGGAAAGCAATTTACTCATTCTGGTAGGGAGAATGATAGTTCTCACATGAACAGTCATCCAGCACACTGAGAAAGATGCAGAAAAGAATTGAGGAGCCTAACTGAAGTCACAGTTAGGACACTGAATTTAGCAACTCTCTATTCTGCCAGCTCATTCACCAAAAGTGATGTCAGACACTGGCTACCTCCAGACCAGTGACTGGCAAAAATTTTCTGGAAAATGTCAAACAGTAAAAGATTCTTGCTCTGGGGGCATGTAACCTCTGTTTCAACTATTCAGTACTGCTGTGGCAGTGCCATAATAGCTGTTCATAGATAATAGTTATACAAATGAGTGTTACTGTGTTCTGATAAATCTATATTTACAAAAACAACTGATGGGCCAGCATAGCTCCGACAAACTGTCATTGGCTGACTCCTGCTCCAGAGGACAAAAATCATGGATCTCTCTGGGGCTTCTCTACCATCCTTGCTTCCTTGCTATCTACGAACTCTTTCTTCTTGCAGTCCAGGCTGTGAGCTCTGAGACCAGGGTTGGTACCCTTCTCATCTGTATCCCCAGCAAATTAAACAAAGCTTACAGTATGGGAGGTGCTCAATAATCAGTAGTTGACTGAGCAGGAGATTGAACAAAAAGTCAGGCCCTTCCTCAGTGTTTGGAATTCTTTCATTCAGTCAGCATTGGCTTGGCTAACTTTAAAGATGCAGATATTCCCCACAGACACTAGAAGATTCTCTCCTAAACCTCTATGCATGCAAAATGCCCTCTCCTGATACAAAATACATATTACAAAGTTATAGCATACATTTATTCAAATTACATGACATCAAATGCACTTACTTTGAAAAAGAAAAAAAGTAATGTGCAAATGGAAGAGAAGAGAAAGATAATTTGGTTGCAAATTCCTGACCTCTCAAATTGAGACTCTCTCATCTCAATGATTCTAGGGTTTAAGAGTATTTTTCACACTACATGACTCTCTATGCAAGCCAATTATCATCATATATTTAATGGAAGAAAGAGTAAACTTGACTAATCCTGGTAATTTGTCTTGGTAGACTTTTTTTTTTAATATAAATTTATTTATTTTAATTGGAGGTTAATTACTTTACAATATTGTATTGGTTTTGCCATACATCAACATGTATCCGCCACAGGTGTACACGTGTTCCGCATCCTGAACCCCCCTCCCTCCTCCCTCCCCGTACCATCCCTCTGGGTGGTCTCAGTGTACCAGCCCCGAGCATCCAGCATCATGCATTGAACCTGGACACTGATGTGTCCTCATATCCATCTGCAACCTGGCATAAATGTAGCCATACTGTATCTAGTCTGAGTGCCATCGAGATTCAATAAAGAGAAACTGACATCACCTCTATAAGTAATATATACAGTTTACACACTGCAAGTTGAACTTGAAATCAATACCTGAAACAGAAACCATTCCACAACACGGTACACATCACGTGTTCAAGGTTGGCAGACTCCTGGAGAAGTAGGGACTCCTGCGGAACGTTGGGACGTGAGCTGGTTGGACCCCATGATACGATGAACAGGTACTTCTGAACTGGCTACAGCACAGAGCAAACTTCAGTAGGATGAACATCAGTGAAAAAGATACACTAAAATCTGAAGCCTATTTCCTATCCATCTCAGCTGTCAGGAGAATAAAGAATCAGCAAAAACCATTTCACTGGGGCCTGAATATTTGGGCTGCTCCTCAGGGCAGGTTTTGTAAGGGGGCTGAGTGAAGCCTCAATACAGATTTTAATTTCAGCTGATTCTTACTGAAGGTATTGATCTCTGGAACTTGTTAAATTTAAGGCTGAGAGGATACACCTGAGAGTGAAAGGCTCAAAATGTGAAAGCTGCCCAGGTCTCACGGGCCTCTCCAAGGGCCAAAGAACAAGATATAATTTTTCATGCTCATAACCCAAGACTTTTAAACCAAAGAGTGTTATTTCTGTTAATAAGAAAACCAAAGGTGATGTCTGGCTATCCAACTAGCAGATGATTATGATAATGACAGTTCTAAAATGAAATTTGCAGCCAAAGCTATTTGGAGATAAACTAAAGATGCCAGCCCTATTTGGAAATGACTGAAGAGACCACATATGAGTTTTTATTATCTTGGTTAAATAAATGGGAAACATAAAATCTAGGAGATGAAACCAAAGGACTTTTTAGTCATTTCTATTGATTGGAAGACAGCTCCAAAAGGACTCCAGACCATTTAGAAAACAAACAATAATTTTTCCTGTGTGTCTTCCAAGCAAGGTTTTTTTTTTTTTTTTCCTTTCCTCTCTATGGCATTTGGGAGAATTCCACTTCCAGTAAAGAAAATGTTTATTTATCAGATGTTCTTGACAGAATAGTAATCACCATTTTTGTAGTTACTTTTAATATCTTGTGGCAATGAATTTCTGATTTAAGATCACAGACCTATCAAAAGTTTCCTGCACACCACTGAATACTGACTTCAGCACGGATTTCAATAGGATGATCCAGAGCATGTTTTAAAGCACAAAAACAGCAAACAAAAACAGAGAAAAGCTACTAAATAAAAAAATAAAGCAATAAATTAAAAACAAATAATTTCCCTGGATCCTCTCTGAATATGCTTTGAATGCATGGTTTCAAAGTCATACTGATTGCTTCTGAGGGTAATCTGAATTGTAACACACATTGAGCTAGTATTACCTGGCACTCCAACATGAAAGCGAGTTTGTTCATATTGCAATAAAGAACCTGAGAACACTACTTCCAGGGTTTATGAAGTCAGAAATGCACCCTAGTTAATGGTGATAGAATTAACAAAATTGAGTTCTAACTCATCTCCCTCATTTAGCAGCTAAAAATAGGTATAAACCTGAGAGAAGTAACAATCTCTCCTTCCCTTGGTTTTTCATCTGTAAAATGGACATGTTAATATCTGTTTCAAGTTTAAAGATAACATGAGTTAAAGATAATGTAAGACAATTTTTTCCCCGGCACAAAATTTACACTCAATAAAGTGTAGCTATTATAAAAATAAAGATGACAATGTTTTGCATTTCAAACTTTAAATTTATTGTCAATCATCCTAGCTCAAAGTGTAGGTCTCCTCTTTTGGAGACAATACAGTTGAAACAGGTTAACAATAGTGGATCCATTTACTGTACAGCAGATATTGTGCTAAGCAACATTTACTCATTTTCTCATTTAGTAGAGACCACACCATACTTTGGGCTTCCCTGGTGGCTCAGAGGTTAAAGTGTCTGCCTCCAATGCAGGAGATGGGTCCGATCCCTGGGTCAGGAAGATGCCCTGGAGAAGGAAATGGCAACCCACTCCAGTGTTCTTGCCTGGAGAATCCCATGGACGGGGGAGCCTGGTGGGCTATAGTCCATGGGGTCGCAAAGAGTCGGACACGACTGAGAGACTTCATTTCACTTCACGCCACACCATATTTTCCATTTCCATTTTGCAGATGAAAAAAACTGAGGCCTGAAAAAGTCAAGCAATTTGCCTAAAGTCTCTCATTTAATATGAATCAAATCCAGGAGGAAAAAAAGGCCCCAAACAACTGAGCTAGCAAACAAACAAGCAGGCAAAATACTGCCTCATTTTAAATCCCATGCTTATGTGCACCACGTAACGTTGCCTGTACATTCAGATTACATGCCTACCTTTAGGTCTTCATCCCTCCTTGCTTCCAAGACTCTGGTTAGAAGAGGCAAGCTTGCAGGTCAAAAGCTCAGATACAATGACTGTAGGTCAAGCACTCTTTTTCTTCCTCTGGACCTTATGCCAGGATCCTGGCCCCTGGTTCTGCCTCAGGAAAGCCGGCAGGGTTCTTGTGCTTTGCTTACCCTATTCTCATCGACTAGCATGTCCTGCCACAGCCCTCAGTTTCTTCAAAAGAACTCCAGAATCAGAAATGGCACCCTTGGGCCAAACGCAGTCTACCTGACCCCGGGGTTTAGACCACCTGGTATTCGAGGCTGGGGGTAGGGGGGAGTAGCAACCTAATTATTGCAACCACCTGCCTGCCATCACTGTCGTGTTCCTGACTGCTGCCAGGTGCTAAGCTGGCAGGCTTGGATCAATCAGTAATTGTAACCAAACCTGAGTGCAATTAATTACATAACTTTAAGCTGTTCACATTTAATAACCCTGAAATTACTTCATGAAACTGCAGTGTAGTAGAAGATTGCAGCAAATAAAGGAAAATAGCTGCGGATAAGGTTTCTGTAAGTATTTTCTTCAGGTCTGGATCTAACTTAATCCTCATATATCCTGTGTATGCCCAACTTGTCCTATTTACCATAGGTAAAGGAGAAGAGAAACAGAAGACTCAGTGAAATGCCATGGGCTTAGGTAAGAGGATAAGAACTTTGCTAACTGTGATCATAGCAGGCATTTAAATTCCCTAGATCTTACTGCAGCCCAGAAGCAAAAGAAAGTCCCAGGAATAACGGTAGCAGGAAGTGGTCGAATATTCATTAAACCCATTTCTTTCTCTTGGGTGAACAGAGAAATTAACTTTGCCAGATCTGGCCCCTGAAATATGCGCAGAAGTAATACATACGACATTCACCCTGAAACTCAGCAGGTGATGTCCTGTACACCTTCTCTTTGCTCACTAGCTGACTGATGCAGTAGAGAATATGAGGATGTTTAGAAAATGGATGGAAGGATCCACTGAACTACCATATGAAAAGTCATTTGCCGAGTATGCAATCAGACTATATGACAAGACTGAGACATATAAATGCATATGATATTAAGCCACAAAGAATTGTTTATTATTAATACAATGGCTAACATTAATTACTGATTAATAAAACACCTGACACAGAATTTTTCATCAGCCCTAAAATGTGAAGGAAAGAAAATTAATTTAAACAATTAATTATTAATATATTAATTAAAGAGTTAATATATTTAGAATATATGATTCACACCTAAGTTTGCGCACAGCTTTAATATTACAAAAATTGGATTTTCCATGTAACAGTCTAAGTAACATACCAGCAATAAGCATCATAAAAAGCAAGTATTTTACATCACAGGTTGTTTTAATAACAATTTCATTAGAGTCATATTGACAGGGTTCTCTTGCTCAAGAAAAGTGTTAAGGTTAGAGTTGCCATCTCAGCCATTCTACCAGGAGAACACCAGAGATTGATCAGACCAGCATAAGAATCTTAACCACCCATGAAGTGCTCTCTGAAAATATGCATGATGCTAATACTTGGGGGTTATAAATAAATAAAATATGAACAAATGAAATAAATTTACTTTAAGAGCTCAATTCCAAAACTCTTCAAAGCTATAGGAGAGCTTTTCAAATTACATCTAAGAAATACCCTCATGTAGATCCATATTGTTCAATTTTCATACAAAGTCTCCACTCTCTCCAGCCCCTCATCTGGCCTCTTTGTCAGCTTCCAGTTAGGACAATCCTGTTGCCCTCAACCTGCAGCAGTTTTTAGCTTCAGGTTGAGGGCAACACTATCATGGCCACTTTTTCCATTTAACTGATTTGAAGCGTCTGGGAAATAAATTCTATTAGAACACTAATTGGGTCTGATGTGAATATTGATCTATAGGGAGATGTACCTCACAGAGCACTGGATTACATTAGATTTGATAACATTTAAAAATATTTGCATAGAAAATTATGCTACATCCAAACACCAAGGAGAAAGACAATAGCAGGCATGAGCAGAGTGTGGCTTCTTTTACTTATTCATGGTAAAAAGGATAACTACTGATTTGCCTGTCCATCATTCCCTTTACTTGGAGTATTAACACTCAAGTTTCCCTTGGGAACCAAGCCTCTCTTGCCATCAGTTCTTATGGTTCATCAATGGCTGGATTCCACCTTTCACTCCTTCTTCCCTGCAGTTTCAGAATCCTGTGGACAGGATCCAAGTCTGGCCAAACTTGGGGGGCATGCCATCCCCATCTTCTCTTTGGTTCAGGGAGGTTATGGTAGTAATCTGGCTCTCAAAGGAATTGTGTTGAAAGATGTACTCTTCCCATTGGAAATTCTAACCTGGCAGCAGATAAACCTGGATGTGGTGGAGGCAATCCCATCACTCCTTCGAAGTGGCTACCTAAGACTGAAGCCCAAACAGAGAAGAAGTGACCCAAAGCACAATTCATTCTGCCTGTGTGTAAGCACCTTGATCAAAATGTATTGTACATAAGCAAATCAATTACCTTTATGCTTCTTCTAGGCACCATTCAGTTCAGTTCAGTCACTCAGTCGTGTCCGACTCTTTGCGACCCCATGAATCGCAGCACGCCAGGCCTCCCTGTCCATCACCATCTCCCGGCATTCACTCAGACTCACATCCATCGAGTCAGTGATGCCATCCAGCCAACTCATCCTCTGTCATCCCCTTCTCCTCCTGCCCCCAATCCCTCCCAGCATCAGAGTCTTTTCCAATGAGTCAACTCTTCGCATGAGGTGGCCAAAGTACTGGAGTTTCAGCTTTAGCATCATTCCTTCCAAGGAAATCCCAGGGCTGATCTCCTTCAGAATGGACCGGTTGGATCTCCTTGCAGTCCAAGGGACTCTCAAGAGTCTTCTCAGCACCATTAGGTTTCTCTAAAAGCAGCAAGTCTAATATCATGGGGATGAATTAAGCTGATAGCAACAGGGTCAGATTTTCCTGGCAGTGGTGTAGTCAGGTATCATTTATTATAAGCTGTCCAAAATTGTTTCACTCACTGATTTATACCAGTGTCACCATACTGGTAGTTACTTTTTGAGGGACTTACCAAAAAGTCATGAGCTTTTTAACCCAAGTAAAAGTTATATGGATTCCAGGGACAGTTGCGAAAATGGTAAAAATTGCAGATTCCTAAGCTCTTTATGGATAGATTCTGATTTAGGAGAACTTGGATCACTCCACGAATCACCGTTTTCATCAAGCAGTCTAGATGATTTCGATATAGGTAGCCATACTTTATGAAATAGTACTGTGACAAGTGGATGAGAACTCAGGGACTAAAATAATACACAAATGAATTTCAAATCCTGTTTCTACTGCCTACAGGCGATACCTAGGACAACGGGTAATCTTTTAATCTTTTTATGCTTCAGCTTCCTAATTTACAAATGAAGATAATAAAGCCATCATAGAGGGCTTTGCAAGATAAAGCTTATAAAGTATTTAGCACAAAGCCTCTCATACCATAAGACTCCAACAATGGTTATCTATTGGTAATTCATTTACATGGATTAGCTTCTCAGATAAACCAATTATTACTAATTAGAAATATACAAGACCTTGAAGCAATGAAACATAGAATATATAAATTTTTCTGTGGAAAAGAGGACATAGGCTCAGTCTGATAAAAGTTCTAGTGTACAAAGGATGGGAAAAAAAAAAAAAAAAAAAATCCTACCTCATCTATTATCTGGCCTAAAGCCACTTAGGACTAATGTCCTTAAGTTTAATGGCTTACCAGTACAGTTTTAGGTCTCACACTGAAAAGTCTTGTACATTAAATAGCAATCCCTAAACTCTTCCTGTTTAAAAAAAGAATAACAATGCCCTAAACACGGAAGTGAGTAGGCAATGGAACTGGTTTAGCAGCTTGTATAATAGGCGTAGCTACACAAGGGAGGATGTTCATGGTGAAAGTTGAGGAGGAAATAAGCATACCTGTACAAGGTACAGGTCTATAAGTCATCCTGACATGGAGGACAGGCTTTGAAGGAGGACTGGTTGTTCCGAGTTTAAATTACCAAGGTCCCATTTACTAGAAGAGCCATGACATTGATGAGTCACTTAGCTTCTGGTTTCCAGAGGAAAATGAAGCTAGTCTCATTTGGTTGTGTTCAGGACTCAATGAAATATCTGATGTAAAATATTTAATAGAATGCTTAACATAGGATGAGTGCACTATTTTTGTTATTACTGTGGTTTTACCATGGAGATACTACTTTTAAAAGTAATTAGCAAGATGAGGATAGGAAAAAACATACAAAATATTTCATATTTCTATAGATGTGAGAGTGGGGAGAAGAAACAATCAGAAGGAACCCAAGGAATTAATTTCAATTAATTTCAACAAGTGGCAAAAGAAATAAAGAAGAGGCAGGCTTAAGAAAGTACTTCCTGCTAGTCCAGTGTTGCGTGCCCTCATTTCCTTCATTGGCATTGCCCATACGCATGGTGGAGCAGCAGGAACCCATGGGCACTAACAATGGCTCTGATGTTAGTGGACCTTCAAGGGCTATCTCCCAAATCCATTTTTAGCCTTTGCTGCCATAACAGTTGCAAGAAGAAAAAAAAAATCAATTTCACAGTCCTCTCCTTTTCCAAAATGCCTGGGCTTTGGCTGATAAAGCGATGATTTAAGTCAATGGCTGAGGTGGAAATGTGAGTATGTTCTTAAAGGATAATCACCAGGCTCCTTCTTGAAATGCATCTGTTTTTAACCAATTTCTCAACCTCTGAGAGGGGTAATTAAACAGAGAGGTGCACAAAACATAAATAGTGGAAACTGAAAACTAGCTTCATTAGCCTCCTTATCTTTGGTAACTGCAGGTGTGTGCTAATGAATTACATGACTGGTAAAATAAAATTAAAGGCAGCTGCATGTGTTTACAAAACTGCAGCCACAAATTACAGGTATCTGTAGCATCCATAATTCATCCATAATTGACAATTTTCATATTACTGGAATAAAGAATCAAGTCATGCAGATGATTACAGCATTTGCCTCTCAGCACTAGAGATTTTGTTTCATTTCCTTTGCAGCATCTCCACTGAAATAAATGGCAGTTTTATGGGTAGAGTTATATGTCAAGGTAAAGGACCAAATATGGCAGACAACCCAGAACCCAGTTCTGTCTCCCATGTTGCCAACTTCAGTTTCCCATCAAGAGAGAAGTGAGCTTACACATAAGCTTTAGAAATGTACACACTGGGCCCCCATTTGACATTGCTAGCTAGAAAACTGAGGTAAGGATTCTATATCTACATCTCAATGTCTTCACCCGTTAAATAGGATAATAATAGTGCCTACCTCACGAGGTTGAAAAGTTGTAACCAACCTAGTTTGAAGACACTTGCAGAATATGTAAGGGATATTCTATATTTTAGAGAAGTAAATGACAACCATTCCAGTATTCTTGCTGGGGAAACCCCATGGGCAGAGAAAGCTAGTGGGCTACAATCCATGGGGTCATAAGAGATGGACACAACTTAGAGACTAAATCAACATCACCATTCTATATTTAACCATGTAGGGTGGTGGGGAGGAGATACCCCTCATCCAAGGTAAGGAGTAGCAGCTGCGCTTTGCTGGAGCAGCTGTGAAGAGATACCCCACATCCAAGGTAAGAGAAACCCAAGTAAGATGGTAGGTGTTGCAAGAGGGCATCAGAGGGCAGACACACTGAAACCATACTCACAGAAAACTAGTCAATCTAATCACACTAGGACCACAGCCTTGTCTAACTCAATGAAACTAAGCCATGCCCGCGGGGCAACCCAAGACGGGCGGGTCATGGTGGAGAGGTCTGACAGAATGTGGTCCACTGGAGAAGGGAATGGCAAGCCACTTCAGTATTCTTGCCTTGAGAATCCCATAAACAGTATGAAAAGGAAAATGATAGCATACTGAAAGAGGAACTCCCCAGGTGAGTAGGTGCCCAATATGCTACTGGAGATCAGTGGAGAAATAACTTCAGAAAGAATGAAGGGATGGAGCCAAAGCAAAAACAATACCCAGCTGTGGATGTGACTGGTGATAGAAGCAAGGTCCAATGCTGTAAAGAGCAGTATTGCGTAAGAACCTGGAATGTCAGATCCATGAATCAAGGCAAATTGGAAGAGGTCAAACAAGAGATGGCAAGGGTGAACGTCGACATTCTAGGAACCAGCAAACTAAAATGGACTGGAATGGGTGAATTTAACTCAGATGAACATTATATCTAGTACTGCGGGCAGGAATCCCTCAGAAGAAATGGAGTAGCCATCATGGTCAACAAAAGAGTCCAAAATGCAGTACTTGGATGCAACCTCAAAAACGACAGAATGCTCTCTGTTCGTCTCCAAGGCAAGCCATTCAATATAACAGTTATCCAAGTCTATGCCCCAACCAGTAACGCTGAAGAAGCTGAAGTTGAATGGTTCTATGAAGACCTACAAGACCTTTTAGAACTAACACCCCAAAAAGATGTCCTTTTCATTATAGGGGACTGAAATGCAAAAGTAGGAAGTCAAGAAACACCTGGAGTAACAAGCAAATTTGGCCTTGGAATGTGGAATGAAGCAGGGCAACGACTAATAGAGGTTTGTCAAGAAAATGCACTGGTCATAGCAAACACCCTCTTCCAACAACGCAAGAGAAGACTCTACATATGGAAATCACCAGATGGTCAACACCAAAATCAGATTGATTATATTCTTTGCAGCCAAAGATGGAGAAGCTCTATACAGTCAACAATAACAAGACCAGGAGTTGACTGTGGCTCAGATCATGAACTCCTTGTTACCAAATTCCGACTGAAATTGAAGAAAGTATGGAAAACCACTAGACCATTCAGGTATGACCTAAATCAAATCCCTTATGACTGTACAGTGGAAGTGAGAAATAGATTTAAGGGACTAGATCTGATAGATAGAGTGCCTGGTGAACTATGGAATGAGGTTCGTGCCATTGTACAGGAGACAGGGATCAAGCCCATACCCATGGAAAAGAAATGCAAAAAAGCAAAATGGCTGTCTGGGGAGGCCTGACAAATAGCTGTGAAAAGAAGAGAAGCAAAAAGCAAAGGAGAAAAGGAAAGATGTAAGCATCTGAATGCAGAGTTCCAAAGAATAGCAAGAAGAGATAAGAAAGCCTTCTTCAGCGATCAATGCAAAGAAATAGAGGAAAAGAATAGAATGGGAAAGACTAGAGATCTCTTCAAGAAAATTAGAGATACCAAGGGAACATTTCATGCAAAGATGGGCTCAATAAAGGACAGAAATGGCATGGACCTAACAGAAGCAGAAGATATTAAGAAGAGGTGGTAAGAATACACAGAAGAACTGTACAAAAAAGATCTTCACGACCCAGATAAATCATGCTGGTGTGATCACTCATCTAGAGCCAGACATCCTGGAATGAAAGCATCACCACGAACAAAGCTAGTGGAGGTGATGGAATTCCAGCTGAGCTATTTCAAATCCTGAAAGATGATGCTGTGAAAGTGCTGCACTCAATATGCCAGCAAATTTGGAAAACTCAGCAGTGGCCACAGGATTGGAAAAGGTCAGTTTTCATTTCAATCCCAAAGAAAGGCAATGCCAGAGAATGCTCAAACTACCAAATAATTGCACTCATTCACATGCTAGTAAAGTACTGCTCAAAATTCTCCAAGCCAGGCTTCAGCAATACGTGAACCATGAATTTCCAGATGTTCAGGCTGGTTTTAGAAAAGTCAGAGGAACCAGAGATCAAATTGCCAACATCTGCTGGATCATGGAAAAAGTAAGAGAGTTCCCGAAAAACATCTATTTCTGCTTTATTGACTATGCCAAAGCCTTTGATTGTGTGGATCACCAGAAACTGTGGGAAATTCTTCAAGAGATGGGAATACCAGACCACCTGACCTGCCTCTTGAGAAATCTGTATGCATGTCAGGAAGCAACAGTTAGAACCGGACATGGAACAACAGACTGGTTCTAAATAGGAAAAAGAGTATGTCAAGGCTGTATATTGTCATCCTGCTTATTTAACTTCTATGCAGAGTACATCATGAGAAATGCTGGACTGGAGGAAGCACAAGCTGGAATCAAGATTGGCGGGAGAAATATCAATAACCTCAGATATGCAGATGACACCACCCTTATGGCAGAAAGTGAAGAGGAACTATAAAGCCTCTTGATGAAAGTAAAAAAGGAGAGTGAAAAAGTTGGCTTAAAGCTCATCGTTCAGAAAACGAAGATCATGGCATCCGGTCCCATCACTTCATGGCAAATAGGTGGGGAAACAGTGGAAACAATGTCAGACTTTATTTATTTGGGCTCCTAAATCACTGCAGATGGTGACTGAAGCCATGAAATTAAAAGACGCTTACTCCTTGGAAGAAAAGTTATGACCAACCTAGATAGCATATTCAAAAGCAGAGACATTACTTTGCCGACTAAGGTCCATCTAGTCAAGGCAATGGTTTTTTCAGTAGTCATGAATGGATGTGAGAGTTGGACTGTGAAGAAGGCTGAACACCGAAGAATCGATGCTTTTGAACTGTGGTGTTGGAGAAGACTCTTGAGAGTCCCTTGGACTGCAAGGAGATCCAACCAGTCCATTCTGAAGGAGATCAGCCCTGGGATTTCTTTGGAAGGAATGATGCTAAAGCTGAAACTCCAGTACTTTGGCCACCTCATGCGAGGAGTTGACTCATTGGAAAAGATTTTGATGCTGGAAAGGATTGGGGGCTGGAAGAGAAGGGGAAGACAGAGGATGAGATGGCTGGATGGCCACACTGTCTCGATGGACATGAATCTGAGTGAACTCCGGGAGTTGGTGATGGACAGGGAGGCCTGGCGTGCTGTGATTCATGGGGTTGCAAAGAGTCGGACACGACTGAGCAACTGAATTGAACTGAATGTTTTTTTTAAGTAGTTTCTTGTTAGTAGGATTTCTCAGAGTTTTTAATACACTCTTGTATCCTGTGGATCTCCAAGATGGGAAGTTTGTAGTGTTGAGCATATTTATTTCACTCTAGAGTCCTTTGAGGAGAAGGCAATGGCACCCCACTCCAGTACTCGTGCCCGGAAAATCCCATGAACAGAGGAGCCTGGTAGGCTCCAGTCCATGGGGTCGCTAAGAGTCGGGCACGACTGAGCGACTTCACTTTCACTTTTCACTTTCATGCATTGGAGAAGGAAATGGCAACCCACCCCAGTATTCCTGCCTGGAGAATCCCAGGGACAGAGCAGCCTAGTCAGCTGCCATCTATAGGGTCGCACAGAGTTGGACACGACTGAAGCAAGTTAGCAGCAGCAGCAGAGTCCTTTGAGGTTGAGCACCTCCTAGGACCCTTGTTCCACAGTGACTTAATGAGTTCTGGGACAGGAGAAGGGATGTTTTGATGGAGCCTGAATTCAGTAACTCCCTCAGGCATCTCCTAAAAAGAAGGACAGCACCTAAAGAAAAAAGATGTGACAAAGATAATCTTTCTAGTCTAGAACCTCGCTATACTGTGTGGTTCCTGCAACAGCCTCAGCAGCCACTCGGGAAAACTGTTACAAACGTAAAATCTCTGGTCTTGTTCCAGACCCACTGAACCATAGATTGCATTTTGACAAGATCCTCAAGAAAGACTAGATGCAGTAAAATTTAAGAAGCCCTACTCTCATCCATCACTTTGTAAACCCCTTCCTGGGTCTCATCATTCTGGCTTTGAGGAAACCTTTATGCATCAACAGTAGTTTCTTCTGCAGTGTATCTTCAACATTCCCCTGAAAGGCAGGAAAACCCTAGGCTGTGGCTCTGCAACTCCAGGGGGCGCCAGTCACATAGGACATAGGGTGCGCGGTGTCGCCAGAGTTATACAAACCCAAGAAGTCTTTTCAAAACTGACAGTCTACTGTGTGGAAGACAGAGCCTTTGTATTATCAGTTTTGTCAAAGAACTTTTATTAGTCAAGTTTATCAGTAACACTTTTTGAGCACTTAATAGAGTCCAGGAATCTTTGACTCACTTTACAGTCATTATATTATCAACATCTATTATCATCCCCATTTCCTGATAAGGACAAGGGGATTTTTAAGGATTTATAAATGATGTTCTATACTCAACGTCAAATAGTAGAAGTTGGGATTTGACTGTAAATCTAACTCCAAAGAGTATGTTTTCACTACAGAAAAGCTGACTTTTAAAAATCTATAGAATAGGATAGAATATTGAGGTGGGAAGTTACAGGAGAGTTTGGGAATTATGTTTGACAACAGATTGGTTGTAGAAAGCGTGGTATGTCTTCCCTGGTGGCTCAGTGGTAAAGAATCCACCTGCCAGTGCAGAGACGTGGATTTGACCCCTGGTCTGGGAAGACCCCATATGTCGCTGAACAACAAAGCCCACGCACCATGACAGTTAAGCCTGTGCCCATGAGCCCAGGGACCACAACAAGAGAAGCCACCACAATGAAAAGCCCGGGCATCGCAATGAGAGAGTAGCCCGTACTCGCTGCAACTATAGGAACGCCTGCACAGCAACGAAGATGCAGCACAGCCAAATATAAATAAAAATAAATACATAAATTTTTTTAAAACTGTGGCTAGAATATGTTTCTAGGGGACATGGTCTTGGTTTGTCCCTGCATAAGTGGACAATAATTGAACAAACATTTGCTACATGATTAGAATGTCTAATCATGTTGACAAATACTTTGCATAGTCATTGTGAAATCTACAAACAGCTACTCTCTGTTTTATCCTCACTGCGGTCTAGTGGAAAATTTTACCATCTCCAATTTTAGGGAGAGAAGAAGGCAGAAAATTTTAAAATATTTCCTATAAGTCCAGAAGTAATGGTGATAAGGTTCAAAACCAGGTCTTAAAACTTTGAAATCCTGAGGTTCTTCGCAGCAGCACAACCTGCTTACCAACCGTGGGATAAATGTTAGGACCTTAAGAATAAAAGACGAGAGGTACACTTCTAGCTGCCTAGCCTTGCCTAGACAGTTGACAGACAGAAAGCTAGAGGGCTCATGGAAATGAACTGATAAAACAACAATGACAAAATTGAGGAAATACCTTCCAAGAATTTTTCATACTTTAGTAGAAGCTCGGTTCTAACAAATGGTCGATTTTGGTACCGAAGAGCACAGAAAGTTATTTTTCCACAACCCTTAGATTTAATTTTTCTTCTCTCTCTTTCAAAAAAAAGAAATGTTTCTGCTAAGTTTTCTCAAAAGAAGACCCCTCCAGGCTTCCTGCAGACATAAAGGTGTGCTGGATGGTAAGGCTGCTGACGAGCATTATCATTAGTACAGGCCCACAGGGACAGAAAGAGAGAGGAATCAGGCCGGGTCATGAATAAACAGTGTCCAAGAGTTCGAGGGTCCATAGGGATCTTGGGAGGTCACTTAGTCCATTCCTTTGTCTCTAGGAAGGACTCACCTTTCCCCATTAAATTGGACCACCATAGGACAAATTCATTCTCTTTTAGAAAATACTGGGAAGCAGATTTTTCTGTGGATCAACACATGAGAACTTCTCCACTCTTATGCATTTACCTTTGGTCTTAGTTCTCAACTGGGAGTGACTTTGCCCTTCCTCCTCCGCAGCCAGCCAACCACCTAGAGGACATTTGACAATGTCTGGATACTCTTTTGATGATCACAACTGGATGGGAGGTTGCGACCAGCATCTAGTAGGTGGAGGCCAGTGAAAGTGAAAGTCACTCAGTGCTGTCCAACTCTTTGTGACCCCATAGACTATACAGTCCATGGACTTCTCCAGGCTAGAATACTGGAGTGGATAGCTTCTCCCTTCTCCAGGGGATCTTCCCAACCCAAGGATCAAACCCAGATCTCCTGCATTGCAGGCGGATTCTTTACCAGCTGAACCCCAAGGGTACCTAGTAGGTGGAGGCCAGAGATACCCCTAAACACCATAAAATGCCAGGGTAGCCCAACAAGAAAGAATTATCAGGCCCCCAAGTGAACACACCAAGATTGAGAAACAGAACAATGAGCAGGCAAGAGCATCTTTCTTTGCATTTTGCTATACAATACAAGGACCTACCTATAGTGGGACTGAAGTTCCATGGTTCAGAAGTTCAGAAATACGTTTCTTCATAAGATGATGTGGAACTCTTTTTTTTTTTTTTTTGGTAGTCAGAACGACCTAATTCTCTATTGACTAGCCAGGCTTATATATTGGACAGTACGTTTTTTCATGAAGGCAGGAACCATACATGGTTAATTTCTATTCCCCTAGGGCCTATCACTGGAGAAGGAAATGGCAACCCACTCCAGTGTTCTTGCCTGGAGAATCCCAGGGACGGTGGAGCCTGGTGGGCTGCCGTCTATGGGGTCACAAAGAGTCAGATATGACTGAAACGACTTAGCAGCAGCAGCAGCAGGGCCTATCACAGAGAATTGCATATAGTAGACGTTTTCGGGGGGCTTCCTCAATGGTGCAGTGGGTAAATAATTCACCTGCAATGCAGGAGACACAGGAGACTCTGTTTCAATCCTTGGGTTGGAAAGATCCCCTGGAGAAGGAAATGGCAACCCATTCCAGTATTCTTGCTTGGATAATGCCAGGGACAGAGGAGCTTGGCAGGCTACTATTCATGGGGTTGCAAAGAGTCAGACACGACTGAGTGACTAAGCACTTAGCACTCAGATTTATTTTGCAAATCTCTATGTGAAAATTCAAATCATCTAGTTATGTAAAAACAGCGAGACAGATTTTCACAGAATGAGGGGCATGTGCTAGAGATGGTCTGTCTTAAAATTACAGGCTCTTTCATATACATGATATTTTGGAGTCCCTGAGTAAGGCCTCTCACAAACATAGATACTCTTCTAAAGCAGCTGAAACTAAGGAGTCTTGGTGACTATAAATGGGGCGCAGCATACCATATGTATGAAGATGTTGTAGATTAAAAGAAAAAAAAAACATTGTGATTTCCAAAGTGAGTCCCAAATGAAAAACCTCAGGCCAGCCAGATTCTCTTAACTGTGGATGTTGCTTGGCTTTCCACAAGGGGAACCCTATGTAGTTCTGCATGGTCCACTCCTTGGAAATGAGCCACCTCTGTCTGAGGGGAATGTCTTAAAGAGAATCAGAGCTGAGCAATTCATGGCACGGGGTGTATTTAAAGTGCTCTTGGAAGGCTACCAATTACCAATATCACAGACACAACCCATTTCTGTTTTAACAGGAACTGCTTTAGCCCATCCTGTTAGAGTAGGAGGTTTTGCCAACTTCCTTTAGACTTTAATTGATAACACACAAATCTGTTGCCACAGATGGTTGGGTGGGCAGCATCTGAAGCTGAGGTCTGGAGAAAGGCTTCCCACCCCCAGCAAATGCAAGAATGTTCAAGGCATGTAGATGCAAGGCGCACCATGGAAACGAAAGTAAGGGAAGAGGGCTGTGGGCTCCACACCAAAGCATCAGATCTAGCTTAATGATGCCCTGGCATGAAGAAGGTTACAGGTCTCCAGCTTGCCTTTCTGCCATGTGCAAATAAGATTATATGTTTCTGGATCCCAGGCACACCAGCTATTAACTATATCATCTTGGGCAGCTTATTTAATTCGTCCAGGTTCTGCTTTTTCCTGTATGCAATTGATATTAATACCTCTCTTTTGAGACTTTGAGGAACTTGAATGAGTCATAAAAATTTTTTTCTAATAATTATTATTCTTTTCTCATGTATGAAATAAAAGTGTCCTGTAGATGGTCTCTATTCTCCTTGACATAGACTCTTCACTTTTCCCCAATAAAACTTGCATAGTCTTCAAAATTTTAAGTGAAATCCAAGAGTCAAGAAGCTCAGTGACCTCAGATTCTTCAAAGACAACTTACATGGTCACAGATAATTCCAAGTGATCACAAGAAGTGTGGTCAAAAGTGACCTGGGGAGGGCAGATATCTCAAATTTGTTAATCTGGTCTCTTTCAGTGGCAGGTGATTGAAAGTCAAAACTGCTGGAAGGAATAAATAGGAAGACATCTATCAACTCTTATCATAGATGAGAAGCCCAGTGGAAAGCTTCAGGTTAGGCAGAATCCAGTTGCTCAAGAGATCATTGGGAATCTGCCTTTCCGTCTCTTGACTTTTCTTTCCTTACTGTTGGCTTCTTTCTCATCAAGGTCCTCCCAGGAGGAAGGTGGTGACCCCCAGGAGATCCAAGCATACATTCTTCCAAGCCCAGAAGACCTAACGTGTGTTTCCCAGTCACTCTGGTGAAAGTCTCAGTATTTAGTTTACCTTGCTCAGACCTGGATCATGTCCTTACTCCTGCAATTGGCACCACACCTGAACCAGGCAGACTGAGGGGGCAGAGGAGTAACCAGGAAATGGCAGAATAGATGCCAGTCAGGCAAAAGCAGGAGCACCCACTACACCTGCTGACCACCCAAGTTCTCTCTCTTGATAAAGGACTTACCTCCTTTCTTTCTTCCTTTTATATTACGTGGGTGGTTATGGAATTGAGTTGAGCAGGGGTTGAAATGAGAATAGATTATGCATAGCTGGACTGAAAGGAGATTTTTTCTTGTGTGCTATTTTAGTCTTGTTTTAAATTATCCTTCTTGGAAATAGGTGCCTTGTGCCACGTCGGCTGTCTCTCATGGAGCTGCTTGGCTGCATGAGAAAAGCAGATTCTCACAAGTTCCTGCCAGCACCTGACCTGTGGCTCCCCTCTGGTTATTCTCATGCTCCAAAGAGCTTAGACTGTCAAAGTAAGAAGAGGAGCCTTAGCTTAGGTACAAGGTTCCATAACTCCATGGTCTCCGAATCTCAGACAGCAGAAATCTGGATTTATTCTAGGACACTTCTGCTCTGTCTATTGCCAACAAAGATTTGGTACATTTCTTCTTAAGCTCACTGGGCTCACTTCAACTGACAGTAAGGAGCTGTTAAGGATGGCAGTCCCTGGACTTGTAGTTATTCACAGTGGATGCTATGAAGCGGGGAAGTAAAAGACAGAGAATGAGATGGTTGGATGCCATCACCAACTCAATGGACATGCGTTTGGTCAAACTCTGAAAGATAGTGAAGGACAGTGAAGCCTGATGTGCTGCCATCCATGTGGTTGCAAAGAGCCAGACATAGCTTAGCAACTGAACAACAATGAAAGACCTAAATGCTGAGAATTTAAAGGTAGACAGAGTGAGCCCTAAATCCCTAAACAAATTGTCTAACTCTGCTGAGACCATTTCCTTCTCTGTAAAGTGGTCATAGTGACTACTGCCCACTGAACATTTTCCGTTTGCTCCATGCCTACTCTAAATCTGTGCCTTCATGCATTGAATCCACATACCAAACTCTGTGAGGCAGGTTCTCTTATTATTTCTGTTTTACAGATGGTGACACAGTGGGTTCAGGAACTTGACCAAGGACGCATCTCTAGAAACGGCAGGAAAGTATTCATCACAACCTTGTATATAGTGGCCAATCAAAAAGAAGTTCACAGATGGGAAGAGGTGACAGATGCATTTTTTATTAAGAAATATGTAATTCCAAAGTAGTAGATATCATTTCAGATGACTGTCATTTCAGTACCAAAAGGTGTGATTATTGACTGGGATATGCAGTAATTTAATCTGCAAGGGCTTTGTGGAAGAGGAGATTTATTTTGCTATTCTAGTCAGACCGCATCATACTCAGCTACCTCTGTAAAAGGCCTGGTTCTTGTCCTTCAGAGTTTTGGAAACAGATCACCTTTGTGTCCAATGAATAAAGAGGGGTGCTGGCCCCCAAGCTGCCTCATTTTCTGAGTCAATTCTGATGACTGATGTCAAGTGCTACTGTCACCAAATAACCCTCCCAACTAAGTTTTGAAGAGACAGATGGTGTGACAGGCTGGAACTTGAGACTGATTTCACTAATATAGTATGTGTTATTCACTGCAATTGGAGATTCAACTGTGAAACAGAGCCCAGGATACACAGGAAAGCAGAGTTAGGTAATACCTGATGTTTAAGGAGGACTTATTTGAATTTCACCTGCATTATGTCATTTAGTCCTGACAACTGCACAATCAGTTTAGTTCCATTATCATCCCCACTTTGCAGACAAGAAAAATGAGGCTCACAAGTCACAGAGAGCTAAAAAGCAGAGGAATCAGCCAGTGTGGAAGAGCTTATCTCTTAACCACTAAATGCTCAGGTCCCATGTTGACATGGACTGAGTTGGAACCGGAGATGAGTGCAAATAAGTAAGATAAGTTTTGCTACTGATTGGAAGATATTCCTACACCAGACTCCACGCATAATCAAAATGCAAAAGCCAGATCTGACATAACTGTGTGAATTCAACTTTTTCATGACCTTAAGGTATGTAGGGTATGAAAAAATTATTGAGGCCCAAGGAATTTTCTAGTTCATCCCATCAAAGGAAGCAACATAAATATGCCAATTACAGTAAGCAATTCCACATATTTAGTTTCCAAATAAGAATACAGTGAGAAAAGAAACGGCCACAGACTCTGTCTTTACTATAACTAGACTCACTGTGCCTGCAGTGAATCAATATTTTCCCATAATGTTACTTGTCTCCCACTGAATTCCTGGCAGATTCTGCAGAGGAAAGCAATGCTTACAGTACATTATTACTTTGGTGTTTCAAGGGGAATTATTCATACCCACATATTATGGAAACAGTGCTCACGTTATAGAACCTATTCCCAACTCTAATTTCCAATGGTGCATATTTCTCCACTTACTGCTATTTACATATACAATTAATTTCTATGGTTAATTGACCTGGTATTAGGTATGTCAATGTTTGCATGTGTTAACATAAATAAATATTATATATAATAATGGATGTAACAACACAGTGGAAATTCATTTCCCAATGGATCTCCTTAACAATTGAAATAAGTTGATAGTTTCCAGAATTCTAAAGGTACATCCATGCAAATCTAAAATAGAAGACAAAACCAATCTGATTCTACACGGCCACACTCAGGAACAGTAATTCAAAGAGCAGAGGAACTGTCACCTCCTGAGTCATTCAGATTTTCTCCCTTTGATCATGGCATTCAGAGCCCGAGTTCTAGCAACTTCCAGCAATGTCAAACATATCCTAATTCTACCTGGAAAAGATTTGCAATGATTCAATTCCCTACTAAATGCAGCCTCACTATCACAGAAACCAACTATTGGTAACAACAACAAAGACAACTGCCAATACTGCTGAATACACATCTTGTGCTGAGCACTAAATGCTAAGTGCTTTACACCACTAGTTATTTCATAGAAACTGCCCTGTGTAAGGAGTTTGCATGTTACACATGAAGAAACTGAGGCCCTGAGATAGTAAATCATTTTTCCATCATCTATCACCTTGTAAGTGGTAGAGTTAGGATTCTGATCCCACTCTGTTTAACCACAAAGCCTACACCATAACACCTGCTCCATAAGCTTCCTTCATACTAAACAAGTGGCTGCAGAAATTCAGACTGAGTAACAAACATTCAGGTTTATTAGTCAGGATAGAGAAAGTGCTAGAAGCTCTGACTTATGCCACAGAATCTGATGCAGGATGGGCACCATTCCTGCATTTCCAAATTCCATACATTTATGCATGTATTTTCAGTATGTATCCTATCCTTCTGCCTTGTGGCTCCATCACGTTGCATGATACCCATGGCAAGTGATGTAAAACCTGGGGGATCTTGCATTGGCTCAAATGCTTCAGCCCACAAAGAACACACCAATTCTGCTCTTAGTCCATTGGCCTTAGTCCACAGTGCTGCCTAGCTGCCAAAAGATTGGAAAATGCTGGGGCAGGGCACATATATATTCAATGAACAACAGATGTCACTGCCATGTAACCCTTCTCATGATTCCTAGGTAGGAGGAGGCTCATACATGGGGCACCTGCAAAAACATACTTCATGATGCATTTTCAAGTTCTTTGCCCTAATATTTTGGAGGTAATCATCTGTTTGTTGGATCCACATTTTTTTCACTCTAAATGGTAGCTAAGGTTAATCCTGTGTGTTAACAGGATATTTGGCAACAAGAAAATACCTTTAATAAATGTATCTGTGGGTTGTCAAGAGATGGATTTGGACATCTTTATTACCCTGTTACCAACACAACATCATTGCCATTTCTTGCCAAATATCACAGATCCAATTTTCACTCAACAGTCTTTATGGGAAAATATCAAGCTTTAGTGTCAGCCAGATGACAAGATGGCTCATTCGGGCCTTTCTCTGTACCTCTCGCATGATTTATTGTCACACCCTTACTTTCTAACCAAACATGCTGACCAGCACAACTACAAGTCCAAAGGGAATGCGTATCAGGGGAGACGACTTGTGTGATAGGCAACCTTTCCATTTATCATTCTTGACTTCACTCTAGGTCTGTCTAGTCAAAGCTATGGTTCTTCCAGTAGTCCATGTATGGATGTGAAAGTTGGACTGTAAAGAAAGCAGAGCACCAAAGAATTGATGCTTTTGAACTGTGGTATTGGAGAAGGCTCTTGAGAGTCCCTTGGCCTGCAAGGAGATCCAACCAGTCTATCCTAAAGGAAATTAGTCCTGAATATTCATTGAAAGGACTGATGCTGAAGCTGAAACTCCCATACTTTGGCCGCCTGATGTGAAGAGCTGACCCATTTGAAAAGACCCTGATGCTGGGAAAGATTGAAGGCAGGAGGAGAAGGGGACGACAGAAGATGAGATGGTTGGATGGCATCACTGACTCAATGGACATGAGTTTGAGTAAACTCTGAGAGTTGGTGATGGACAGGGAGGCCTGGCGTGCTGCAGTCTATGGGGTCGCAAAGAGTCGGACACGACTGAGCGACTGAACTGAACTGAACTGACTTCACTCTACAGCAGAATTTCAGAGCAGGAAGACCTCTGCACCTATCAATTTACTGATCTGGGTTTCTTTGCTTTTTGTGTACTCCAGGGCTTCCTATTTTCTAGAACTTTCATTCATGCAATATTGTATCCCCTACTGCTGTTGTTATTTACAGGCATTCTGTGATGTGCACTATACTTTCTTGATTTAAAATCCAACTCTCTTTGGCTGAATATAATCTGATGGAATAAATTATTTAAGAAAGACACAACATTGAAGGAAGGTCAATACCTAGTCAGTGCTTACTCCTCCATTTAATCATAAAATTGAAAGAATAATGAAAAATAGAAGACTTAGAAAGATAAAAATAATCAGGGCATTTGTATGGGGTAGTTTAAAGTGACTGAATTCTTCACGGTTTTTGCTTGTGTTGTTTTTCTGTTTAGAGGAGCCTCTTAAATTATACCATGTGAAGAGAGAGATTTTCCTATACAGTACTCTTATTTAGATCCTGGAAAAAAAAGTCTAGAAAACAATGTTTTCCTGAAATAATGGAAAAATCATTCATTCTAGTGTTTTCACTTTTCTCTTCTGACAGCTTATGTTCTTGAAAATACTATTCTGGGATTTTCCCCTCAACCAAATGCTCCAGGCCTGGGTGGCTAAAGGCAGTCCTCCGTGAACAGGTGAAAAGGCGACTAAAATTTCAGCAAACCACTGGGTCAAAACAGTATCAACTGAGATACATATGAATTTTGGTCCAGGCCATAGCTCATTGGGACACTCACTAATGAATCAAAGAATCCAAGGTATTGGTGATTTTCATTTCTTTTTGACCCATATCCATCCAGGAAGGAGGCAAATTGAGAGAAAAAAAAAATCCTCTTTTCTTTCCTCAGAGCCTGTAGTCCTTCCCTTTCTCCTTTATGCACACAAAATATATATATTCTACTTCCTTTCCACTGTGTTCAGTTACAAAGAGAGATGTAATGAAGGCCCTCTGTGAATGGGGTTGCCATGGAGAATCTGTTCCAGGTAAAGAATAGACACTACAGAAAAGCGGCGTGTAACTTGTCAGCGAAAATGCCGCAGCAACCCCCGAGAGATTGTAAGTTCTGCCCCTACTAATTTAACTACAACGTGATTCTGTGGGTATCGAGAATACACTCTGTCCTTTTGTGAGTATGCCTCGCTTTACAGAACTGTGTCCTGACTCCATGGATTTAAATTAAAGCACATTTCAAAAGTATATACATGGTGTCATATTTAATAGAACCCTAATGACAATCCTTTGTTTAAAGATTTTTCCCCTCCTAAATAGGGTTTTGAGGTATTGGGTTTTCTTACAGTGGGATAAACTGCTGAACTCTGTCTGCTGATCTTCCCTAGTGTGAGAAAACATAGATCCATCATGTGCTGCCTTAGCTATACTTTCTCTCATTTTTTTAATTGAAGTAGAGTTGATATACAATATTATATATGTTACAGGTATACAATACATTGATTCACAATTTTTTAAAGTTATGTTCCATTTATAGTTATTATAAAATATTTGCTATGTTCCCCATGTTGTACAATATATCCTTACAGCTTATTTCACACCTAATAATTTATACTTCTTAACCTCCTGCCCCCGTGTCACCTCTCTCCCCTTCCCTCTCCCACTGGCAACCACTAGTTTTTCTCTCACTCTTGAGGGGCATTAGCCAAAACTGGAGCAATACGTACAAGCTCATCTTTCTGAAATCCAATCTCTCTGCGGATTGAGACTTATTTAAAGAATACGTAAGCAAACTTCAGTTCCTTTATTACATTTCAGCATAACTGCCTGAGTTTTAGTGAAAGGAAATATATTTATGCACACATGATATACACTTACCCTCCCCCCAAATATGTGTGAAATATCCACCTGTAGTCATGCCTACAGTTGCCTAAATAAAAAATGAAAAGAAAAATCCTCATAGATTGAAAGGAAAGAGGAAACCATGATTGTATTTTAACACAAACCATGTAAATAAACTGCTATTCAGCAAGCTCAAATGGTTTAAGCCCTACGAGTCAGCTTCCAACTCTGAGCATTCAACAGATACCACTGAAATTTCTTAAACATCTACTACATTCCAAGAACAAGACTAGATACTATGTATTGATAACTGCATTTGCTCATCAAAAATAAGAAAATAGAGTCTTAGAGTGGGTAAGCAATTTGCCCAGGTTCTTTCTTTCATACCGTAGCCGCAGAGGGTTTAAATCGGGGTCTTGAATACTCCAGAGTCTGTGCTTCTTTTTCCATGCTGCCTGGAAATCAGGAAATACCAAAATTCAAATGCAGGACCTCAGTCATGTAAAGCACATGGCCCATCACTGAATCCTGGAACAATGTCAGAAAAGAAATTATACCTTTTTTTTTTTTTTTGCCAGAGCTAGGTATCCAATGTTTTGGTTGATATTGATAGATGACCACTGAAATCCATCCACCCTCCTCTTAACTAAGAGGTGGCAATGTGCCCAGATAAACAACTGTATTTTCCAGGCTACCTTACAAATATATGTGCCTCAGTTCAGTTCAGTCACTCAGTCGTGTCTGACTCTTTGCGACCCCGTGAATTGCAGCACGCCAGGCCTCCCTGTCCATCACCAACTCCCGGAGTTTACCCAAACTTATGTCCATTGAGTCGGTGATGCCATCCAGCCATCTCATCCTCTGTCGTCCCCTTCTCCTCCTGCCCCCAATCCCTCTCAGCATCAGGGTCTTTTCCAATGAGTCAACTCTTTGCATGAGGTGGCCAAAGTGCTGGAGTTTCAGCTTCAGCATCAGTCCTTCCAATGAACACCCAGGACTGATCTCCTTTAGGATGGACTGGTTGGATCTCCTTGCAGTCCAAGGGACTCTCAAGAGTCTTCTCCAACACCACAGTTCAAAAGCATCAATTCTTCAGCACTCAGCTTTCTTCACAGTCCAACTCTCACATCCATACATGACCACTGGAAAAACTGTAGCCTTGACTAGATGGACCTTTGTTGGCAAAGTAATGTCTCTGCTTTTGAACATGCTATCTAGGTTGGTCATAACTTTCCTTCCAAGGAGTAAGCGTCTTTTAATTTCATGGTTGCAGTCACCATCTGCAGTGATTTTGTAGCCCAAAAAAATAAAGTCTGACACTGTTTCCACTGTTTCCCCATCTATGTGCTTAGTGAAATGTAATTATAAGGTTTGGGTAAGCTTTTCAGCAAAGGTTTTTAACAGGGTTCTATTTGACTGACATGTGCCCTTTTAGCTTTACTTCCTGGCTCGTTCTTACTGTCTTGAACACCCATCTGATGACTGAAAGGTGAGCCACAAGTCATAATTATATGGAAGCTCAGAAGCCAGAGGCCACACAAAACCTGGAGACAAGTACAGGCTTCAAGTTACAGAAAAGAAAATTACCTATATCTTATTCTAAGACACTATTATTTGGGGTTTCTGTTATACAAACTCAAAACCAGTCCCAACTAAAACATATCCTGCTAGGAGAGAAAAAAGGCAGGGTTTATGTCCCTGTCTTCCCATGATAATTACCTTAAGGTTGGAGGCTCTGCTCTTACATCTACTTTTATATCTCCTCCTCATCACTTGGACTTTCCGTATAAACAACATGAGGTCTACGGTTACTTGTTTGCTTAAACTAAGTAGATATCTTAGAAGAGGCACCAAGGAAGGTCCATCGTTCTTAGTGTCATTTTTAAAGCTAAATCCAGTTTAAATGAACTATAAAAAAATTTATTCTGGAGAGATGCCAGCAGGCCACTTAAGCTGACTGATAGCCAGAACCAACTGTTCTTCAACCGGAAGAAAACAAAAGAAAGTGAAAGTGAAAGTTGCGTCTAACTCTTTGATACTATATAGTCCATGGAATTCTTCAAGCCAGAATACTGGAGTGGGTAGCCTTTCCCTTATTCAGGAGATCTTCCCAATCCAGGGATCGAACCCAGGTCTCCCGCATTGCGGACAGATTCTTTACCAGCTGAGCCACAAGGGAAGCCAAGAATACTGGAGTGGGTAGCCTATCCCTTCTCCAGAGGATCTTCCCAACCCAGGAATTGAACCAGGGTCTCCCGTATTGCAGGCAGATTCTTTACCAACTGTGCTATCAGGGAACCCAAAATCAAATTTGTCCCTCCAAGTGACAGTGGCTCACAGAGGAGACCTGCGGATCTTTAGATTATACTTGGCAAAGGAGCATCTTTTTGTACACACATCAGAGGTGTTTTCAGAAACTCATCCTATTAAGAATTTGAATGCCACTTGAGTGTTGATCTGATTTCCCCTCTTGTTCCTCTACAGAACTAAGTCCTTGCTCCACTTCAGAACAGCAGATCTATTTGCTGTTGAAATCGCCAAATCCCTGTCCACCTGAGTGCCTAGTTTGCATTCTCACCCTTCTCTTCTGTGCAAGCCATTCTAGAAGGCTTTCCTCTACAGCTATAGAATCTTCTCTAAAGCCAGCTTCTCCAGTGGTGAAGGGAACACCAAGAAGATGACCTCATGCAGTTGATGGGAGGATTAGAGGTCAGAGATGAACTTGCTTGACATTGTATCTGCTACATGAGATGTTTTCAACCAGTAAATATTGGTGGTCTTGATTACATGAATCAATCAAATGTCAATTCCATTTTAGCTCCCTTAATGTCTATCGATTAACCAATCATAGAGTTCCTTGCTAGTTATCATCATGAATTGGCCATTTCAACTAATTTTCACCTCTGTTCTGAGGTCAAGCCTGAATCTGACACACTGCAAGAGGCCAGTCCTAACCACTACAACCTCAGAAAAGTCTCCATTCCTTCTGTGCCTAATTCTCTGTCCAATCAATTGTATTTTTACTTAGAACTGTCATTTACCATGTGAAAATCATCTTCCATCATCTAGTTTCTAAGATCTTTAAGGGCAAGGACTGTGTCTTCCCTGTCCTTGATTACTGCTTGTTGGCATGGTGTCTGATCCCCTCAATAAACTTTTGTTATCTTGACTGTTTGCTCTTGGATCTTAGTTTCTTGGAAGTTGGGAACTAGATAGCTACTGTGATAAGGAAGAAAAAAACACACAGGGTCCAAAGAAAGTCAGTGTTAACTGCTTCCTAAATCATATGTTGACTGCTTAGTACATTCCAGATACTAGGTTAAATGTTTTCTTTCATATGTTACTTCTCAGCAGATGCGGAGGTTCTCTAAGTATTTCTACTTCACAGATGAAGATACTGAAGCAAAGAAACTAAGTAACATACCCCAGTCCCCATCTGGTAGTGGCAGAGCCAGAACTCTCATGCAGGCCCTTGGGCTATAAGAACTGAACTCTAACCACAACATTACAGTGACTCTAAGATAAGAACTTGCTGAAGGTTCTGTGCAGCCTAGCCCCCTGCAGTGGGACTCATGACCCATCCAACGCAGCTTGATCAGTAGTCATGCCTGTGCTTGATTTGTGGATTTAACAGCTCTCCTGTGTGCATGTAGCCTGAGTGACTCACACACACACACACACACACACACACACACACACACACACACGTCAGTAAGTCATGTCCGACTCTTTGTGATCCCATGGACCGCAGCCCTCCAGGCTCCTCTGTCCATGGGATTTACCCAGCAAGAATACTGGAGTGGGTTTCCATTTCCTTCTCCAGGGGATCTTCCTGACCCAGAGATCGAACCCACATCTCTTAAGTCTCCTGCATAGGCAGGCAGGTTCTTTACTGCTAGTACCACTGGAAAACCCAAAAGCTTACAGCAGCAGCTAAAACGTTTGCTTAATCTACCCCAGAGAAGCACTAATCAGTAAGGAGCAGATAACTAAGCTACTGACAAAGGGCAGTAGCATGATGGTGAGAAGTCTAAAAATAAAAATAAGGATGCAGGAAGGGTGAGACTTGAAGGTAATTAATTTATGCTCTTCCGCTGGGGAGAACAGAGGTCAACTAAATGGCTAGCCAGTTCTGACAGCCACCTTAAAGATCTTCTCCTTTTGGGGATGAGTGTGTGATTTTAGGGGTGATTGTTGAGAGAGACTTTACACATTACCGAGAGTGGAGGAGAATGTGGGATCCCCTAGGAGGAGCTATAACAGAGCCACTGATGAGTAAGAAAAAACCACCACTTAAAGATGGTTTCAAAGATCACATATGTGACCAGTCATATACAGTGCAAGCAATGATCTTGGGAGAGCATAATTCAGCAATTTATTCATTCTACATGGATTTTTCCCTAAAGTATTTATTAAGAGAACTATGTGCCATGCGTTAAACAGTACTAAGGATGAAGTGGTGAAGAGTCAGAAAAGGTCTCTGCCTTCATGCAACTTGCCTTTTATTTGGGAGAGGTAGATAAGCAACAAGCTAACTAATGGATAAAGACATGGACTGTATTATGAAGGAAAGGGACAGTGCAATGGGCTAGAGCGGGCCTGGGTAGGTGGCAGGGAGGGTTTGTGGGGAAGGTAACATTTAAGCTGAAATATCCAGGATGAGATGGAATCATCTCTGCAAAGATCTGGTACGGAAAGAACCTTTGAAGCAGAGGGATCCAAGGCAGAAAAGAGTTCTGATGCACCCGAGGAAGAGAAATGTGAATAAAAAGAAAGATAGTAGGACAGGGAAATTGACAGGAAAGAGTTGGAGATGGACAGGAGCCAGACAGGATGAATTTGTAGTCCAGGGGTTAAACTTGGGTTTTATTTTAAGAAAAGGGAAGTTTTAGAGGGTCGTATGGGAGAACCAGATGAGCTAGAGGAAGAAATAGCAACCCACTTCAGTATTCTTGCCAGGAAAATCCCACGGACAGAGGGGCCTGGCAGGCTGAGGTCCATGGGGTCACAAAGAGTCGGACACGAGTTAGCGACAAAGCAACAAGAGTGGGAGAACATCATGGTGTGCAGTGGATTGCAGTTTAGTTTCTGGGTGGAAAAGGAAGAAGAGAAATAGGGAGACTCGTTAGGAGGCTGAGGCGGAGGCCTAGGTGGTTTGGCTGAATGTGGCAGCAGCAAAAATGGAAATAAATGAAAAAGTTTGAGTTGTGTCTTGGAGAAGGAATAACTTGTACCTTTTGCCTAAAGGCTTCACTGCTCCAAATGTCAGCAGCAAACTCCTCTAATGCCTAAAATTTGGGGAATTAAATAATTAAAAAGATAATGAGTTTTGTTCAAAATTAATTCAAAATAAAGATATTAAGTAGTTTCTCTTCCAGCCTCAGCTTCCCACATGAATGACTGCTTTGTTGTAGGCCAACTTTTTAACCTCAGTGAAGCTCATCGGACTCTACATCTACAGTTCTGGCTACCTGGCAGGGTTGTTGTGAAAATTTAATTAATGAATAATAAAGTAAAAGTCGTTAAACCCCTATCCCAGTATTTCCCAAACTGGAGAACATTTGCTCAAAAGATATGAAAATAAGCATTTGATATTCAAATACCCCTCTAGGCTTCTATATTGTAGGACTTATCAGGGCCTTTAATGCATTAATGTATATGGCTCCTTAATGAATTAATGAATCACCAATAGAATGCTGTATTTCCTACTTATTTAAAGAAGGAACTCTTTTCTTTCAAACCACCTGATTGGGGATTTTATAGAACACAGTTTGGCAAACATTGTATTAATATTATGGAGATGTAAGAGGTGCTATTGAGACAGCAGGAGAACTTCTAAAATTAAGAATCTTCCAACAGAGAAAATATGTTGTACTTATATTATAATTATCAGTCCTTTGGATAAGAATTACCAGGTTAGGGAGTCAATATCTTGCCTAGGCATCAAAAACATAAGATACCCACTGTAGAACAAAATGAAAAGTGGGGCTTAGGTAAGACATCTTGGGAATACAGTATTCCTGACTCTAGCAAGAAGCCTATGGAGTAGCCATTATGATCCCCAAATAACAGATGAGAAACTGAACCTGGAAGCGGTTGAGTTACGTGCATAAGTTCATCCAGCTAATGGGTAACCATCATGTGTACTTCTAAGCATTATACCCAACGGCTCTTTTTGAATGCTGGGATGAGATATAGCAGTGGTTAGGCTAGTATGACCTCTGTCCTAACCGTAAACACAAGTAGAGGCAAGAGCAGAGCAAAGCAGTCAAAGCATTTAAATCCTGGCTTTACCACTTAGTGGGCTTCCCTGGTGGCTCAGAGGTTAAAGCATCTGCCTGCGATGCGGGAGAGCTAGGTTCGATCCCTAGTTCGGGAAGATCCTCTGGAGAAGGAAATGGCAACCCACTTCAGTATTCTTGCCTGGAGAATCCCAAGGACGGAGGAGCCACGGGCCACAGTCCACGGGGTTGCAAAGAGTCGGACATGACTGAGTGACTTCACTTTACCACTTAGTAACTGTGTGATGTTAAGTGAGTTACCTAACCTCTCTGATCCCTGGCTAACTTATCTGTACCTGACAGATGACAGCAAAGATCTCACCCACCCTAAGGTTTGTCATGAGGATGAAATGGAACAATACAAGTCGAGTACTTAGCCCAGCTCCTGGAAAAATAGGAGCACCTCTTAAATGTGTGATCTTATTATTTTGTACAATATCATTTGTATAGTATGATATTTTTGAAGAGAAGATGCTCCTAACAGAATATGGGTTATCAAACGATGAGGATAAGTTGTGCCCCCTTCAGAGTTTTGATTAGCTTGTTGTATTCTGTCAAGGGCTTCTCCGGTGGCTCAGTGGTAAAAATAAAAAAAAAAAAAAATCTGCCTGTCACATAAGAGACAGGGGTTTGATCCTTGGGTCGGGAAGATCCCTTGGAGGAGGGCATGGCAACCCACTCCAGTATTCTTGCCTAGAAAATCCCATGGACAGGGGAACCTTGCAGGCTACAGTCCATAGGATGGCAAAGAGTCGGACATGACTGAAGCAACTTAGCGGGCAGGCAGGCATTCTGATGTCAAAGTGCAGGCTTAAATGACAGAAGACAAAAGCTGCACATGATCACTTAATTTTGGGAAACTACTTTTTCCTAGAAATAAACTTTAAGTAAAATCCTTTATTTTTCTTTTCTTTTTTCAAAGCTGGGAACACTTGGTTTAAGGTTAATTCACTGAGCCTGAGCTATATGAAGAAAACTGAGTTAAGGACATAGCTACTGAATGGCTAAATGATTCCTGAGGTACTGGTGTAAGTACCACACATCTCCTCTCTATGGAATGGATCTACATCATATCAGGTGGGGATAAGAACAGGGAGGACAGATAATGAGACTTGCTAGATAATTAGGAATGATATCTGTGCACGCGTGGGGAGGAGGGTCTGCTCTGACTATGAAGAAAGCTGCTGATTTCTAATCACACTTTATTCTTGGCTTTGTTAGATCCACATGAAACCAGTTTTGACCTTTAAAACACAATACCACCTTGCTCACAATCCTTCTGTAAGTAGCTTGTCTACTTAATGAAATTGTTGCCTGGCTAACAAAGTTGTGGTGGAAGTCCTGCCTGTTAGTCATTAACTTCAAGATCTGAGCACAGCTTTCTATTCATTACGCTCAAGTCTCTTAGCAGCAGGATGTAAGGTCCTGCTTAAAACTGAATTTGGAAGGTCTCTGATCTTGATGAATTTAAACTGAAGCACAAGATGCAGAGTTGGATAAAGACTACATGAAATTAAGTGTCTGGCCTCTGGAGTCAGCCTACCTGGGTTTGAGTCTTGGCTCCACTGTTAACTGTGTGACCTCTCTAAGCCTGTTTGTTCAGCTTGAAAACTAATTATAATAATATAATAATAATTATTATAAAAATGAATCCTTTAGTGAATACTTATAAAAATTAAGAGAAACATGGTTCCTGGATTATAAATATTAGCTGACTACTGCCACCACCATCGCATCACCATCACCACTGTTACCTCCACCATCAGCACCGCCATCATCCCCTCATCATCATTATCACTAGTCAGTAGCACCATCATCACCACTACCTTTAGCATGACCACCCTCGTCGTTAGCAAAGGCAGTAGCAGCAACAAAAACACCATGGTCCACCCAAGCCCATTAGCTGAGTTCTTTAAGATCCACTTAATGTCTCTACTTCTTCACCATTATCAGCAGCAACAAAAATGTCATGTCCACCCAAACCCATTAGTCCAGTTTTTTAAGACCCACTTAATGTCTCTTTCTTTCCTTCTTGAGTCCAAATATTTTTCTTTTCTCTCATATCCATCTCACCTATGCTCAAGTTTTCCATCTTACAACTAAAAGCAGTTTTAAAAGCTAACAAGACATCAAGCAAAAGCCACTGGGGCAACTAACTGAGGTCTTTAGTACTTCCCATTTTTGTCTCTTTTAGGTAGCTTAATTCAAATGTCCTGCCCTTATACCATTTTTTCTGTCTCTCTGACATTGTCAATGGCCTTAATATTTCATTATGAACCACTAAGTAAAACTATTCTTTTTAAAAAAATTTATAAAGGCTTCCTCCTTCTCTTTAGTGATTCCAGAGAATCACAGGCGTGCGCACTAACTCTAGACTTCTAATTAGTGAAAGTTACTTGTGGTCTGATCAAGTCAAAAGTCAGTTAATAAAGCTCATTCATGAGTTTTTCAGTTTGTACTAATTGGTTTTGCAGTGAAGTCCTGTTGTACACATTTTGTATTTTCAGGTGTGGTAGTTATATCATTGTTTGAAATCAATATGCAAAAAGACTGAGTTCATAAAATTCTGCATATTAAGTGTTCTAAAATTCAAATCTCCCTTTAGAAAGGCTGCAGTTGTGAACTAACTGCATTGAGGAGTTCATGCAAATGAGTTTGTGTAATGAAGTAGAAATATGACATACTGAAGAATATTCTACTTTCTTAAGTCAGCCTGGGAGGGTTTCTCTGTTGTTATTGTTAGCAAGTGAGGTGTATGGTCAAACAAGCTCCCATATAACATGATGCATCTTGGATTATAACCTCCTGGCATCCAAACATTGCCCTGTGGTGTAGTATTGACTGTGCATCTGGTCTATAAGCTCCCTCTTATAAGGTTTGCATTAAACACTTCACTCTTATCTGTTATCCCAGACTGGAACAGGGTCTATAAAAGACCAATGAATATTTGCTGACATGTAAAACATTTTTATCTTTGGAAATATACATTTTTTTGCAAAGCTAGAGAATCACTGAGCCTATCACTTTTTCCCTTCAGGATTGCAGAGAAAAACAATGTTTTCCATAACTAAAGATGAAAGAAACTAGTTAAGATATAAGAACCCTCCAAGGAAGATTTTGACAATCAGTCGCCATGCTTTTGGTACAGCATTTAGTAAATAAGATTGAGTGGTACCCAACCTACATGCTCACTATCAAGTACTAAAAAGCATGTTGATTTATTTGTTCATTGATTCAGTCACTCAACTAGCATTCACTGAGTGCCTAGGCTGTATCAGACTCCACGCTAGGCACTGGAAACAGCAGCAAAAGGAAGAAATGGAGTTTACAGGGGATTTGCACAATGATGTTGGTTTTGGAATTAGGGTTTTAGAAGAGGGCATGTCTTAGTGTGGGTCCCAGAAATCAGTGGCTGAGACAAGCACTTCTGTGCAAGTTGTTTACTTAGAAGGCAATTCTATAGACAGGAGGGAGAAAACAGGGAGAGTGATACAGTGAAGGGTAAAACCCAAGATGAGGGTGTGTTTTGAATGCCTTTGTTGTAGGAGAAGGTACTCTGAAAGCACCTTCTAGGACTGTCCATCTGGAGGGTGGGAAGTATCCTCTTTGGTTAAGGGTTTCTTTGAGGCCACCTTCACACATGGGCTCTCTCAGTGTTGGAAAAGACCTTGTAGCAGACAGTCTGAGGGCATCTGAGGCAGGTGCTGCTGGCATGAAGTGAGTTTGGGACCCCAAGGCAATGCCCACCTCAGATGAGGGGTAAGCTGAGGGAATGAGACATGAGATGCCAAAGGCAGAGTGACAGTCACTCCTTTTACAGAAATTTTAATAAGGGCCTGCCTCTCTGACAGGCCCTGTGCCAGGATCCTGCATGTGAGCTGAAAAACACAAAGGGCTTCAGCATTCAGATCCCACATGTCCACAGACAGGGGCTGTGTTTCTCTTGCCCATTTAGAACATCCTTCAGCTCATAGCCAAAGATCAAATAAACAGGTGTGGTGATCAGATTCACTTTTCAAAGCACATTAAGTGCTAATTTTTCAAAACAACAACAACAAAATGGTAGTAAAAACAATAGCAAGAATAACAATAGTAGCACAATTCACTCCCTCAGATGCACGAGGCTCTGATCTAAGTGGCAAACCTAGTTCATCTCTCTTAATCTTTACAATAATTAAGTGACAAAGATACCATTGTTATCACCCCCATTTTACAGATTAGGCAACCGAGGCACAGCAAAATTTTAGAATATGCCCAGGGTGAAACAGCTAGTGAGATGCAGGGCAAAGACTCAAGCCTACCAGTCCGATTTCTGATTTCTTACTCACCACATCTTTCAGTCTGTCTCAGCCTAATGGAAAGATCAGGCATCACTCCTACTCCAGTCATTGCATTTCTTCCCTGTCTGTGTCTAGCATACAACCAAGAGTTCTCAGATATCACAAAAGCCTCAGTCAATGCCTGGTGGAGGAAGAATCAGTTTGTTTTTATTCCAGAACTGAGAGGAAATAGAGAGCTCATCAACTGAGACCCTGATCCCAACCTTTTACCTCTTATTCTTACACTCATATCCATATTAACAGATGCTACCAGGTAGCAAAAATTCTGCTCTTTGGGGTAGTGACACATCATAGCCAGGCAGTGACAGACCAGGTTCCATAGCCCCTGTTCAATAGAAGGGCTGGGAGCTCAGGATCTGGACTCCCATTTCCTGGGTTCAAATCTTGACTCATGTAAGTTCTCCCAAGCACTGGTCTCCTCACCTGCAATATGGGCATTATAACAGTGCCTAAAGTCTTAGAAAATATTTCAAAATTCTATAGCACAGTGTCTTCAACACGGAAATCACTGGATATTGTCATTATTTGCTCCACTGCCACACATTCTTTGTGAAAGGAGCCCTTGGTCTTAACTTAGTGGCTCATGTCTCCATTTAAGATCTTGTGATGCTGTGGACAGCCTTTCCTCACAAGTACACACATACACATGATTTCATCCAGTCTCAGAGACATCACAGTTCACTAAGCATCCCCATGGTCCACACAGGGACATCTCTAGGTGAAGCCTGTGAAGACATTTCCAAAGGAAATTTTACCCAAGGAGGTGTTGGAGAAAATAAGCAGGGACCAGAGTCTGCAACTGCTAAGAGCAATGGGAACACAAAGGGAAAGAAAGAGAAGAATTGTCTCCATTTTTTAGCCTCTACTAATTATAAAATCCTTATTACCAGTGAGTGGTGAAGCTTACAGGCAGCACAATTAAAATTTTAATTAATTAAGCCAAAGGCAACATTAACGTGTACTTAAAAAGCCCTTTATACATAGTGATTAACATAGGTCAGCAAATCAGCAAATATTGCAAGGGTTTCAACACTAAAAGGACAACAATCCTCACACTTGTCCAATAGTTTGACTCAAGGAAATCATGACAAAACCAGGAGATCTCAAGGACAGTGATTCCTAAAGTTTCTAGTGAGTGAAACACATTTTAAAATGTTGTTCTTTATCAGAGTACAAAAGTAGTGTAAATGTTCTTATAGCACAGCTGGTTAAGAAAGCAAAGGTGGCTTGAAACATCAAGACAATCACTATTATAAAATCTACAATCAAATATCAGATGGACAACTGTATGGATTTAGAAATATTTCCAGTGGATACACCACTGAACTAGCTGATTATTAAATCAACAACAGGCCAAGCCATTGCATTAGTTGAGAAGAGATAAACACATGCTGAATGAAATAGATTCAATTGTTGGTCTATTCTATCATCAAGAACAGACCATCTGCCATTTCAGACAAATAAAGACGTCTTCACCAGACCTGAAGCTGGCTGCAAACATGACTATCCACCCTAATGTTTTGGGCATACAATACAGAACGTTCTGAATCATCTCAGGCAGGACTCCTCTCGGTCTGGGCAAGCTGTGCAAGAGGAAATGACTGTTTTCCATTCTTCCCATTGTTCTCTTCAGAGTCCTTCATTTATTTCTTCCTGTTAGACAACATCCCTCTCAGGTAGTCTGGGAAATAATCAAATTATGTGGAGCTTTTGGTGCACCTTTAAACAGTAACCTAAAGGCAGCAGCCCACTCTTCCCATGCTTCTGGTCAACCCTACTCCTCTAACCATCTTAACTTCTCTGCACTCAAAACACATCTTTAGCACCTAAGGAGGTGAACCAGAAGATGAGCTTGATGGAAGGTTGAAAAGGGAGAAGAATAACACACCTTCCGATAGCAAGAAGAAACTCATGTGCAAGAACTGTCTGGGGTAGGGAGGGGAGGAAGGAAGGGAGGAAAAAAGGAATAAATCTACAGAAATATTTTTGAAAGAGAAAGTTCTAAACCTTGCTAGTTTCTTCACTGCTATTTCCAGTAGGTCAGTACCCACTATTCAATGAGTCATGAAACTTCAATGAGACACATACACACACACCACATTATACATGTCATGAAGTAAGTTATAGTGAATAAGAGCAGCTGAAATCTTAACATATAAATAAATAAATTTCTCATTTATTTCATGTTCTGCTCATGGAATTTTAAGCAACTTGCTTTTTTCCAGGCTTTGCATTTTTACGATAAACACATAAACTATGCCAATGGCAAACTATTAGGTTTATCTTGACATTGGTTTTCATTAGAACATGGTCCTAAATTCACATTTAACTCATTTTCTCTCCTCACACAAGAGTAAGTGTTCCTGCCATGTGGATTCCTTAAACTGCATATTATGTTTAGCTTGGAATCTTCTCATTCTATTATCTTCATCTCATTTACAATTCTTTTCCAGTCTGTGCTTCTCCTGGGACATACATGATTATTTAATCTTTTCTAACTTACTCTGCATAGAAGACAAAACTCCCTCTGGGCCATTGCAGCTATAAATAGGATGAAATCTGCCCATGACATGGATAATTCCTTTCAGTACAGGTGTCATTGCCATGGAGGAGATGAAAACCTGAATGTATTGTTAAGTGGGAAATATTCAAAATAATTACTTGAGATAAAATACAGAGAGAGCCTAGAAAATAAATGATATAAAAATAATACAGAGAAGAGTTGTATCAGAGTACCAACACAGTAGGAGCATCATGAAAATTCAATTCTGGAGTTAGATGAAATGACTCTTGAATTCCAGACTCACAACTTATTAGCACACTTCTGCTTTCTTCCTTACAAAATGGAGATAAAAAGAACACCTACTTCATGAGACCCCATAGACGATACAGTCCATGGAATTCTCCAGGCCAGAATACTGGAATGGGTAGCCGTTCCCTTCTCCAGGGGGTCTTCCCAACCCAGGGATCGAACCCAGGTCTCCTGCATTGCAGGCAGATTCTTTACCAGCTGAGCCACAAAGGAAGCCCACTTCTTGAGATAGATATGAATATAAAGGGACTATACACCTAAGTATATTGTCTTAGTGTATGCCTTTAGGATACTGTTTAAAGGTGTGCTAAAGGCTCTACCTAGTTTGATTATTTCCCAGGCTACCTGAGAGGCATGTTGTCTAATAGGAAGAAAGGAATGCTTGGCATAAATTGCGTGCTCTAGAAACATTAGTTGGTATTTTTACAGATACAAAGAACCAACATATAAACATCTTGCAATTAATTTTCCTGCTATACTTCCAAATGATTCCTTGCAAAATTCAGGCCTATATAAAGAATTAAGTTTCTCAAGTAAAGGACACTCCATTTACACTTCACTGTCATATGTTAGAAATTATAGTGTATGCTGTATTTTAATTGATCTAGATGACAGAATTATAATGTTGCACAAAATAGTAAATTATGTCCATTTGTGATAATATTTTTATGTTCAACCATGAACAGCGCCTCATTTTGACAGAAAAAGAAAACATGTGATTATTGAATTAGGGGCACCATGGAGAACTTTGTAGCCCAGCTGGTTCATTCGCACTCCAAACACATACTGTTCTTATTCAATTACAGCTCGTACATTCAGTTCAAGAGCGTTCTTCAAAAACCTTGTTAGTGAACTTCAGATTTCTTGGAACACCAAAAATAAGCTTGCATATGTGAAAGAGCCACTGACACAGAATAATGAGTTCTGCTGGGGTTTTTAAAAACAGAGGGAAGCATTCTTATTTTTTCTCCATCATTTAATAATTATCAAGCCAGAATATCCTGAGTTCACTTATATAAGGCCCCAGTTCTAATGAGGGCCTCTCTCTCTCTCTCTCTCTCTCTCTCTCACGCACACACACACTCATGAGCAGCATTTGAAAATTCTATTGATAAATCTTATCTTATGAATAATTAGGATGGAATACATTATAGAAAGCATTTTTAGCCTATAGCCTGTAGAAATATTATTAGCAAGGGAACTAAAATATACTTCTCTTTATTAAGACTTAGAGAATTTACATGCTGGCTTGTTATTGCAACTCTGCTGACTCAGTAATGGAAATTAGCTGAGACAAAACAAAGCTACTGGAAGAAAGAAGAGACTACTGACCCCATATAGGATTTGAATTTCAATTCAGCTCTCAATCCAAGTTACATATAAAGTTCTTAAATGGTCTTTAAGTAGCTTTTCAGGCATTTGTCAATAAAAGATTGAGACAGACCCTCACATTCTCAAAGGTGACAGGTCCCTGGGAAAAGTGCATTACCCTTTCAGTACTTCATATAGTCATTTTTATTATTTAGGATAACTGTGTCTCCTGAACGGAGAAGGCAATGGCACCCCACTCCAGTATTCTTGCCTGGGAAATCCCATGGACGGAGGAGCCTCGTAGGCTACAGTCCATGGGGTTGCTAACAGTCAGACACAACTGAGCGAATGTCTCCTGAAAATATCTATTACCGTGGATTCTAGAATAATGATCCTCAAAGGCACACAATAAAATATACTTCTTCCATGAGTTTTCATAAAAGAGCAGACCCATAAAAAAGTATATTTGGCATGGACAGTGGTGTCTTCAAATAGCCTTTTACCCCAAGGTTATCAGCCTTACCTCAGGTGTGGTGAAGCTGTATCATTTCTCTAACCCTCACTAGAGTAAACAGATCTAGACACAAAAGTTAAGCTTTGGAGACTTACTTTGAACACCGACTGGCAAACTGTGGCTGCAAAAAGGGCCACTTGACTAGTCTTTACCCAGTCCCAGGTGTTGAGGATTTCACAGTTCTCCTAAAGGAAGAATGGATCAACCAAAAACTCCTACCAGATATTTGCATATGGGTCTCCTCCCCTCACTGTATTTTTTAACATGTCAATAGTTCTATGAACCTAAACATACCTTGTAGATTTGCAAGAAACTATGCATACTAAATTGCAAGGATGATCCTGAGTAGCAAAAACAATACTGAAAAGAAAAATATTGGAGGTCTCCCAATTTCAAAAGTTATTACAAAGCTATGGTAACCAAAACATTGTGGTAGTGGCATAAAAGCAGTCATACAGACCAAAAGAATAGAATAGAAAACCCAAAAATAAACTCTTGTGTATATAGTCAAATGATTTTTGACTAGGGTGCCAATATTATTCAATGCAAAAAGGACAGTCTTTTTTAATAGGTAATGTTGAGAAAACGGAATATCCACATGCAAAAAACAACATTTGATCCTAACCTTATACCATATACAGAAATTAACTCAAAATGGATCAGACCTAAAAATATGAGCTAAAAAAATAACAAAGCTCTTAGAAGAAAACATGGGAGAAATTCTTCTTGACATTGGATTTGGCAATGATTTTCTGGATATGACATCAAAAGCACAAGAAACGAAAGTAAAAACAGATAAATATGACTGCATAAAAATTATAAGTTGTGCATCAAAGACACAATCCACAGAGTGAAAAAGCAATCAGTAGAATGGGAGAAAATATTTAAAAATCACAAAAATATTTACAACCCCCTGATAAGGGCTTTATACACAGAATGTGTAAAGGACCCCTACTACAACAACAACAAAACAACTCAATTTTAAAATGTGCAAAGGTGTCAATTAGATGTTTCCTAAAAGGTTGTACCAATGGCCAATACGTACCTGAAAAGATGCTCAATATTACTAATTATTAGGAAAATACAAACAAAAACCACAATGAGATACTGCCTCACATCCATTAAGATGGCTACTAACTTTTTAAAAGACAGAAAGTAGGAAGTATTAGTGACAGACTCTGGAATGCTTGCTTGTATACTGTTGGTAGAAAGGGAAAATGGTGTATCTATCACGGAAAATGGTATAGAAATTCTTTAAAAAATTAAAGATAGGATTACCATATGATCTGGCAATTACACTTCTGATTCTATACCCAGAAGAATTGAAAGCACAGTCTCAAAGAGATATATTTGTACCCCCATGTGCATAGCAGTGTTACTCACATTATCAAAAAGGTGGAAGCAACCCAAATGTCCACTGAAGGATGAGTGGATAAATAAAATGTGGTATACATATATGTGCTCAATCACTCAGTCATATCTACTCTTTGTGACCCCCTGGACAGCCTGCCATGGAATTTTCCAGGCAAGAATACAGGAATAGTTTGCCATTCCCTTCTCCAGGGGATCCTCCTGACTCACGCGTTGAACCTGTATCTCCTGCATCTCCTGAACTGGCAGGCGGATTCCTGGGAAGCTCATACACACATGAATATTGCTCAGCTTAAAAAAGAAGGAAATTCTGACACAGGCTGTAAATGCAACATGAATGAACCTCAGGACATAGTGCTAAGTGAAATAAGTCACTCATCAAAGGACAAAGATAGCATGATTCCTCTTATGAGAGGTTCCTAAAATAGTGAAATTCATAGAGACCCAAAGTAGAATGGCGAGAGGGCAGTAGGCTGGGGAGAGTGGGAAAAGCAGCATTTTCATTGAAATGACATTTGTCATTTCGTCTTTAAAAGACAAAAAAGTTTTGGAGGTTGGTTGCACGACAGTGTGAATGTACTTAACATTGCTGAATTGCATACTTAAAAATTGTTTGATGGTAAATTTTATGTAATGTGTATTTTACCACAATTTAACAAAAATGTTTGTGTCACTTATGGAAAATCAAAGGTCATTTAGACTATTTGAAAATTTCTATAACGCAGTACTGAAAACCTCTAAAACCTAACCTTTAAATTAAATTTTGATTCTACCATATTTTCTGGCTGTTATCTAGTTTCCTATTTATAAATCAATAAAATAATAAGCAACTATAAACAAACATCAACTAATCTAGATTTCTTCTTTTAGTTAATAAGGAAGAACCAAGGAATATGGGGAAATGGTCTACTGTGCAAGTTTATAAACAGCTAATGGAATGACAAACCTAAAAATCAGTCCACATGATATTTTCTGTTAGCTATCTGTTAAAAGATAATGCACTTCATTCCTGGATACTGATAACTTATCATTAAATCCAACTTGCCACTGTAACACACCACATTCCATTCTTGGCTCTGCATTTAACCTGTAATCTGATACACTATTGCCACTCTTCTGAGAATGAAAGAGAGCTGGAACAAATCTTATGGTGTCTAATTAATGTACTCCTGAGTAGTTATGCTTAAACTGATTCATATACTCCCATATCTCATTGTACTTTAGCATAACAAAAACCCCACGCTAGCTCCAAGGGAAATGAAGGGCATTTAATAATACAATGAAGGGAGTAATTTTCTAAGAGAGACCACAGTATAATAAAAATGATTCACTAAGGGTAGGTTGCAAAAATAAACTTATTTGGGCAAAAGAAAGTTGCTTGGAGACACTGATAAATGATTTTTTTCATTTATTCAATGTTCAACAGTTATGGAGAACTCACTATACTATAACTAACTCTTCTTGGAGGAGGAAATGGCAACCCACTCCAGTATTCTTGCCTGGAAAATCCCATGGACAGGGGAGCCTGGCAGGCTACAGTCCATGTGGTCCCAAAGAGGTCCCAAAGAGTTGGACACATTCTTCTAGATCAGGGATTAGCATACTGCTTCTGTAAAGGAGCAAATAGTAAATATTTCAGGTTTAGCAGACCAGATGGTCTCTGTCTCCAAACTATTCAGTTCTGCCTGTGTAGCATAAAGGCAGCTACGGATAATACTTAGATAAATGAGCAATGCTGTGTTCCAACACAACTTTATTTGTAAGGATGGGCAGGTGGGTCGAATTAGGCTCGTAGGCCATAGATGCTAACTTCTGTTTTACGTTTTAGGAAACAGTGGTGAACTGAGTCCAGAGGACTTGTTTTCGTAAAGCTTATATTCTACCAGAGAGACAAGGGGAAAGCAGAGAGAGCGAGTGAGGGGGGAGGGGAAGAAAGCAGGAATGCAGAAGAGAAAGGAAAAAAGGAAGGGAGGAAGAGAGAGTGAGACAGAGACACACAAAGAAACAAAGACGTTTCAGATAATGTTAAATGATACGGAGTTATTTCCTTTCAAAAATAGTTTCCTCCAACATCTTCTAAACTAAAGGTTTCAATCTGGCTACTTAATAGACTGTCAAAAATCCACATTACAGAAGTTCATCTGGAAAAAAAATTCATTCAATGGGTGTAGGGTAGAGCTTGAGGAGGAATACTCTTCAGAAAGTTCTGCAGGTGAGATATCTGGTCAAACAACCTTTGTTTCTAGAGGTATGGTTGAGAAAAATTATTAGTATTAATTTCAGTGATGGAGAAATAAGAAATAGCAAAACTGAATCAATGAACTATTAATGAATTAGCTTCCTCAACACACAAAGGACAAAATATGTGCGTTGTGAACAGTTTGGCTGATAGAAATACCTAGACATCACTCACACAAGAAAACTAACTACATATGCATTACATGTATGACATAAATTCCATGCTGGTATTTAAGAATTTCTCAGATGTAGACATTTTTATTGGAGGATAATTTTACACATCAATTGTAGAGGGTAATTCATTCCTATATTTTATTTTTGCAGGAGTGTTTTAGGAACAATAGGACATGTGCTACACAAGCATCAGTATTACTAACAATTTTAAATCATCCTAGATATACTGAGCGGGCTTTGAATTACACAGATAAACAATGTTCCTGCCACAAAAAGATAAGATAGAGGAGCAGTACATGTGGGATGAACTGATAAGACATAGGTACCTTCTGATTTGGGCTTCCCCGGTGGCACAGTAGAAATAAATCCACCTGCCAATGCAGGAGGTGCAAGAGACACGTTTGATCCATGGATCAAAAAGATCCCCTGGAGGAGGAAATGGCAACTCACTACAGTATTCTTGCCTAGAAAATCCCACGGAGAGAGGAGCCTGGTGGGCTACAGTCCACGGGGTCACAAAGAGTCCGACACAACGGAGCGACTAAGCCTGAGCACGGACGTAAGCACCTTCTGATTTGCATCCTCCTATGTTTGCTGCTGCCAAGTCTGAGACTGACAGGCAGGGATGAACACGCATGAGGCATGGCTCAAGTCACCCAGAAAGCAGGGAGCAAAGCACCCGAAGCGCACCTCAGATAATGTAGGTTGTTGCTCAGATTACATCAAAACTTCAACCTGGTCCATTGGATGTCATTTCTCACTAATTCTGGGGCTCATTATCTGGATCGTGTGTCAAAATTGGACTTCCTACAATACCAAAATCCATGAATGCTGAAGTTTCTTATGTAAAAACACATAAAAGTGTCCATATTCCCTATTTACAGGTTCTGTATCTGTGGGTTAATTGAATCCTTGACTGTGAGGTGCCAATTGTACTAGCTTCTCCTTTAGCACTTGAAGTCCCAAAATTCTAAAGGAGGACTTAAATCCACCCGGTCAACCAAATTTTTGCTTCATTGACAAAACAGTTGTCATAACAGCAGGGGGGACAGTAGGGTAGGCGGATTTCAGCAACACATTCACACCTGCCACTCTTGAACTCTCTCTCTCACGTTTCAATTCTGGAATAGAATGCATTCACAGCAAGCACCTAAAACATATAGCACGGCTTCATGTAAGTATCACTTAAGATAAGAAATAAAACTTTGCCAACATCCAAGAAAACCCCTGGGTACCCCTTCCCAATTACAGCCCCTCCCTCCATGATAATTGTAACCACTGTTTTGATTTTTATACTTACCATTACTTTGCTTTTCTTAATACCTTGATCATCTATGAACTATAAATTATACTAGTTTGGTTTTGCTTATTTTTGAGGTATGTATAATTGGACGAATATGTTTAAAGTATTGGGCTTCCCTGGTGGCTCATTCGGTAAAGAATCTGCCTGCAATGCAGGAGGCCCAGATCCCCTGGAGTAGAGAGTGGCAACCCACTCCAGTATTCTTACCTGGAGAATTCCATGGACAGAGGAGCCTAGCAGGCTATACAGTCCATGGGATTGCAAAGAGTTAGGCATGACTGACTAACACATACACATATATTGTATATATTCTTCTAATTATGTAATATAATATATGGTATATATCTGATTTCTGTTATCCAATTCATCAAGTTTCTGCTTTTAACTGTAGTTGCTTTTACCTAACTGTATTTTTTTTTCATAGTTGTATTCTGTTCCATTGTAAAAATGCATCACTATGTTTTTATAAATTGGTGAATATTTGCACTGTTCTCACTTTAAGACTATTATACATTATGTTGAATTGAACATTCTTTTATATGTCTCAGTATACATGTTTTTCATATCTAGAAAAGAAATTGCTGATTCACAAGATATTTTTACTTTCAATTTTGTTAGCTAATGCCAATGTGTTGGTCAAAGCATTTTGTGTCAATTTACATTTCAACCAGCACCGCATGAAAACTGAAGTTGTTCTGTATCTTTATCAGCACTGGATTGTTAGTCTTTAATTTTAGCTCTTATGGTAGGGCTCTCATTGTGGTCTTGTATTTCCCTTAGTAATGAGATTGGGCATCTTCCTACACTTAAATGGTCATTCATTTTGCTCTTGTGTGCAGTATCCATTTAAGTCTATTACCTTTTTTTAGTTAACTGTTGCTGACAGAAAAACTACTCCACAACTTAGTGACTTAAAACAAGCTCAAAGAAGGAATTTTCAGCATTTAACCATGAAGTATAATATCCACTTGTGTTTTCTGCAAATAGAATGTTTTAAAGTTCTCTTTTATGTCTTAAGAATTTTTTAAACTATGAAATTACATTTAATTTTGTTTAGTTTCCTTGATGCCTGGATTCTTTCATCATGTATTTCAATCAAACATTTAGGAAAGAATCAACAACAATCTTAAATTCTTTCACAAAATATTAAAGATTGCAATACTCAATTCCTTAAGGAGCCCTGTTAAGCCTGCCAAAAATCCCAAAGAGGGGAATTACAGAAAAGGTAAAATATAGGTAAATTACAATATAGATTCAGAAGTTGTAAACAAATATTAGTAAACTGATTCCAGTCATATATAATGCCATGCAGGGTTTGTTAAGAAATTCAAAATTCCTTAAGTTGATTGATTTTTAATTGTAACATACCACATTAACAGAATAAAAGAGGGAAGTCATTTCAATTAATGCAGAAAAGTGACAAACAAATGTTATTTCATTGTTTAAAAAATTCCTAGGAAATAACAAAAAGGGAATTTATGTAATTTCATATAGCATATTCACCTAAAACACAAGTAGATAATTTACTTAACAGGAAGCAACAGTTAGAACTGGACATGGAACAACAGACTGGTTCCAAATCGAGAAAGGAGTACGTCAAGGCTGTATATTGTCACCCTGCTTATTTAACTTATATGCAGAGTTCATCATGAGAAATGCCGGGCTGGATGAAGCACAAGCTGGAATCAAGATTGCTGGGAGAAATATCAATAACCTCAGATATGCAGATAACACTACCCTTATGGCAGAAAGTGAAGATCTAAAGAGCCTCTTGATGAAAGTGAAAGAGGAGAGGGAAAAAGCTGGCTTAAAGCTCAACATTCAGAAAACTTAGATCATGGCATCCAGTCCCCTCACTTCATGGCAAATAGATGGGGAAACAATGGAAACAGTGGCTGACTTTATTTTTTAATCACTGCAGATGGTGATTGCAGCCATGAAATTAAAAGATGCTTACTCATTGGAAGGAAAGTTATGACCAACCTAGACAGCATATTAAAAAGGAGAGACATTACTTTGTCAACAAATGTCCATCAAGTCAAGGCTATGGTTTTTCCAGGGGCCATGTATGGATATGAGAGTTGGACTATAAAGAGGGCTGAGTGCAGAAGAATTGATGCTTTTGAACTGTGATGTTGGAGAAGACTCTTGTGAGTCCCTTGGACTGCAAGGAGATCCAACCAGTCCATCCTAAGGGACATCATTCCTGGGTGTTCATTGAAAGGTCTGATGTTGAAGCTGAAACTCCAGTATTTTGGCCACCTGATGTGAAAAGCTGAGTCATTTGAAAAGACCCTGATGTTGGGAAAGATTGAAGGCAGAAGGAGAAGGGGACGACAGAGGTTGAGATGGTTAGATGGCATCACCAACTCAATGGACATGAGTTTAGGTAAACTCCAGGAGTTGATGATAGACAGGGAGGCCTGGCATGCTGCAGTTCATGGGATCGCAAAGAGTCGGACACGACTGAGCGACTGAACTGAACTGAATGGTTAGATGCTGAAAACTTTCCCTTTAAGTTTGTTACCTTTTTGTACTCAGTTTCTACATTAATTAAACTCTAGTCAGAAGACATATACCCTATAACATAGTTTTTTTTAATCTGTTGAAACTTACTTATTCTTAAATAACGTAAATGTTATAACTGTATTACATGTGCTGGGGGGAAAGGTGCTTCCTGCAGTTATTTGGTACAGTGTTAAAGAATCCACTGAGTTTTTAAAATCTTGTTTAGTCTTACTGATATTTTGTCTGCTTATTATATTAGCTACTAAGCAAGAGGTATCAAAAATTTCCCCTATTCACCTAAACCCACTGATTAATCATATGCCTCATGAAGAGTTGCAATATGGGGAGGGAGGTGGGAGGGGGGTTCATGTTTGGGAACGCATGTAAGAATTAAAGATTTTAAAATTTAAAAAATAAAAAACTAAAAAAAAAAAGTATATAACACCATCCAGGAAGAAATCTACTCTAAAATAAATTGAGCCTGCATCAAATCAACTCTCCAGGACTATCTACCAACTTACTGAGAAATGAAAGGCAGAAAAGCAAAGGTAAATGACATTATGAAAAAGCAATTAGTCAAATACAGAATATGAGCGTTCCATAGGATGAAGGATGCATTTGAACAATGGCTTGGAAAACCAACAAAAAGGACAAGGATAGTTAAAAACAGAATATATTTGAGACAAGACTTTAATTACTCACTGTGATTTCTGCTTATAACTATAACCATCTTTCTGTATGTATTTTTTCAGCCATGTTCCTAACTGCACACAACTTTAGAACTGTTATATCTTCCTGGTGAATTGAGTGTTTTATTATAATACTGTTCCCCATTTTGCCTCTAGTAATGTTGTTTTATAGGTGGTTTTATATTTATGCTATTACTATAGCTACACCAGCTCTACTTAGTTAGTATTTTATAGAGTATCTTTCCTGTTGTTTTAGTAAAATAACCATCTGAAAAATGATTGGCTTTTAATTGGAGCAGTTACTGCAATTATTGGTATATTTCTGCTTAAATAATCTACTGTCTTGTTAATGTTTTAAATGTGTCCTGTTCTATGTTTTCTCTTTCTCTTTTCTGTTTATTTTGCTAAGCTTTTTAAACATTGTAATTTTTGCAGTTATTATAATGGCAACCAGAGTTATTATAATGGCCACATGTATTTTTAGCATATTTTAATCTACTGTTAATTGGTAATTTAAATTACAATCTCTTCCCAAGGAATTCAAGAATTTTAAAATACATTAGCCCAATTGACCCCCACATGACCCATATGCTATAATTGCTATATATTTTAATTCTTTATATGCAGTTTATACTCATAATCTATTTATTACTTCTCTCATTCTTTATTTTTTCTTATTTCTCCAACATTCTCTCCAGGAACAGTTTTCTTCTGCAGAACTTCCTTTAGCTTTTAGTTTGAGTATTATGGACAAATCACTCACTCTTTTCCATTAATATGTCTATTCTGTTTTCCTTTTGAAGGCTATTTTTATAGGCCATAGAATTAATTAATGATTAGCAGCTTTTTTTTTTTCTTTTGGTTCATTGAGGACATTACTTCATTGTTCTCTGGCTTCCATTATTTTTGTTAAGATGTTCAGTTCAGTTCAGTCACTCAGTCATGTCCGACTCTTTGCAACCCCATGAATCGCAGCATGCCAGCCCTCCCAGTCCATCACCAACTCCCGGAGTTCACCCAAACTCATGTACATTGAGTAGGTGATGCCATCCAGCCATCTCATCCTCTGTCGTCCCCTTTCCTGCCTTCAATCTTTCCTAGCATCAAGGTCTTTTCAAATGAGTCAGCTCTTCACATCAGGTGGCCAAAGTAGTGGAGTTTCAGCCTCAGCATCAGTCCTTCCAATGAGCACCCAGGACTGATCTCCTTTAGGATGGACTGGTTGGATATCCTTGCAGTCCAAGGGACTTGCAAGAGTCTTCTCCAAAACCACAGTCCAAAAGCATCAGTTCTTCGGTGCTCAGCTTTCTTCACAGTCCAACTTTCACATCCATACATGACCACTGGAAAAAACCATAGCCTTCACTAGATGGACCTTTGTTGGCAAAGTAATATCTCTGCTTTTTAATATGCTATCTAGGTTGATCATAACTTTCCTTCCAAGGAGTAAGCGTCTACTAATAGGTATTTCCTGCCCAAAATGTGGCCCAGGAAACAGCAGCATATTAAATCTTGTGTACCTTGTTATCTTTGATTGTGCTATGGAAATTTTATTGAAAGTGTAATTTGTAGAAATAATTTCGGCTTTATAAATACCCTATATTTCTCTAGAAAAGATAATATTTTTTTTTTCAGCCTGAGGTCTTGAACCTAGCAATTTAGGATCATGTTAATGCTAGTGTTAAGGACAGAGATTTTTTTAGGCTGACTCAAGGAACTTCTACTATGATACAGTTCCTGTGACATCAAGCTTATTTGTGGCTCATCTTCACTCCCAGGATGCCACCCTTCAGGATTCCGGTTCAAAGTAGAAAGGGTTTGTATGGACTCCATCCCTAGTGGGTTCTGGATTCCAACTTTTTCAATCTCTGTTAGAAGTACTTCTCTGTCAGAGAACTTTCTGATGGTGGCAGTTTATCTCTTTCCATCATACTTCATAGTGAGTTCATCAGCAAGTCCTATGTTTTGCTTCACTGGAGAAACAGACATAGAGAACAGACCTATGGACATGGGAGATGTATGGAGAGAGTAACATGGAAATTTACAATACCATATGTAAAATAGATAGTCAAGGAGAATTTGCTGTATAACTCTGGGAACTCAAACAGGGGTGCTGTGACAGGCTGAAGGGTGGGATGGGGAGGGAGACGTGAGGGAGGTCCAGGAGGTAGGGAACATGGGTGTACCAATAGCTGATTCTTGTTGGTGTATGGCAGAAAACCACCACATTCTGTAAAGCAAATACTCTTCAGTTTAAAAATTTAAAAAAAAAAAAACTGGGAAAAATGTACTTTAATCTGTATCTGCTCTCAATCTGTAATGCCCCCGTCATCTCTTCCCTAAGCAACCTCAGGATCATCCTACCTTGTTTCTACCCTTGTCTCCTATGGTCCATTCACCAAACATTTAAAATCAGCCTCACAATTCACATAAACCAGATTATGATGCCCCAGCTTAAGCATCTCTAAGAGCTTCCCATTGAACTCAGAGTGCCGTTTCTCTAACACACAATTTTTTTGCTCTGACCTTCAAGGCATTCCATGGTCTGGACCCTGCCTTTCTCTCTAGGCATACTAACATATTTTTTTTTTAATGAATAATCCTAATTAGCTCCTGCTTTACTTGCTTTGCACTTGCTGTTTCCTTTTTCTGAAAGAGCAGTTTCCTCACTAGATCTCCTCTTGGACCCTCAGTTTCTCCTTGAATATTGCGTCTTACAAGAAGAGTTCACTAAAGACAAACAAGAAGAGAAACCCAAGAGGCTTTCACTCACCGCCCCATTGAAGTCCTTCTCTCTCTGGACTCTTGCGCTTTGCCTCATTTAACTTCATTAATAGCATTTACCAATCCCTGAAATTATGCTTTTTATTCCATGCAACACATTCCAGTCAACAATAATGTGAAAAGACCTCTTTTTATATAGGGGAGACACTGTTGGAAATGTCATAATTGTTTATAAATCTAAGTCAACAAAAAGAAGGAACACATAAAAGCATGTGATGGAATGTTGGCGTATAGAAGATATCTAAATACATTTGCTGAAACTCAAATAATTCATCCAGTCATGGTCTTATGAATTCATCCTTCCCTTTTATCCTTCATTTCAAATCTCTCAATACCACTCAATTTCCTCCCCAATAAAACAGAATTTTTTTCAACCTTTCCCCACAAAAATCAACTACTAGTAATATATCCAAAGAAATAGTCACATTAGTAAGCAAATACCTGACACAAAATGTACACTATGATAGGGGAAAAAAATAGAAAAACTAAATATTCTCTTAGAGGTTCAGCTAAATACATCAAAATGCATCTTAGAGCTTAATTATATGCTGCCTTGATGAAGACTAATCTATTTTCATGAAAGAAGTTAATGATAAGTTTTTCACTGAGAAAAACTGTAGAAGTAGATGTATAAAATGATAAAGCTTTTATTTTTAAAATACATGTCTCTGCTGCTGCTGCTGCTAAGTCACTTCAGTCGTGTCCGACTCTGTGCGACCCCATAGACGGCAGGCCACCAGGCTCCCCTGACCCTGGGATTCTCCAGGCAAGAACACTGGAGTGGGTTGCCATTTCCTTCTCCAATGCATGAAAGGAAAAGTGAAAGTGAAGTCGCTCAGTCGTGTCCGACTCTTAGCGATCCCATGGACTGCAGCCCACCAGGCTCCTCCGTCCACAGGATTCTCTAGGCAAGAGTACTGGAGTGGGGTGCCATTGTATATATGCATATATTAAAATATGTAACATGTTACTGAGTGAAACTGCCATTGGGAAAAAATTATTTACTATTTCTATATCTCTGCTTTAATATTTCATTCTACATATTATTTTTTATAATAATGAAAGGCCACAAAAGCTACTCAGAAATTTAAAATATCACATCTCATTTAATTTTGAACATCTCATTTAGCTGTATTTTTACATCTTCATCTAATCAGGAATGACACTATTCTCAAGGTGTTAAAAATTACTAATATACTTGCAAGGTTTAAGCTGTCTGAATTAATTTTCTTCCCACTTCATGTCTAGTCTGGTAAGCTTGTCCAGGAAACTTGCCACTCACCAATCAATGTTGTGATAGCCCAAGCACAAATAGGCATGAATGAATGACAGCCAGTGCATGTTGTAATGCTTAACTCTGTAAAAAATTTCAAATCGGTTATCTCTCCCACTACCTTATCTTGGCTTTACTACACTGGACATTCCAGAGAGAAGTTTTCTAATTTGAACATACTTTGGTTTACTTTGAGGGGTTCTGAATCTACTGATGCATTACAGTAATACTTTTTACAAGTCAGTTCAACTGGTAAACCTCACTTAAAAAAACAGCTCCTATTGCCCTTGTCTGAGCAAGTGTCTACATTTTGTTATACAAAATAAACACTTTAAGAAGAAAAATAATAAATTGTCATACATTGTCACATTCATGCCATAGAGTTATCTAATAATTATTTGCTAAAGGTGATTTTGCTTTTACTAACCCTAAATTCTTGGAAAACGTGGCCGGAAATATTGAAACACAATATGATTGGAAAACAAATCCAATCAGCCTGTTAATCTCTGTATTCCCTGACCCTTACACTTGAGCATTGAATCACCAGGGCTGGGCATGAATAGATAATTTGGTTCATAATAAATGGGCTGCAATAGTCAGATACGACTTAGCAACTGAAACCACCAAATGTTGACGTATGGCAAAACCAATACAGTATTGTAAAGTAAAATAAAATAAAAATCTGAAAAAAAATAAATAAAAAGAAAAAAATAAAACCACCAAATGTTCAATAGAATTAGTATCCTAATGACCAAAATAGAATTATCCAAGGGCTCCTGTAAAATCAAGAAAAATACAAGGAGTAAATTGAAACAGTCGCTAAACTATGATTAAAGACTCCAGCCCTTTGAATTTGGATTTGAAACTAGACTTTGTTATTTATTGCCATTTTGTGAATATCAGAAATCATATGAAATCAACCCACTCCTTGAAACTTGATAAACATGAAGAATTCTGAGCTCTTTAATTTGATGTAAGATGTGGCATGTCCCTAAAAACCCATTTGATGATTTAATACCAACTACAGCTGCCTGGTAATTCAAGAATACCTTTTATACTCAAATAATTGGGACATGTGGAATGTATTAAAAGAAAATACTGCATATTCAGGTCCCAAGTGAAACATCTAGATTAATTCATGTTTGCAGTTTTATTTTTAAATGAGAGAGAGATTAAGAGACAGACAGAGATAGAGACAGAAAGAGATTCCCTCACCAAACTCTCAACTTCTCTTATACATTGTGACTGCTTTCATGTACGTTTTCAGAAAAGTTTCTTTGCAAGAGAAACAAAAAGTACAAGACAGGTATTTTTCCAGAGGAAATCTGCTTTTTTCCCTCAAAGTGAGACTTAGGGAAATGCAATTTATATACAATAAAAACTGCACCAGCTTGAAGTGTAACTTTCTATACATTTCAACAGAGGTATATATAGTATATTCTCATCACCCTTAAATTTCTTTGTGGTCCTTTGTAGTTAATCCCTCTTCCCTCACTCTTAGTCTCTGCAACTACTAATTTTTTCTGTGTGCCTATAATTTTTCCTGCTCCATTCTTATAAAATGTCATCTATTGTGGCTTCTCTCACTTAAATCTAATGTTTTGTTAAAAAGCAATCATGTTATTGCATTTAACTGCAGCTTATTCGTTTTTGCTGTTGAGTAGTATTTCATTTAAGCTCAACATTCAGAAAACGAAGATCATGGCATCTGGTCCCATCACTTCATGGGAAATAGATGGGGAAACAGTGGAAACAGTGTCAGACTTTATTTTGGGGGGGCTCCAAAATCACTGCAGATGGTGATTGAAGCCATGAAATTAAAAGACACTTACTCCTTGGAAGAAAAGTTATGACCAACCTAGATGGTATATTCAAAAGCAGAGACATTACTTTGCCGACTAAGGTCCGTCTAGTCAAGGCTATGGTTTTTCCTGTGGTCATGTATGGATGTGAGAGTTGGACTGTGAAGAAGGCAGAGCGCTGAAGAATTGATGCTTTTGGACTGTGGTGTTGGAGAAGACTCTTGAGAGTCCCTTGGACTGCAAGGAGATCCAACCAGTCCATTCTGAAGGAGATCAGCCCTGGGATTTCTTAGGAAGGAATGATGCTAAAGCTGAAACTCCAGTACTTTGGCCACCTCATGCGAAGAGTTGACTCATTGGAAAAGACTCTGATGCTGGGAGGGACTGAGGGCAGGAGGAGAAGGGGACAACAGAGGATGAGATGGCTGGATGGTATCACTGACTCCATGGAGGTGAGTTTGAGTGAACTCCGGGAGTTGGTGGTGTACAGGGAGGCCTGGCGTGCTGTGATTCATGGTGTTACAAAGAGTCGGACACAATTGAGGACTGAACTGAACTGAACTGAGTATTTCATTTGTTGATGTACCACAATTTGTTTATCCATTCACCAACTGACGAACATTTTGTTCATTTTCAGTTTGGGGTAAGCATGAACAGAGCTACTATAAACAGTAATATAAAGTACTTGGATGGACATACTTTTTAATTTCTCTAGGACTACAATTTCTAGGCTATATGCAGTGCATGACTATTGCAAAGCCTTTGACTGTGTGGATCATAATAAACTGTGGAAAATTCTGAAAGAGATGGGAATACCAGACCACCTAACCTGCCTCTTGAGAAATCCGTATGCAGGCCAGTAAGCAATAATTAGAACTGGACATGGAACAACAGACTGGTCCCAAATAGGAAAAGGAGTACGTCAAGGCTGTATATTGTCACCCTGCTTATTTAACTTATATGCAGAGTACATCATGAGAAACGCTGGACTGGAAGAAACACAAGCTGGAATCAAGATTGCCAAGAGAAATATCAATAACCTCAGGTGTGCAGATAACACCACCCTTATGGCAGAAAGTGAAGAGGAACTAAAAAGCCTCTTGATGAAAGTAAAAGAGGAGAGTGACAGAGTTGGCTTAAAGCTCAACATTCAGAGAACGAAGGTCATGGCAGCTGGTCCCATCATTTCATGGGAAATAGATGGAGAAACAGTGGAAACAGTGTCAGACTTTATTTTTTTTGGGCTCCAAAATCACTGCAGATGGTGATTGCAGCCATGAAATTAAAAGACACTTACTCCTTGGAAGAAAAGTTATGACCAACCTAGATAGCATATTCAAAAGCAAAGACATTACTTTGCTGACTAAGGTCCATCTAGTCAAGGCTATGGTTTTTCCAGTAGTCATGTATGGATGTGAGAGTTGGATTGTGATGAAAGCTGAGCACTGAAGAATTGATGCTTTTGAACTGTGGTGTTGGAGAAGACTCTTGAGAGTCCCTTGGACAGCAAGGGGATCCAACCAGTCCATTCTGAAGGAGATCAACCCTGGGATTTCTTTGGAAGGAATGATACTAAAGCTGAAACTCCAGCACTTTGGCCACCCCATGTGAAGAGTTGACTCATTGGAAAAGACTTTAATGCTGGGAGGGATTGGGGGCAGAGGAGAAGGGGAAGACAGAGGATGAGATGGCTGGATGGCATCACGGACTTGATGGATGCAAGTCTGGGTGAACTCTGGGAGTTGGTGATGGACAGGGAGGCCTGGCGTGCTGCGATTCACGGGGTCGCAAAGAGTCGGACACGACTGAGCGACTGAACTGAAGTGAACTGAACTGAACAGTAGATATTTAATAATTGTTTCCCCTGAATAAAAGTTTTATTTGTAGCATTTGCCAGTTCTTGAGTATAGACTCCCACGTAGCCTATTTCAAGCTTCCCATGTGGCACCACTAAAAGTGGAGTTGGATGAATGTTTTTCATGAGTGAGTTAAGGACTGATTCCAACACAGCAATGGTCATAAGTGTGTATTTTACTTTATAAGAAACTGCCCAACTATTCTAAAGGGGCTTTGAAATGTCACATTTGCATCAGCCATGTATGAGAGTTCCAGTTGCTCTACATTCTAGCTGGCATTTTTTATTGTTCAAGTTTTTAAGCAATTTATTTTAGACACTCTATCAGGTATGTAACATTGTGGTTTTAATGTGGTTTCTTTAATGCCTGGAGATGTTGAATATATTTTATTATGCTTATTTGCCTTTTGAATATTTCTGTTGAAGTGTCTGTTCAAATAATTTGCCTATTTTATTTTCTAAGTATTGCATTTTGAGAATTTTTATACACTCTCAGTACAAGTCCTTTATTGGGTATTTGGTTGTAAATATTTTCTCTCAGTAAATTGTCATTTCATTTTTTGCTACTATCTTTTAAAAAGCACATCTTTTTAGTGTTGATAAAGTTCAACTTGTCATTTTTTTTCATTTATGATATCTGCTTTTTTATCCTAAAAAATATTTGCCAAATCCCAGTTACACATATATATTCCTATATTTTTCTCTGAAACTCAAATGTCCATTACAACAGCCACCAGTCACATGTAGATAGTTTAATGTCAAATTCATTAAAATTAAATAAATTTAAGACTTCAGTTCCTAAGCTGCACTAATCACATTTCAAGTGCTCAGTAACCTGACTAGCTAGTGGCTATTCTATCCAACAGAGTAGCTGCTGGACACTTCCATTTTGGTGTAGCATTCCTTTTGGACATCACTCACCTAAAAGTTCCATAGCTTTAGGTTTTACATTTAGTCTCTAATATATTTCAAGTCAATTTTTGAATATGGTGTGATATATGGGTAGAGTCTTTGTTTTTGCATATGAATTTCAAATTGTTCCAGCAACATTTTTGAAATCTACTTTCCTTTTTACTACCATAACAATTTTTGTATGTCAAAGTAGACACAAGACTTTCCCTTTGGCATTTTTATGATTTCTTTCAAAAAAAGGCATACCTCAGGATAAAATGTTAGAGACCAAAAACGGTGGTTGAGTTAAAAAAAAAAAAAAGTTCTTACTCATCACTCAGTCTTGACTGACCCCTTGCGACCCCATGAACTGTAGCCTGTCAGGCCCCTCTGCCCGTGGGCTTCTCCAGCCAAGAATACTCAGTGGGTAGCCATTCCATTCTCCAGAGGATCTTCCTAACCCAGGGATAAAACCCAGGTCTCCTGCATTGTAGGTGAATTCTTTACTTTCTGAGCCACCAGGGTGGTTGAGTTAGGGTCATCAAATTCACTTGGTGAAAACTATTCTTTACCACCTTTTGTCTTCTGAACCAACATCTGTTTCTGACATCCTGTCTGCTAGGCTTTAGGTGATTAATCTGGGGGTGCCAGGTAGATTAAGCCTGGTTTACACAGGGAGGCAATTGCAAAGGAAATTCTGCCTCTTACAAAGAAACTAATTGAATGATCCAATCAAAGTATGAAAATACTAATTTGTATTCTTATTGTATAGAAATGGGTCTCTGAAAACAGACCTCTATTAGTGGGAAACAAGTGTGAATATGTTTTCTTTTTACTTTAAGTTTATTTAGTAGAAAAAATATATTACTCACATGAACTTTGGTATTTTCCTTTTCCCGTTATAATTCTGCTTTAAAGAAAAAAGTAAATACCGGATTCTGGGTTTTATCACAAACCTTCCATTGGTTTCTGTGCCTTTTCACTTCCACTTAATAAGCAGATTTGATAAACATAGTTTTGCTTAAAGAACAACCATAGGATTGAGGGACCCTCGCCTTGATTTTGCAAGTTTTCTCAAATAAATGTGGCAGTAAAATAAAACACGCTGTTTTTAACTGGCTGAATATTTTAGAAACCCCAAACTGTGTGGACCTGACAGAAGTAGAAAGTACTAAGAAGAGGTGGCAAGAATACACAGAAGAACTGTACAAAAAAGATCTTCAAGACATAGTTGATCACAATGGTGTGATCACTCACCTAGAGCCAGACATCCTGGAATGTGAAGTCAAGTGGGCCTTAGGAAGCATCACTATGAACAAAGCTAGTGGAGGTGATGGAATTCCAGTTGAGCTATTTCAAATCCTGAAAGATGATGCTGTGAAAGTGCTGCACTCAATATGTCAGCATTTGGAAAACTCAGGAGTGGTCGCAGGACAGGAAAAGGTCCGTTTTCATTCCAATCCCAAAGAAAGGCAATGCCAAAGAATGCTCAAACGACCTCGCAATTGCACTCATCTCACACACTAGTAAAGTAATGCTCAAAATCCTCCAAGCCAAGCTTCAGCAATACGTGAACTATAAACTTCCAGATGTTCAAGGTGGTTTTAGAAAAGGCAGAGGAACCAGAGATCAAATTGTCAACATCTACTGGATCACGGAAAAAGGAAGAGAGTTCCAGAAAAACATCTACTTCTGCTTTATTGACTATGCCAAGGTCTTTGACTATGTGGATCACAGCAGACTGTGGAAAATTCTGAAAGAGATGGGAATACCAGACCATCTGACCTGCCTCTTCGGAAACCTGTATGCAGGTCAGGAAGCAACAGTTAGAACTGGACATGGAACAGCAGACTGGTTCCAAATAGGAAAAGGTGTACGTCAAGGCTGTATATTGTCACCCTGCTTATTTAACTTACATGCAGAGTACATCATAAGAAACGCTGGGCTGGAGGAAGCACAAGCTGGAATCAAGATTGCCAGGAGAAATATCAATAACCTCAGATATGCAGATGACACCACCCTTATGGCAGAAAGTGAAGAAGATGTAAAGAGCCTCTTTATGAAAGTGAAAGAGGAAAGTGAAAAAGTTGGCTTGAAGTTCAACATTCAGAAAACTAAGATCATGGCATCCAGTCCCATCACTTCATGGGAAATAGATGGGGAAACAGTGGAAACAGTGACAGACTTTATTTTTTGGGGTTCCAAAATCACTGCAGATGGTGATTGCAGCCATGAAATTAAAAGACACTTACTCCTTGAAAGGAAAGTTATGACCAACCTAGATAGCATATTCAAAAGCAGAGACATTACTTTGCCATCAAAGGTCCATCTAGTCAAGGCTATGGTTTTTCCAGTGGTCATGTATGAATGTGAGAGTTGGACTATAAATAAGGCTGAACACTGAAGAATTGATGCCTTTGAACTGTGGTCTTGGAGAAGACTCTTGAGAGTCCCTTGAACTGCAAGGAGATCCAACCAGTCCATCCTAAAGGAGATCAGTCCTGGGTGTTCATTGGAAGGACTGATGTTGAAGCTGAAACTCCAATACTTTGGCCACCTGATATGAAGAGCTGACTCATTTGAAAAGACCCTGATGCTGGGAAAGATTGAAGGCAGGAGGAGAAGGGGACAACAGAGGTTGAGATGGTTGGATGGTATCACTGACTCAATGAACATGAGTTTGGGTAAGCTCTTGGAGTTGGTGATGGACAGGGAGGCCTGGTGTGCAGCAGTTCATGGGGTCGCAAAGAGTCTGACACGACTGAGCAACTGAACAGAACTGAACTGAAACTGTGTTTGACACAAATGTGTTTTAGTCAATTTGGAATGTCTCCAGTTAGATGGGACTCTTAAATTATTATTGAAATATATATCAACCAACATTTTTGTTTGGAAAATTGCTTAGAGTCTTTAAACTTTTATATAAAGGACTAAATAGGAACTATCTTATTCTTTGCATGACAGTGATCTCTATCACAAGTACTTGACTCCGCTGTTGCCACAAAAAACAGTCATAGACAATATGTGAACAAATTAGTTCAGTTTTTTTTCCAATGAAACTTTATCTAAAAATATACAGGCTGCGGGCCTGACCTGGCCCCTGGTTCAGAGTTAAAGATCTTCACTCCCATTTCATTAAAAGACAGGAAGTTCATTCCAAAGTAATAGTGTACAAACAAATGAGATATAAAGGTAAATCATTTCCTTGAAAGGTGACAATATATTCTAGGTTTGTAGTATTTTTAATTCCAATAAAAAATTAATAATGTTTTTCTGTTAATGTATTTCACAATATTTACATATATTTTTCTAATTTAAAATTTTTATATCTACCATACATCTTACAAAACAATAAAGACTTAATTGAATGATGTAATGATTCTTAGGGAATTGTCCTTGGAATTGTTCAATGCCAGTTTATCACTTTGGTGGTTAGTTAAATAAACACAGTAGACCCATATTAGTATGAATGTTGGCAGTCTCCCAAGCCTCTTAATGATCAGGGTAAGAGACTGGTATAAAGTGGCTACTGAGTTTAGAATGGGACAATTATAATTATAAAAGCAATAAAGATCAATTATCATAGGCAAGATGGCCTAACATTAGACTTCAAATTCCTGTAGTGCACTGGAGACACATGAATGATAAGTCAGTAAGTTAGGCTGATAAAAGACATATGCAAATAAAGCAGGAGTCTTAAGCAAATGGGAAGGAGTAATCAGAAACTTGGGTTCAAAGTTTGACTCTGCTACTTATTAACTCTAGGATTTGGGAAAATCATTTACACTCTCTGAGCCTCAGGTTTTCTCATCTTTACACTATGGATAAGAAAAGAATCCACTTTCTATGTTCTATGAGGATTTAATGATATGATCCTTGTAAGTGGTTAGAGCGCTTCCTTGGTAGCTCAGCTGGCAAAGAATCCACCTGCAATGAGGAGACCCAGGTTCGATTCCTGAGCCTGGAAGAGCCCCTGGAGAAGGGATAGGCTACTCACTCCAGTATTCTTGGGCTTCCTTAGTGGCTCAGGCAGTAAAGAATCCACCTGCAATATAGGAGACCTGGGTTCAATCACTGGGTTGGGAAGATCCTTGGGGGAAGGCATAGCAACTCACTCCAGCATTCTTGCCTGGAGAATCCCCATGAACAGATGAGCCTGACAGGCTACTGCCCTGGGGTTGTAAAGAGTCAGACAGGACTGAGCGACTAAGCACAGCACAGCACAGCACAATACAAGGTGCTTAGAACAGAACCAGGTACATAGCAAATCTTCAATGAATATTAACTACGTATTCATTACTTATTATTACAGTGCTGATTAGTTACTTACTATTATATTATTACTTATTATTATAGTGCTGAAACCTGTAACTTAGAAATTCCTTGTAGATTAGGAATTCTAATAATCTTCCAGACAGTAATTCACCGCCAGTGAAAGTTACTAAAACCAGTGCGTTTACCCTGAGCCTTGGTAAGTGACTGGCTAATGGGACAAACACATGCAAAAATGTTAATTGCTGCTGGTGAAAAATCTAGATGTATTTGCACCCCTGAAGAGCTTTCTATATTTCAACAAATATTCAGTGTTAAAACTCAAAGAATAAATTTCTAAGGCTGACATCACTGTGACAGTAGTTAATAAGCATATTTGTGAACAAGAAAATCTTTAAACACACTTAGCCCACGACACTTCTAACCTAAAAGCATTAGGCTATCCTTCTAGCAGCTTATCCCGCTGCATCTCCTCCTAAAGAGCAGGTACTCAAGGGTCTAAGCAAGCCTGACCCAATACTGGAGGGGCAGGAAGCAAGACTACTACAAATGGAGATCCTCTCTCCAGCCTGCCTCCCTTCTCTTATGCCTGATACCAGTCTCTGGTCTTAAGAGTTAAGCACATGATTTCAGACACCCAAGTCCTTTATCTCCAACACAGAAATATCTACCCTTTGGTCACACCATGTCTATACACCAGCAATATCCTTTCCTTACCTTGATAGAATAAACTCAGGCAGAGTCTGAAAACAGGTTCAGGGTGTACTGAGAATCCTGGGGTTTCAAATACTCACAGCCTGGGAGGTAGGGAGGGCATGGGTTCTGGATGGACACAGTTCTGGGCCTGAAGATTCCCTGAGGAGGGACACAACTAACAGAAAGCAGAGCTGGACCCTAAGGACCAAAGATGAGAACAGGGGTAGTTGGCCTGGGCGGGAGGATGGTATTGACTATAAGTGATGAAAAATCTGAAAACCAGACAATTATGTGGTTTTCTTCCTGGCAAGTGGTGGAAGTAGATTCCTAACTGAGATAGCCTGCAAGTCCAGGCATCTTTTTCCTATCGTCCCAGAAATTGATCAGTGAAGTTCTAATAATCATAATACAGAATAGCAAATTACAGATTTTACTACATAACCATGGGTCTGAGACTCAGGGCCAGCTAAAATTTTGTGTGTATAGATAGAAATTCAGTATGGGAAATAAAATCTTCCTGTGCATGTGATGACTTAACTGATATTAATGCCTCTACCCAGTCCCCTCCCTAATTAATTAGGTTAGTATAAAACCCTGCTACACATATAATTGAATGCTTGGATAGCACTATAGGATGTCACAAAATTATAATATCACAGTTGCCTGAGAGGTAGATAATTGAATAGTAGTAAAGCAACAGGTTTTTAAATCCTGAGCTCAGGGTATTTAAAGAACTGGAAAGTGGTTTTAGAAATTTTTGTTGGGGGAGAATTTTAAGAGAATTGTCTCTTCTAAACTTTAAGAAATCCCATCAGCTTAAGCCACTCTTGATGTGTCTTGCTGAAATGAATTAGCATGGAAGGAAAGAAAGAAATCATTTCCACCAGAATCTAAAGCTATAATTTCCAGAGTAGAAATGACAAAAAGTTACTGTAACACCTTTATCTTTATTCTTGTGAAAAGTGAAACACAGTCTAGGATTCATTTTTGTCTTTGACAAGGCATTTGGTTGTTAAATAAAGTCTCACCCTACCCCTTCTCTGAAGAAAAAGCTAAGCTCATTTAATACTCCTTGGGCAAAATCCTCCCAGCCTCAGCCTTCTCGCAATAGCTGGACAGCTTTCTAGTTCTATTGCTGCTCCCCTTTCCTCTGCTTCAAAAACAAGGGAGGCTCTTTCTATTGCATAACCTCTCTATTTTGATATGTGGGACCTTTGAGACCTCCCTTCTCTTCAGAGATCCATCTTGCGCCTTTCCCACAGTCACGGCAGGGTCTACACCTCCCAGCATCTAGAGTGGTTGGCCAGGTCCCTAAGCATGTGGTGCTGGCAAAGTGTGAAAACACCAACTTCCGCTGATTATCAGCCTTCTATTTCTGCTCCTGGCTACAGCAATCTGCATTTCCCCCTGCATTTCCTAAAACTGGGAGCTTCTTAAGGAGAGGAATGGAATTTCATGTGTCTCTGATCACAGAGCGAGCTACTGGAAAGACAATATGTGCTCAGGAAATATTCTTTATCAATTCATTGCAAGGAATATCAGGAACTATCCCTTTTTGATTAACTGATGTTGGATAAACAGATAGCTGGAATAATAAATAATGATCAGGAAAAGAATGCTTAGGTTTGCATTGAGCTGAATGCAGTCCAAACGTTCACAGCAGACCTACTGAAAAGCAGTTTTAAACACTGAATTTGAGGCTAGGATTATGAAATCACAGTATCCATCTGGTGGACCTAAGAGTCCTCAGTTTAGTTCAGTTCAGTCGCTCAGTCATGTCCGACTCTGCGACTCCATGAATTGCAGCACACCAGGCCTCCCTGTCCATCACCAACTCCTGGAGTTCACCCAAACTCTTGTCCATTGAGTCCGTGATGCCATCCAGCCATCTCATCCTCTGTTGTCCCCTTCTCCTCCTGCCCCCAATCCCTCCCAGCATCAGAGTCTTTTCCAATGAGTCATCTCTTTGCATGAGGTGGCCAAGGTGCTGGAGTTTCAGCTTTAGCATCATTCCTTCCAAAGAAATCCCAGGGCTGATCTCCTTCAGAATGGACTGGTTGGATCTCCTTGCAGTCCAAGGGACTGTCAAGAGTCTTCTCCAACACCACAGTCCAAAAGCATCAATTCTTCGGTGCTCAGCTTTCTTCACAGTCCAACTCTCACATCCATACATGACCACTGGAAAAAGCATAGCCTTGACTAGACGGACCTTTGTTGGCAAAGTAACGTCTCTGCTTTTCAATATGCTATCTAGGTTGGCCATAACTTTCCTTCCAATGAGTAAGCATCTTTTAATTTCATGGCTGCAATCACCATCTGCAGTGATTTTGGAGCCCCCAAAAATAAAGCCTGACACTGTTTCCACTGTTTCCCCACCTATTTTCCATAAAGTGATGGGACCAGATGCCATGATCTTAGTTTTCTGAACGTTGAGCTTTAAGCCAGCTTTTTCACTCTCCTCTTTTACTTTCATCAAGAGGCTTTTTAGTTCCTCTTCACTTTCTGCCATAAGGGTGGTGTCATCTGCATATCTGAGGTTATTGATATTTCTCCCAGCAATCTTGATTCTAGCTTGTGCTTCTTCCAGCCCAGCGTTTCTCATGATGAACTCTGCATAGAAGTTAAATAAGCAGGGTGACAATATACAGCCTTGACGTACTCCTTTTCCTATTTGGAACCAGTCTGTTGTTCCATGTCCAGTTCTAACTGTTGCTTCTTGACCTGCATATAGGTTTGTCAAGAGGCAGGTTAGGTGGTCTGGTATTCCCATCTCTTTCAGAATTTTCCACAGTCTGCTGTGATCCACACAGTCAAAGGCTTTGGCATAGTCAATAAAGCAGAAGTAGATATTTTTCTGGAACTCTCTTGTTTTTTCCATGATCCAGTGGATGTTGGCAATTTGATCTCTGGTTCCTCTGCCTTTTCTAAAACGAGCTTGAACATCAGGAAGTTCATGGTTCACGTATTGCTGAAGCCTGGCTTGGAGAATTTTGAGCAGTACTTTACTAGCATGTGAATGAGTGCAATTGTGAGGTAGTCTGAGCATTCTCTGGCATTGCCTTTCTTTGGGATTGGAATGAAAACTGACCTTTTCCAGTCCTGTGGCCACTGCTGAGTTTTCCAAATTTGCTGGCATATTGAGTGCAGCACTTTCACAGCATCATCTTTCAGGATTTGAAATAGCTCAACTGGAATTCCATCACCTCCACTAGCTTTGTTCATAGTGATGCTTCCTAAGGCCCACTTGACTTCACATTCCAAGATGTCCTAGACTGAGCCAAAGCCTCTTTGTATATGACTGGCACTCTTAGCACCTCTCTCTACCATAACTATCTTCCCTCATAATAATGTGTACATATGCTTGCTGTACCCACTTCCCTACCACACACTTCCCTGAGGCATGTATCCCATCTTATGACTGTATGCAGGTCAAGAAACAACAGTTAGAACTGGGCTTGGAACAACAGACTGGTTCCAAATAGGAAAAAGAGTATGTCAAGGCTCTGTATTGTCACCCTGCTTATTTAACTTATATGCAGAGTACATCATGAGAAATGCTGGGCTGGATGAAGTACAAGCTCGAATCAAGATTGCCAAAAGAAATATCAATAACTCCAGATATGCAGATGACACCACCTTTATGGCAGAAAGCAAAGAAGAACTAAAGAGCCACTTGATAAAAGTGAAAGAGGAGAGTGAAAAAGTTAGCTTAAAACTCAACATTCAGAAAACTAAGATCATAGCATCTGGTCTCATCACTTCATGGCAAACAGATGGGGAAACAGTGGAAACAGCAACAGATTTTATTTTTCTGGGCTCCAAAATCTCTGAAGATGGTGACTGCAGCCATGAAATTAAAAGACGCTTACTCCTTGGAAGAAAAGTTATCACCAATCTAGACAGCATATGAAAAAGCAGAGACATTACTTTGTCAACAAAGGTCTGTCTAGCCAAGGCTATGGGGTCATGTATGGATGTGAGAGTTGGACTGTGAAGAAAGGTGAGCGCTGAAGAATTGATGCTTTTGAACTGTGGTGTTGGAGAAGACTCTTAAGAGTCTTAAGGTGTACCTGTGTAGAGTCTTCTATTGTGTTGTTGGAAGATAGTGTTTGTGTAACTCAATGAAACTACGAGCCATGCCATGTTGGCCCACCCCAAATGGATGGGTCGTGGTGGATAGTTCTGACAAAATGTGGCCCACTGGAAAAGGGAATGGGAAACCACTCCAGTATTCTTGACTTGAGAATCCCATGAACAGTATGAAAAGGCTAAAAGATAGGGCACTGAAAGATGAACTTTCCAGGTCGGTAGGTGCCCAATGAGCTACTGGATATCAGTGGAGAACTAACTCCAGAAGGAATGAAGAGATGGAGCCAAAGCAAAAGCACCTACCTGTGGATGTGACTGGTGATAGAAGTCAAGTCTGATGTTATAAATAGCAATGTTGCATAGGAACCTGGAAAGTTAGGTCTATGAATCAAGGCAAATTGGAAGTGGTCAAACAGGAGATGGCAAGAGTGAAAATTGACATTTTAGGAATCAGTGAACTAAAATGGACTGGAATGGGTGAATTTAACTCAAATGACCATTATATCTACTACTGTAGGCAAGAATATCTCTTAGAAGAAATGTAGTAGCCATCACAGTCAACAAAAGAGCCCAAAATGCAGTATTTGGATGCAATCTCAAAAATAACAGAATGATCTCTGTTCATTTCCAAGGTAAACCATTCAATATCACAGTAATCCAAGTCTATGCCCCAACCAGTAATGCTGAAGAATCAGAAGTGGAATGGTTCTATGAAGACCTACAAGACCTACTAGAACTAACACCCAAATAAGATGTCCTTTTCATCATAGGGGACTAGAATACAAAAGTAGGAAGTCAAGAAATACCTGGAGTAACAGACAAATTTGGCCTTGGAGTACAGAATGAAGCAGGACAAAGGCTAATACAGTTTTGCCAAGAGAATGCACTATAAGATAATAACCCTATTTCCAATTTCCAGATTCAAATACTGAGGCTCATAGGGCTTGGATAACTTTACTTGTATCACATAGTTAATAAATGGCATAGCCAGGATTACAATTAATATCTCTTCCTTTCTTCTTCCATGAGAACTGACACATATCTCTTAGATACTTGCTGTAACCACAGTACCTAATGGACACTTCCTAAGCATTCTTCAGTGCATATTATTACAACTTCCTTTCTCAGCTGTATGTAAGACCTGACTATCTTTTTAATATTTGTTGCTAAATGAGCATAAGAGAATCTGTTTCTTGTATCCATTCATTATTCATTCATTCAGCAAATAGTTATGAGGCCCTACTAAGTTCCAGACACCAGTAACATGAGTGAGTAAATAAAAACAAAGATTCCTGTCCTTGTGGATCTTATTGTAGAGGAAGAAGTGATACAATAAGCAATACATTCAATAAACAAACAAATTATTAAAGATGTCAGAGAAAGATTCATTGACTCAGAGCAGATGAATGATTTAAACATCCATGAACCCATCAAAGGTAGGAATCATGACTGCATGGAATTAGAGTTTTGATAGGTACAATATTTTTGAAAATATTAAATTGATGTACTTTTCATTCATCTTAAATCATAATACCCTAGGGTTCTCCTACCCTAATGGGTTTCAGTGCCTCAGAGAAAGGGCATCATCTAGAATAACAAAACCTATGCTTCGTGTTGGCTGTCAAATTAGATTTATTTTGGGTCTATAACAAGATCATAGTTCTGATAGTTGGACCTTGTCAAAAAAGAAAAAAGAAATTCTCAAAATTCCTTCTCCATATCAACAGACAAATCTGGTGACTGCATATACAGGCTTTTATATATGACTTTGGTAGAGAAAATTCAGAATAGAACATGACATAAGTTTCCATCAAAGGGAGATAGAGAATGTTTCCAAGGGCACCAGCAGTTAGAGTTCTTATTTCTCATCAATCCCTATCCACTTTTGAGGACCAGTCCTGAAAGGGAATAATAAAAACACAAGATACATTGACATGGAATGTCATAAGCAGGTTTCTACTTTCAACTTGAAAGAAAAAAAATGCAACTGCCAAGGTGTTGAGAGTTGAACCATAAAGAATACTGAGCATCAAAGAATTGATGCTTTTGAACTGTAGTGTTGGAGAAGACTCTTGAGAGTCCCTTGGACTACAAGGAGATCGAACTTGTCAATCCTAAAGGAAATCAATCTTGAATATTCATTGAAAGGACTGATGCTGAAGCTGAAGCTTCAATACTTTGGCCACTTGATGCAAAGAGCTGAGTCACTGGAAAAGACCCTGATGCTGGGAAAGATTGAAGGCAGGAGGAGAAGGGGATGACAGAGGACGAGACGGTTGGATGGTATCATCAACTCAATGAATATGTGTTTGAGCAAGCTCTGGGAGTTGGTGATGGACAGGGAGGCCTGGCGTGCTGCAGTCCATGGGGTTGCAAAGAGTCAGATGCAACTGAGTGACTGAACAACAACCAAAGTGCACCCTTTTAAGGTGTCAAAGCTCTGCAGGATATAATCGGCCACATGGCATAGTCAAAAGGTAACTCCTTCAGGCTGATCCACCTTCCCAGAACCCAGCATGGTGTATAATGGATTGTCTATGATATTGGAAAGACTTTAAAGTGTCTCTTGGATATTACAAATGGTAGCTGAGAATTAAGAACCAAGACCCTGCCACTGATATGCTAGAGTAGTTTTTAGGTTCTCTTTTACAGTTGACATGAGGACGACGAGCATCCATTTAATATTATCATAGCTGATAACAAGGAGAATCACCTGGGCCAGAAAGAGCCAAATGAGACCAAGTTCTAGAGTGTGAAATGGGAGGTGGAAAGGAGAGGAGCTAGGTCCCACTGTGTGGAAAGAACAGTTTCACCAGCTGTAAACTTGATAGACATACAGAGAACGATGTTCAGTCACCATGCTGGACAAGAATGATCTCAATGGAGCCCAAAAGAACCCAGGGGATAGTTAAGCCACCCATCCTCACTTGCTCCAGCTTTCCTTTCTGCATCATTGTGAGTACACAAAAGCTCTTCATCTATACCTAATGCCATCTTGGATTTTGAGGAAGGACAGGGAAACCTTTTGGGAGGAAATTAACATATATGAAAGTTACTTTCAAATATTAATTTATGAATATGTATCTAAAGAAACTCAGATAATCTGAGAGACTGTTTAAAATTAGCAGTGAAAGAAATGCCTAAAATTAAGGTATTCCCAGCCAACCGTAGGCAGCTAGAAACAATAAAGCTGAGTTGTAGTATATAAATCTTGATCCCTGGATAAAGATTTAGCTCCTGACTCAGCTATTAGGATTTATCCTGCCTTATTCTGTATGCACATAGAGCCAACTGATTTTACTTTGGCACACTTGGGGAGTGCAATTGCTATTTTGGTAGGTGTCCAGATATTAAGAACTTCTGTTTATGGTGTCTGAGAGATATATTTTGGAAGGAAGAAGAGTTCTTTTGCCTGTTGAAGTACTTACAAGCTCTTTGATAAAAATTGCTTAAGAAGTTACATTTAAGATTTACTTAAGAGAGAAGGAAGAACTTACCAGCAGAACATGGCTCAATTTCCTTCTTTTCTTGCCCATTTGTCACAAGAGCTCTCTCATTGGTCTAAAATTCTTCTTTGAATAAGCTGAAATCTTTCCCATGCTGGTATCTATTCTTTCCAGTGTCTACCTAGACACATATAGACCTCTTCCCAAATCATACGCTGACCTCCATATGCTAAGAGCCTTCCTCTCTGAGAATCACTCAGGTTTTCAAGTCTTTCTAATTTTTTTTTTCTGTATCAAGTTACTGTTGATAAGCCATTTTCTTCTTCATGTGTGTTTCCAAATTTTAGTAAGTTTTATTCTAAATCTGACTCAGCAATTAAATCTGAGTGAAGAAAGCTTTAGATATCTGAAAAAATTTCTTTCATTCATTTTTCCAGAGAAGGCAATGGCACCCCACTCCAGTACTCTTGCCTGGAAAATCCAGTGGATGGAGGGGCCTGGTATGGTGTCGCTATGAGTCGGACATGACGGAGCGACTTCACTTTCACTTTTCACTTTCATGCATTGGAGAAGGAAATGGCAATCCACTCCAGTGTTTTTGCCTGGAGAATCCCAGAGACACGGGACCTGGTGGGCTGATGTCTGAGGGGTCGCACAGAATTGGACATGACTGAAGTGACTTAGCAGCAGCAGCAGCAGCAGCAGCAGCAGCAGCAGCAGCAGCAGCAGCAGCAGCATTCATTTTTCAAGCCAAAGAGCAGCAGGAACACATTTTAATTGAGTAATGTTGTGTTTATTGCCTTATGGCAAGGAGAAAGAGCTCCACCCTGGGGAACACGGTGGCTGAAGTGGGTGGGAGGAGTATTGAAAAGGGTTCATTGTAGGATTTGAAATTAGGTCATCTGGGAGATGATTCAAGGAAGTGAGACTTTGCTCTGCATGGGATGCTGCTAGGAAGCTGGGATAATTCTGTGATTGGGTATCTTAATAATTCTCACCTAGAATGTAAGCACCCAGTGATTTGTGAAAGGAAAAAAAGCAGCAGTCACTGCTGCTTTAACTATTATGGAGAAATGTTTGGTCATTTTTCTGGTTTGGACAATGTTCATGTTTTTATCTGCATTCAAAAATGATTACAATGTCATTGTCTTGATCAGTTACAGTTGTGGATGATGTTGATGTTTTGTGAAATTTTTTATGTTCAACAGGAGCAAATCAAGGCCCACCTCTGTGTGTTTGAGGCTAGTTTCTGCCTTTCAGGGCTGCTTTTCTCTCTTTATGTTCATTCATTCACTCACTAGATGTGGTTTTTCAAAAATTATAATTATTTAATTTGTTGTTTTGCTCACTTAATATTTTTCCCTATTCTTTATTCTAGAAAATAAGCTCTATTAAGATAGATATCATGACTAATTGGCTCTTAATTTTGTCCCAAGTGACTTCTCTGTGCCATGGAACAAAGCAGCCAACAGACTGAGCAATCTTGGAATGTCTCAGATCAGACACAGATATCCATTTAAATCTTATGGCTCAGAGTTCTGAAGAAATGAGAATGGTTCAAAATCAGCCAGTTATTCCCAGCTTCAAAAAACAAAACTTTTCAATGAAAAGCTTTTAAGATATGTTCTCAGAAGCTAACCATTAGGGTATACTTCTTTATTACACTATTTGTTTCAGATAATCTGCCAAGCTATTTAAAACATCAAATAATCGGAGTTCCATTATCCCTCAGAGAGAAGCCAGCTTGTAGGTACCTTGTAGGGAAATCATTCAGCTACGATAGTCTAGAGAGTCATGGGCGAACCAAAAAAATCCTTCATCAAGAAAAGTATTCTAGAATAGATTACTTTTCACACCTGATTTCAAGACATGTCAGTAACTGATGGATTGATATTTAACTCAGATTAGATTGTTTTGAAGAACAATAACTTTCTCACATGTGTTAGACCACATTCGTATTTTGGTTGTTTTGGTGGATGGAAAGCTTTCTGAGAATAGATTTGCAATTAGAGAAGCAAAGGTCTTACTGACTTTTGAAGAAGCATCACCACTAACATCCTAGTTTTCGATGACCTGTCACAGGGGTGACTAATTGATTCTCTCATCCAAATAAGACCCTCTGCATCAGATACTTTGTCAGATGCCATAGAAACAGTGCTGCTGCTGCTGCTGCTAAGTCGCTTCAGTCGTGTCCGACTCTGTGCGACCCCATAGACGGCAGCCCACCAGGCTCCCCCATCCCTGGGATTCTCAGTAGTGAATAGTAGATGTAATTTTTGCCATTTGAGATTTGAGTCACAAAAGAAAGATTTATAAACAAGGAATTTCCTGTGAGCTGAGTGTCACAAAAGGAGGCGTATACAAAAATCCCTAGAGCAATACAGAAGGTGTATCCAGACTCACAGCGTCACAGACAGAGGGAAGCAGCATAGGGTACCAAACAGGGAAAACAGCATTAGCTGAGATATCTTCACATGTCTTTAGACTTGTATATTTAAATCTTACATTTGTGATTCCAAATCTTAATATAGTCTTACGGTTTCATTTCTTAATATAAAAATAAATTGTCAATATCCCTACAGTGATATTAACTATAGTTTTACAAGATGTTACCATCGAGGGGAAGTGGGTAAAGGGTACACAGGATCTTTTGTGTGCAAATCTTTAAGTATCTCAAAATCAATGTTTGCTTTCTAAAAAAATGAAATATATTTTGCAGAAATGTGTTTCATGTGTTGGAGAGAAGACTGAGTTAGCAGAAACTTGGCCATCATAACTTCAAAAACTGCAATTCTCAGCTAGTAGGATGTCTGGCTCATATTAATTGCTCTTCACAGCTTTGGTGATTGAATGAATGACTGCAAATTTTTAGTGAGCAGGCAGTCTGCTAACATCAACTGCAAAGTCTTGGTCATCATAGTGAAATATTCACTTAATGTTTAAGAGGGACTCTTAGGAGGTCAGCCAGCCAATTCCATTTTCAGAGATTACACACATAATAGCTTCTGTGAGTCATGAACACTTTTTTTAACTAGAAATTGTAATTCAAGTCAGGATTGTTTATATTTCTCTCTTTAATATTTTATCCTTTATTCCTAACAAGGCCTGGCCCAGACATCAAGGGACCATGTAAATACAGTTGACTGAATTATTAAAAGGATTCTCTCTGAGCACCTCAAGGACTACACAATGCTTTTTTAGTTAACATTTCCATCTAGGCAAGGAAGGTCAGGACCACACTTCAACCACAAAGATTAGACTTGGCATAGTCAGCTGTGATAATATGAGCCCTGGGATTCATGGCTTGGTTTCCCTGGAAAATGTAATTAATAACCCATAGTTACTAAACCTCTAATCTAAATGTATTTTGGGATCTGCTTTTTTCCCTATACCTCTATATCCTACACTGAAAGCAGATGAACCTATGTTTTCTCCATTTCTCCAAAATGAGTTGAACTTCTGACCTGGGTTTTAAAAATGTTCACATTAATTAATTTATCAACACTGCAATCATCCACCTACCCATCCATCCATCATCATAGTGAGAAGGAGGAGGAGGAGGTAATATTTATCATCTACTCACCATATGTCAGGTAGTGTGCTGGCATTTTTACAAAATTTGTATTATTTCATTTAACTTTTACAAAAAGGCATTATACCCATCTTATAGATGATTAAATTGAGGTACAGAAAGATTAATTGCCTTGATTAAGATCACTTGGCCAGTGTTGATAATTCCCAAATTTAAATCTCCCACTCTGACTTCTCTCTCTTGAGCTTTAGATTCATGCATCCAATTTCAGACTTGAACATCTCCACCTAATAAACACCTCACAACCAAAATGTTAATCACCCTCATCTCTGCCTCCATGAAACGTTTGCTCCCTCCTATCCACCAATCAGTGATTGACAGCTAGTGACTGACAACCCACTCTCTCAGGCTAAAAACTGTAGAGTCCACCTGAGCATCTCTTTCCCTCTCACCTGACATCCTAACCATCAGCATATCCAGTCATCTCTACCTTCCACTCTCACCTGACATCCTAACCATCAGCATATCCAGTCATCTCTACCTTCCACATAGATCCAGAATGTGGCCATTTTTCACCATCTCTAGTGACTGGAGTAACTGGAGTTAGTAAGTGGAGTTACAGTTGGTCAGTGTGAAATCAGGAATAAAGCCTTTTAATGGCCTTGGAAAATAATAACCAGAAGTATTAACCTTCTCTAACAGATGATAAATACTGTCTCAGGAAAAACAAATGTTACCCTAATCTAAATTTTAAAGATCTTGTTTTATCTATTTATCATGGACTTATAGAAAGACAGAACATGAGCTGTTTTTAATATTGTTATAACCCCAGTATGTGGCACATAGTGTCAGTTCAATAACTATTTATTGAATAAATGAATTTTAATTCTCTTTATCTGTTTAAAAATGTTTATATTAGTCAAAAATTAGAAACAATATAAATACCCAGTAATAAGAGATTGGATATATAATTTATGGAACATTAATATAATGAAATAAAATCCCTGTTAAGTAGAAGTATATCTACTGGCTTGGAAGACACTCAAAGTATGCTGCTTCATTACCAAAGTAAACTGTAAAAAGTTTATATCTAATATAACAGCATGTTTTAAATATAAGGACAGATGAATGGATAGACAGAAAGGAGGGATGGAAGAAGACCAGGAAGGAAGGAAAGGGAAGGGAAGGAAGAAAAGGAGATATTTAAAGGAAGAAAAACAAAACAGTAATCAAGAAGGGTATTTTCTAAAATGCTTTCTCTAGGTGATAGTTATAAATAATCTATTGTTTATTTTTATGCTTTTGCATTAGTAAAATGGATTACTGCATGCACAGTAATCATTTTTTTAAAATGTCTGGTATAGAAAGTCAAATTTTATTGGCAACTTCATGTTTTATAAATTAATTGCAATATGTTGAGAGTAAGTAATTTTTTTCATTGCTGCAAATAACAAAAAATCCTCCAAACCAAATAAGCATCTATTTACTAGTATGTTCAACTATTGTCTCAGAAAAATTTCCACTGAGTATATGTGTATGATGGCTTTATGGATTTTGCAAATTAGATTCAGTTCCTTTCTAAATGCAATTCCTGTACAACAGTAGGTATCCAATAGTAACTAAGCAGGGTTATTTGAACAATGCATAAATATTTCATAGTGTGCGAAGAGCCACAAATGCCGAACTCCAAAATGTCTGCAAACATGCAAGATTTCCAGCTCCAAGAGTGTAATTACTGTCTTGGGATTTGTGGGGTGTCTTGTTGAAGACTCTTTTTATTTTGATAAAATGATGATCTTGCAAGAAAAATGATACTCTGACTCTCATGTTAACCTCAATTATCCTGATCAAGGAGAAAGATTCCTTTTGTAAATCATTTAAGAGAACACTACCTAAAGCTTTTTGTTATCCAATAAAATCAAAGAATTCCTCTCCAATGGGCCCCTCACTGTCTGGGAAAATGGGTTTATATCACAATAGACTGACAGCTTCAAAATCACATATTATTGGCAATGAGCTGCTGTCACTCTTTCAGTTCAGTTCAGTTCAGTCACTCAGTCGTGTCCAACTCTGCGACCCCATGAATCGCAGCATGCCAGGCCTCCCTGTCCATCACCAACTCCCGGAGTTCACTCAGACTCACGTCCATCGAGTCTGTGATGCCATCCAGCCATCTCATCCTCTGTTGTCCCCTTCTCCTCCTGCCCCCAATCCCTCCCAGCATCAGAGTCTTTTCCAATGAGTCAACGCTTCGCATGAGGTGGCCAAAGTACTGGAGTTTCAGCTTTAGCATCATTCCTTCCAAAGAACACCCAGGACTGATCTCTTTTAGGATGGACTGGTTGGATTTCCTTGCAGTGCAAGGGACTCTCAAGAGTCTTCTCCTACACTACAGTTCAAGAGCATCAATTCTTTGGCACTCAACTTTCTTCACAGTCCAACTCTCACATCCATACATGACCAATGGAAAAACCATAGCCTTGACTAGACGGACCTTTGTTGGCAAAGTAATGTCTCTGCTTTTGAATATATTATCTAGGTTGGTCATAACTTTTCTTCCAAGGAGTAAGCATCTTTTAATTTCATGGCTGCAATCACCATCTGGAGTGATTTTGGAGCCCCCAAAAATAAAGTCTGACACCGTTTCCACTGTTTCCCCATCTATTTCCCATGAAGTGATGGGACCACGTCACTCTTTAGGCTAAATTAAGAGTAAATGACTATCTCATGCTCCTTTTCTCACATGCACATTACAGAATAAAGATTTTAAAACATAATAAAAAGACAACAATTCAGAAACCAATTTTGAAATCAGAGGGGAAATTCTAGTGAGAATGCTTTTTTATGCAGTTGGTCAGTCTTTTGACTTAAGAATAAATGAACATGAGAGGTAAGACTGCTGTTTTAACATACAACTGAGAGATAGCAATCAGGCAATAGAGATATATAAAATTCATGGCTCACACTCATGGAATGAAAAGGCAGAGAGAAAGATGAGAAATCTGCAAATTGTGTGGACCACCCAGGAAACAACCTGCATCTCCAAGAGGTTCCAAACATAGGACCCTAGACAGTTCCTTACATCTGACACTGGTGGGGTCTCTCTCCCGGATGAAGGCAATAATCAGTATCCTCAATAACCAGGACTATGTTCTGGAAATGTCTGTGGTCACAGAACACTTTGGGAAAAGAGAGAAAGTGACCTTCGCTTCCTCTTCAAAAAGTCTTGATTCTGAACTACTAATCAAATCAGAACATCAGGTTATCCTCTACTTCCAGATGTCTTGATTGAGGACTGGCCATTTTAGTATTTATAAATGGGCTATGCCTCTTATGAACAGAGAAAAATCCCTTCAGGGCAGGAGGGAATGTGAATTTCAAGTATTTGGTGTTGGTTTTCTCAAATACCAGAATTAGCACTCAGCTCTGTAATGTAGATCAAGACCTGTGGCTAGAATTATCCACACTGGGCACCTCTGCTCCAGAGGGGATGTCTGGGTGCTGTAGTCATCCATCAGCTGGTACATCAGTGTTTAAAAAGACTGGGGGAAAAGCACAGCCCCCATAAGGACACTTCAAAGAATGATTATCAAAGTCCTCCCACTGGGGGCGTTTGTTGAAAACCCACTCAAACTACAGACAATCTAATGTTGTAACAAACATTTTTCCTAGTCTCTGAATGACTAGGTAGTTCTAGTGAACTCTGAATATGTGAGAGAAACTTGTATCTATTGACATGGGTAGGTATAATCTTTGAAATGGATAAAAGTTAAAAAATAAATAAAATTCACTTTTAAGCTCTGCAGAAGGCACTATCTCCATCTTCGGTCTCTTGTAAGGGCCAGGAGTGGTGATAACCTGCGAGATTCATACTGAATCTTTTGTGGTGAGTGAGCTGAATTGATGAAAAAGCAGAGACCATGAGGAAACAGAAGTGGAGAGAGAAAAATACCAAACAAAGATTGAAGGAAGGCTAGTTGATAATGGACCAGAAGTAAGAAAACACACCAAAAGGAGCCAAGACCAGTAAAGTGGTTGAAGCCGTTAACTGCCACAGGGGAGAGGGGATGATGACAGAGGTTTGCAGTGATGCTCTGCATTCATCTCCATTTCTGGGGAACCTCAACAGCGTAACAGTGCCTGTTCAGATTCTCAGGAGCTCCCCATTAGCCTCACAGCCATAAGCATTCACTCAGTTGCTCCAGCCTGAATAAGTCTGTTCCATGCCACTAAAAGAGCCTAAATTAAAGCAAGTTTACAATGAGAAAGAACAAAGAAATCACTTATAATCTCACTGCTCACACATAATGATCATTAGGGGGTATTCATCTATGGTGTTTTTGATGAATAAAAACATTTTAAATGATGTTCATATAAGATCTATAGAAAACAAGTAATTAAAATTCAAGTAATTGAAGCAAGGACAAAAGTGACGATCACCTAAAATACTTAACTGCTTGGAAATGAATAGGTGAGGGTTGGGGCTTGGTGCAGTTAAGTGCCTCAATTAATTTTCTTACTGCTTGCAATGCTCTTTTTGCCTAGACAGATATCTCCTCTGATTTGAGAGGCACTCAGTCATTCGGTATGTGTGTGACATAAGGCATGGCCTTCATACGCTTTCATTCAGGCTCCTTTAAGCTCGTAAGCATATGGCAACTACAAAAGAAAAAAAAGAAAAAGAAATGAATGAAGGGAAATGGATGGCTATGAACTTCATTAATATTAAATATTAATCCCTCACAAATTAAGGTGCAATTTTCCACTGAATGTTAAAATCATTCTTATAGCAGGTCTAAAGGGCAAGTAGGATACCTCCTCCTTATATATGGAAAACTGGAGAAACCAAGGGAGGAGATGACTTCTGCAATGTCAAAGAGCAGCATAATCAGTAATGTAAGCCAGGCCTCAATTTCTGTTAAACTTTAATTTATTCAATTCAGTCCTATATTTATTAGATGCTTCCAAATTAGTCAAGGCTTCCCAGGTGGCACAGTGGTAAAGAATACACCTACCAATGCAGAAGACGCAAGAGACACGGGTTTGATCCGTGGGTGAGGAAGATCCCCTGCAGTAGGAAATGACAACCCACTGCAGTATTCTTGCCTGGAAAACTCCATGGACAGAGGAGCCTGGGGGGCTACAGTCCAGGGGGTCGCAGAGAGCTGGACCCTGCTGAGTGACTAAACAACAAGACAGTCAACACTGTATAAGTCTCTGGGGTCACAACATAAATACAATTCACTCCTACTTTGAAGGCTTTTACTGTTTAGTGGGGGAGGCTGGCAGAAACAAATCGTTATAACCCATTTTACAAAGAGAATCATCATCATCTTTGTCATTGTCACTATCCTCATCAACACTTATGTACACTTTAGCACTGTCCTGTTTTCTTCACTGGAATTCTATGTTCCCATCCTCAAACAACCAAAAGAATTTAGGCACTATCAATGGCTCCTGTTTACAGACATGGAAAAAAGACTTTGAGGGATTAATAACTATTTGATGTCACAAAGTTAGACCATGTCATGCTTAAAGCCTAAATCCAGGTTTATCAGCCAGCAAAGTTCAGGCTTATACTCACTTATATTGATGTGTCTCCTGTATTTACAGAGAAGGCAATGGCACCCCACTCCAGTACTCTTGCCTGGAAAATCCCATGGATGGAGGAGCCTGGTAGGCTGCGGTCCATGGGGTCGCTAAGAGTCGGACACGACTGAGTGACTTCACTTTGACTTTTCACTTTCATGCATTGGAGAAGGAAATGGCAACCCACTCCAGTGTTCTTGCCTGGAGAATCCCAGGAACAGGGGAGCCTGGTGGGCTGCCGTCTATGGAGTCGCACAGAGTCGGACATGACTGAAGTGACTTAGCAGCAGCTCCTATATTTAAGGTTTATATAAATTGCTCCAGGAATAAAAATGAGGGACACTTTTAATTAGGAAATAGAAATAATGCAAAGACTCCTGATGGCTTACTGGTTTTTGTGAGAGCATTTTGGTATTTCGCTCTCTTTTATCAAACTCTCATGCCCAGTGATAACTAAGAGCCAAAAGACCTGGTCTCAGGTCCCAGCTCTTCCATTCAGCCTTCACTAAAATTGCTCAAAGGGCAAGAGAACAAAATTGTCAAGGGCAACAGAGCAAAAATATCTCACAACATTTCCATGATGCTTATTTAATTCTGCTGATGGCAGTTTTTCTTAAATGATTGGGAGGGCTTTTTTTCTCCTCTGAAAGAAAATGGTACTCAGTCCTCCAGCTCTAATGTTGACACCTACTACTTTTCTATCCACTTGCAAGAACTGGAATATATCTAAGGGTTAAAAGGTTAACTTACTTAGACAACATCTTAATTGCTGCTCCTTCATAATGTGTAATAAAACAGCATTTACTTTCAAAAACCCCCTTGTTAAAATTCTTGGGACTTAAAATGGTATAAAAGGAAAGCAATTAATTATAATTCTACTGAAGTGATCTTTTCTTTGTGGAGTTGAATGTAACATTCTAGTTAGCTTTTCAATATTCTTACCGCAAACTACAAGTTGTTTTCTGAATCAGCTTACAGAAAGAAACAGAGAGGAAGAAAACTCACTGAAGGTGACTAACAGTCTATTAGCCTAGGAGTAAGAACCAGAGTTACAGGGGTCCCAGACTTCAGTGGAAAGTCAAACACCAGTTAATTTTATCCCCAGTGCCAATTAATAGGGAAGGCAGTAACTCTGCAATCCCTATAAAGAAGAATCCAATGCTGGCCAGTCCCAACACAATATTGTATGCACAAGAAGCAGTCAGATTTATAGGTTTAAATAATATTCTAACAACAGCATTTATTGGCCTCGAATCTATCTTCAGTGACTACTTTGTTCCGTCTTCAGTCTTGCAAGTCAAATGTGTACCTTTTGTCAACTGTCAGGTTCCTGGGAAAGGCCAACCATTTATGACCCAAAAGACTAATGTTGACAACAGAGGCGTCTTGCTGCAACAATTTCAGGAGATTCAGAAATGGAACATCCTATATGTTGAAAAAAAAATAAAAAAGCCCCGGGATAACAAATGCAAAGAGGTTTTTCAAGATTTAAGAAGCAATATTCAAAAGCCAAGATTGAAGTAACTTTTCCAAAGAACACACACATTGTGGCTTTGAACCAGGTGAGGAGTCATATAGACTTGGATTTGAGTTCCAGTACTACCATGAAAAAAAAAAAAAGACTTGGGAATTATTTCAGCTCCTTGAGCCTCAGTGTTCTCATATGTACAATGGGGATAAAAATAAAGCCTTTATCACAGAGTGTGGGTTATAAGCTTTGCCAGATGCTTTATGTACTTTTCTGTTCATTTTAGTCTCACTTTATCCATTTCACATAGGCACTTTCATTTTCTCTATTTTTACTCACGTGGAAATTGAGACTTCAAGAATTTAAGTATTTGCTCAAAGTCAAATAGCCAGGAAATGTTTTCACTGGGATACAAGCCCAGGAATCTGAACCTGAGCATTAAAGTTTTGAGTTATATTCTGTACAGTCTCCTATGTATAGAGTGTCTGGCCTACAGAAAGCGCTTAAGAAATATATATCACCACCCTCACCCTCACCATCATCATTGCTACTCCTTCTGCTACCATCATTCTTCTATGGTTCCTACCATGACTGCTGCACTGCTCACTACTGTCTCTACTACCACCACCACAACTAACACGTCCTTGGGGGAAAAGAAAGATTGCGCAAAAGATTGCGACACCTGTCCTTTTAATAAATGGAAACATTTTAATCCAACAGAATTTAATAACCAAATCTTACTGGACAGTCTGAAACCAATATGCCATGTTTCACTGAGCAGAATTTCCAAGCGACGTGTCTAACCTGGTAGTGCTATATTTATTCATACTTTTATGTTCTCCTTAGATAGAAGGTAAATAATAGAAAGGGAAAAAAGAATCAAGGGGTGCACAGATTAGATCGATAGAGATAGCTATTTCAATACTGAAAAATGAGAGCCAGTATGGAACCCCGGAGAAACCCACTGTCCCAATCCAGCGGGCTTTGCTCTTAGAGCCTGGTCCTGTTGTATACATGCTATGAAATCTAAAGTAAATCAGTCAGCCTCAGTGAGTCTCTCTCCTTTTCTTTTTTTAAATCACAGAGAATATACTATCAGGGTGCTTCTAAGTCTAATAGTCTGTAAATCCATAAAAATGCTGTTTTTCTTATAATAAAGCCATAGGTCTAAGTCATCCTCATAGAACCCCACAACAAATGGAAAAATCTGCCAAAAGGAGGTCTCTTCGGCTGGTTTTTATTTTCTAATTAACCAAGAACAAGGATGGCCTGTCTGAAAATTTCCTTTGAAAGTCTAGAATTTAGATGCATGTCACTACACACAGTGTTTTCTCTTCAGAAATCCTTCTAATGAGCTGGGAGAAGACTATATTATTCCTTTTTAGAAAAATTTCACTGGAGTTCTTTGTACCCTAAAATAAGTAATTATTGCTGAAAACTGCAAGAATAGGATAATACTGCTCGGAATGCTTTATATTTGTAGCATCCTTTTCAGTTTCCCAGTCTTTTGCATTTATTATGCCATGTGTTCCAAACTTCAGATCAAACCAGTGATGCAAACTTTAAACCCATAATGTCCAGCTGGCTGTATGCATCTCTATGCAGACATTCTACTCTGGGTACCACAAACTCCACAGGCCAAAACTGAGCTTATTGAATCTGTAAGCACTCCTTTATGCTTTATCTCAGTTAATGGCATCGCTGTTCATCCAGTTCTCAAGACAGAAGTCTGACTCTTCTGTTCTTCTAAATTTGCCCTCAGACAATCTGCTCTGCTGAGATGGCCACCTGCTACTACCACATCTGATAAGTGACCTGGCAGACTCCTCCTCATTATTTAAATCTCAGCCACCCTCAAATAAAAACATAATAAACGCAAATAAGTAGTACTTATAATGTGCTAGGCTAACCAAATTACAAGTATGAACTCATTCAATTTTTCCAATGACCATATTCACCAAGGGCTCTTTTTATTAATATTCTTATTCTCATTTTAATGTGGGAAAACTGAGGCATAAAAAGGCTAAATGACTCACTCAAGATCACACATGTAGCAAATGGCAGAGCTGGAATGTGAATTCAGGTTGCCTGGCTCCAGAGTTCTATTCCTATCTACTACCCTCACCTCCTCCAGCGTCTTCCATGATTTACCGATATCACTCCGCCCATCTTCCTGGTATGACATAGTTGCTTGTTTTCCATCCTAGTGGTTGATAGTGCATCTAGTCCATTGTTTCCCAAAGTGCAGTCCTAGCAACACCTTCATCAGAATGATCCAGCATATGTGTTCCAAGATAAAGAATTCATGTGTCTCTTTTTTCTGAAAATTATCCCTAACATGCAGAATTTCATATCTCACTCCAGACCTACTAATTTGAAAATTCAGAGGAAAGAGACTGGATACATGCATCACAAATAATCTACATAGTAGAGTCTTACGTGTAACAATGTGGGGGATTAAATCAGCTAAGACATATCAAAATACTTAACAGGTTAGTCCTATGGTTATTATGGTTGTTTTCCACTACTATTTGACCCAAGGAGAGGAAACAAGAACAACTTTTCTATTCACTAAAAAAAAGGTCGGCAAGAGAGAAAGCAAGCCATGTAACTAACCATAACACGGGGGTCTCCCTTGATCAGACAGAGAAAATTTTGAAAGGAAATTAGTTTGTGGTTTCCAGTGCCATGTTCTTTGGGGCTTCTTACAGGGAAACCGCAGGGGAAGAGAAGACACAGTTACACTTTTATTTCAGTAGCTCTGTCCCCGAGAATAGTGGCGCCTGCTTAAGTAACATGACCCCAAGTACAGGAATTGGCGTGATTAAAGATTTAAAAGCTGAGAACCATCAGCATTGTCATACAATGATATCTCAAGCCTCAGAACAGCAGAAAGAGCCAGCTAATATAAACAAGAGGATCCTGAGCTAGAAATGGATGTCTAGTTCTGAAAGAGCAGATTTACAAGAAAGTTAACCCCATCAGGGCATGAAGATCCTTGATGGACAGAATGACATCTCAACTACAGTCATCCACAAGGTGAAAATCTTGCTCCACTTTGTACTTCTTATTTGGAATGCATCAGTTATTTAACTTATCTCTTACCTAATAGTCAGTTCAAAATTTCTTTTTTTTTAATTTTTTCAAGTCAGGAGTGTTTGTCTGGTGTGGATTAGCTCTTAGTCTCTAGTTACCAGTGCCCAGAGCCAGCAGCCAATAATTTAATCAATTATGCCTACAAAAGGAAACCTCCACAAAAATCTTTAAACAGTAGGGTTTGAAGAAATTCCAAGTTGGAGAACACATGCAAGTATTGGAAAGTTAGTATACTCCACCACGGAGGGGATAGAGCTGTGCTCAGGACCCTTCTGGACCTCACTCTGTGTACTTCTTTATCGGGCTGTTCATTTGTATGCTTTCTAATATCCTTTACAATAAATTGTCAATGGTAAGTAAAGTCTTTCCTGACTTTCATAAGCTATTCTAGGAAATCTGCCAGTCTAAGGAAGGGGTTGTAGGAACCCTCAATGCATACGCAGTTGTTCAGAACTATGGGAGGCTTGGGACTTGGAGCAACGTTTGCTAGGGATGAGGAGCAGTTCTGTGCGACTGAGCCTTTAACCTTTATCCAAGTAGACAGCGTCAGAATGGAACTGGGTTGTAGGGATGTCCAGTAGGTGACCAGAGAGATGGAGAACCAGTAATGGTGGAGAATATCTCACACAGTTGGTGTAAGAAGTGTGGCTGAAAACACTTTCAAAACGAATGAGTTTGAAAGACCACGAGTAAGATTCAGGCATTTAAGCAAGAAAAGTTGCTCAGTGACCCCAGTGTTGTGCTTAACAACAGAGCAACACACTATGCTGCCGCTGCTGAGTCGCTGCAGTCGTGCCCGACTCTGCGCGACCCCATAGACGGCAGCCCACCGGCTCCCCCGTCCCTGGGACTCTCCAGGCAAGAACACTGGAGCGGGTTGCCATTGCCTTCTCCAATGCAGGAAAGTGAAAAGGGAAAACGAAGTTGCTCAGTTGTATCTGACTCTTAGCTCAGTCGCTCGTTAGATGCCCCTCTCTCTAGTGGGCTTCCAGAAAACTCAATGCACTGCTCACCATAGTCAATTGCTCTCACTCTGATTTAGAAAATCTTCTCCCAAAGATCCCATGTTCAGATTTATGTGATTAAGTAAGATGCCAATTGGCAATCATCCTTGGTAGTCCCAAGTAAAACAAACTAAAACAAACAAAATCCCCTATAGCATCACTTCAGTTCAGTTCAGTCGCTCAGTCATGTCCGACTATTTGCGACCCCATGAATCGCAGCACGCCAGGCCTCCTTGTCCATCACCAACTCCCGGAGTTCACTCAAACTCATGTCCATCGAGTCGGTGATGCCATCCAGCCATCTCATCCTCTGTCGTCCCCTCCTCCTCCAGCCCCCAATCCCTCCCAGCATCAGAGTCTTTTCCAATGAGTCCACTCTTTGTATGAGGCGGCCAAAGTACTGGAGTTTCAGCTTCAGCATCAGTCCTTCCAATGAACACCCAGGACTGATCTCCTTTAGAATGGACAGGTTGGATCTCCTTGCAGTCCAAGGGACTCTCAAGAGTCTTCTCCAAAACCACAGTTCAAGAGCAACAGTTCTTTGGCACTCAGCTTTCTTCACAGTCCAACTCTCACATCCATACATGACCACTGGAAAAACCATAGCCTTGACTAGATGGACCTTTGTTGGCAAAGTGATGTCTCTGCTTTTGAATATGCTGTCTAGGTTGGTCATAACTTTCCTTCCAAAGAGTAAGCGTCTTTTAATTTCATGGCTGCAATCACCATCTGCAGTGACTTTGGAGCCCCCCAAAATAAAGTCTGACCCTGTTTCCACTGTTTCCCCATAAAACTCAGCAGTGCCACAGGACTGGAAAAGGTCAGTTTTCATTTCAATCCCAAAGAAAGGCAATGCCAAAGAATGCTCAAACTACCACACAGTTGCACTCATCTCACACTCTAGTAAAGTAATGCTCAAAATTCTCCAAGCCAGGCTTCAGCAATACGCGAACCATGAACTTCCAGATGTTCAAGCTGGTTTGAGGAAAGGCAGAAGAACCAGAGATTAAATTGCCAACATCCGCTGGATCATCAAAAAAGCAAGAGAGTTCCAGAAAAACATCTATTTCTGCTTTATTGACTATGCCAAAGCCTTTGACTGTGTGGATCACAATAAACTGTGGAAAATTCTGAAAGAGATGGGAATACCAGACCACCTGAACTGCCTCTTGAGAAACCTACATGCAGGTCAGGAAGCAACAGTTAGAAGTGGACGTGGAACAACAGACTGGTTCCAAATAGGAAAAGGAGTACATCAAGGCTGTATATTGTCACCCTGCTTATTTAACTTCTGTGCAGAGTACATCATGAGAAACGCTGGGCTGGAAGAAGCACAAGCTGAAATCAAGATTGCCAGGAGAAATATCAATAACCTCAGATATGCTGATAACGCCACCCTTATGGCAGAAAATGAAGAGGAACTAAAAAGCCTCTTGATGAAAGTGAAAGAAGAGAGTGAAAAAGTTGGCTTAAAGCTCAACATTCAGAAAACTAACATGGCATCTGGTCCCCTACAGTATACCAGGTAGGTAAGCCAAAACTGAAAAATTGCAACCCAACAACAATGAAACTGATGGATACTGAAAGATACTTCCTGTCCCCACTAGAGACAGAAGCTTTCTTGTCTCCCTAACTTACTTGATGGCTGTCATGATTTGGCTAAAAGACACAAACTAGCTGAATATATGACCAATAGGAAATCATTTGCTAAGTACAAAATCCATACCTTTATACACATTTTTGCTCTACTCAACACGTCTAGAGTCACTCATGGCTCCTTTAGTGCAGGTCAACCACAATGCAGGTATTAAAAATTCTAACCATGACAAGTGATAATTAGCTGAGATGTACATACCAAGGCCATCCTTTTTCTCTCTCAAAAATGCAGATATTTCCCAGAAAGAGTACGGAAAAAAGAATTCAAATGAATGGGGGAAAAGCACTCCTAGAGCTTGCCTCATTGTCTTATTAAATTTACAACATGAAACAATTTTATCATCAAAATTATATAACAGCAGAAGCCAAAATAGGATACTTCTCAGGCAGGAAATAGAAAGATATACACACACATACACAAAATATTTCCAAGGAGTTAAGACACTTTCTTGGACAAGTTATGTTACAATAAAATATTAATATGTGCTCATTTATCATGTGTTAATTAGCAGAATAAGCTGTAGGAAGTCCGGATTACCATGCAAATGTTAATTAGGTCATAATTTATGTTAAGCATTTCTAAGTTTAGGAGCACTGCGTCTCATTTAGCAGCAGTTGAACTTTAGAAATAATTTGCATGTGCAACTGCTCGTTTTCAATTTTAATATGACAGTCACTTCATTTTAATAAATACAAGAACCTGCATTTAAATAATAGCAAATTCAGAGCTAATTTGGTCACAGTCAGTACATTTCCCCAGGAGATGGAAACTCTGTCCTTTAATCACCACTCAGGTAAAAAAAAAAAAAAAAGTGCTTCAGAAGATGCTTTTTCTAAATAGCTAAGAGACTGCTCCCTGCTTCCCAGCCACCATCCAGAATATTGATGCCCTACTTTTGTTTTGAAGAAATTGTGCACTTGGATGGTTTCTATGTGAGCCAGCTTGACCAACTTGAGGTCCCACTTGATCACGTTTTCATTTCCTCATTTTGGTTTGCCGCAGGTACAAACATATAGCAACATTCTGTCAGTTTCCTCCCTTATTCTGTTTTTTTACATTTGAACTCAACTGTGTTCAATTTTTTTAAAATTCTTTTTTGTTCTGTTTCGCAACAATGAATTATCCCAGTTACTCTTGAATCTTTATAAGCAGGAAGAAACTTCAATTGAAAAGGTTGTTCTTACCTTCATACCCCAGATAGGAAAACTTGCAGTAAAAAAAACAAACAAACAAAAAGCAATCTCAGAACCTCCACAGTGGAAAATCTTTTTATTTACTGGTTCAGAGCCAGGCTTCTTAACTTTTCTCCTGTCACAGACCCCTTTGGCAATCTGGTGAAGCCAATGGACTCTGCTCAATGTAATCATTAAAACACTTAAAATACGGATTAAAAATGAAAGCACTTATTGTAAAATAGTATTTTTTAAATATGTGACATAGTAGTGTATGTACTTCTTTATTAATGCATGGAAGAACATGATCTGAGTCTGCTAACTGCTGTGGTTTTAAGTATCTATAGTAATAAGTCTAACTATGACTTCCAGCCATTTGCATTTCAACAGTATGAAAATTTCCTGGGATTTCCATTGGTGACAAAGTCACAAGGGTAACACTTAAGCTTCTATGGTTTGGTAAATATTTCATAATTGAATGAAGTTTTACACTTAAGTTAGAGGATAAAAGAGATAAAGATACAATTATGTTTTTGCTCAAGTTCACAAACCTGAATTTTCTCTGCTTTAAACTACTAGTTTGGAAGAAAATTTTTTTCTAAACTTTTAAAAATATTTTAATTAATGTGTCTCTAATTTAAAATTTTATGCTATAATATGAAGCATAATACATGAAAAAAAATCTTTTTACACACAAAAATATCTTCATTTAATACTTCTTGTCTGTGTGCATGCATCTTTTTACATATTTATAATTACAATGCATACAAAATTTATATCTTTTATCTTTTCCTATTATCAGTAGCAGGAGCATTTAAAGTCCACTCTTTGATGAGAGACCCCCAGTTGGCTCAAGAATGGAGAGAATATAGGCTCATGATAACCTTCCCCCCGTCCCCCCGCAGATCTAAGTTTATTTTACATGTGGGCTTCCAAATAAGCTTTGATTCACACTTTTCTTTTTTCATGTGCATGTGCTGCCAACATTTTAAAACCGTAACTTTCAAATAAAAACTAAAAACTTAGATTTCCAACTTCTCGTGGGCAATGCTGGTTCTGCATTCCCACATGGCAACAGTCCACTGGAACTGAGCCTGTTTTTTCATCTAGATACAGTGGACTGCTATCGAAATTAAGTTTTCTTTTTTGTTTCCTGTCTGGCCTTTAAAGACATTTGAATTGGCAACCCCCTGCTAGAGGATAAAACTCTTAATCCTCAGGCTGTCATTTAAGACCCTCAATAACTGGTGCTTTCAATGAATTATATTTACTGATCAAATTAATGATCAAAATAGTGTCACCATTGTCCCAGGAAAGGAATAGCCATCTTTCCCTACCATAGACTTATCTTCACTTAATTCAACTATTAGGACTGCTTCTTCATTATGTTTTTGCTCTTAATCAGGTCATATCTATATTTCAAATCATAATTCAAATATTACCCACCCCCTCAAGTTCCCTATCCTACTCCAAACAGAAATATGTGCCCCTACTCTCAATGTGCAGCTAACACAACACATATTTTGATTTACTGTTTAGATTTTCCAGTGGACAAAGCCTAGGGTCCTGTACATACATAGAAAGTAATTTTAGTTAGTTGTTTATTTTATATGAGTTGGTTAGGTCAAGAACCTGTTTTTTTGTTTTGTTGATGCTTTGTTGTCGCTCTCTGTTTATTTGCTGAACTTTTCCCTTTATCAGATTATTCTCCAGAAGCCACAAACTAAGGTTTTGGGGGCCTGTACATCATTTCAAATGACAGAACTCTTCATTCCTTTGAGCATATTTCTGGCATCTCTATAAAATATTTGTACAGGATCACAATTTTGGGCCTAGAGCCCCATGTGGCAACTATTGGCTGAAAGTGAGCAACAGAAGCCTCCCTTACCAAAGGAATATGACCTCCAGTTTGCTAAGTCCTCACCATTCCCTATTGAAGTGCACTTGACCCATTTCAGGGCTTCCTGGGTGGCTCAAATGATAAGGAATCTGCCTGCAACGCAGGAGACCCAGGTTCAATCCCTGAGTTAGGAAGATACCCTAGAGAAGGAAATGGCAACCCACTCCAGTATTCTTGCCTGGAGAATTCCATGGAAAGTCTGATGGGCTACACAGTTCATGGGGTTGCAAAGAGTCAGGCACAACTGAGCAACAAACACCTTGAGCCATCTCAGTAGTCTATATTATTTGCCTACTTACCTGCTCTGAAGCATCTCGATTTGAAACCACCTAGTCTAAACAAAGATAAAATTATCTTTTTAAAAAGCATAAGTGATAATCTACCAAGAGGCTTTGATGGTTAGAAATACAGTAGCAGGAGATAAATTGACAGCTTCCACAATAAAATACTACTTTCTTATGCCCTAGTGTGTGTGTGTGTATGTATATATATATATATATATATATATATATATATATATATATATATATATATGCTGAAAACATGAAAGTCTTTAATATGAATTTGAGAACAGAGACCAAATTGTTTGAGGTGTCATTTCTACACTTGCCAGAAAAGAAGAAAACCCCATTTTGATCAGGGATAAATGTCATATATTCAGGAAACATAAAAAGGGAGAAACCCTGCTTGACAAGTGGTTCAAGTTCCCCCTCTTTCCCAGAAGGGTGTTTTGCGGAGAAAAATGACCTCATCCTCAAAAATAGAGATATTTCCTGAATGTTCTTAATGCACCTTTAATCATCAACTATAGTTTTATTCTTCACTTTTTAAACTGCTCTTCTTTGGAATCTATTTCTCTTTCAAGCCACTGTACATGATCAATAGTGCTTATGACCTGTGCCAACTGCATCCGTTATTCTACATCTTAAATCTTCACTTTCAAGCTTTGAACAAAACCTTTGGTTTTTAGGGATGTGATAAACAAAGGCACATAATCACGCCTGACCCCTTTCTAATTCTGTGGATGTGTGTACATCCCTCCTCAGACCTACTATCCCTATGCTGACTCCCACTGTGCTTTCTAGTCCATTCTCATAGAGAAACCATCTCATCACAGGGACCTTATTCAGTCTCTTTTCTCAGGACTGCTCCTGCTTTCCCCATTCTCCTTGAGGCATATCAGACTGAATGTAGAATTATTGATATGTAAGGTCCATATAAATAGAGAAACTTATCAAATACTATATTTTTTCATTGTTTTACGTCATTTTCATAATCAAGATATGAAACCTCTTAGCCTGAGGCTTAATAAATGTCCTCAAATTCTGCCACCAGACATAAACCATCTGCATCCAGCATTGATGAGAAGGACAAACTCATACATGCTGTGTCCCAGAGCTCTCCACTGGGAAAAGGCCATGGTCTCTGCACTGGCCATTGTCCACTCAGTTTAAGTAGATATTTACTCTCTACAACTCTTAGCTCTATCTCCACAAAAGGTGAGAGAAACATCCAGAGAGAGAGCACACATACACACACTGCTGAAGAGGAATTTGAACCTGCGTCAAACCTGAACCAGTGTCAAAACACACTACGGGATGATGTTGAATCATCCATCTTGACAAGATGGCTTGTGACAGTGGGTCATGAAGAATCCATAGTTTCATTATATAGAGTCTACCTGCTAAGAAGAGCAATCAAAACCCAGCTAATTGAATTATCCATGAGCCCATTTAAAGAAGAAATATTGCTCAATAAAATTATATAGCCTCTCTCCAGACTGCCCCTCCAACTCTTTTATCTTGCCTCTGAGGCATATGTGTCTGACATCCATGACAAAGACCCATGGCTTAACGGAGAACAGGCCAGGACGTGGTCTCAGTCAAAGCCAGTTTCTCCACATTCATGCGGGCTAGGGCAATGTGATTCATAATCAAAATGGAAATCCACTATAAAAATACAATGCATAGATTTCCCAGGAAAGGCCCGGAATCTCACTGGTGGTCTACCCATCAGCCTCTCTATTTGCGATTCCCCCATTCTAGCTTCCCTCCTACAAGGTAAGGTATCATGGCCTCCAACAATACCTTTTGAAATAAAATATACCCTTCCTGGTGGTAATAACTTGAAGTTGCATTAGTCATCATACAGCCAACATCTGCACATGTGAATGCCAACCAGCTGGTATAAAAGCAATGATAAAGGGGGAACAAGGGAATGTGGGGTGCTATGTGTGTATGTAAACACACATACATATGGTTGCAATGGGGGATTTTCGAAGCAGAGGAGCACGCAGGTTAAAGGATAACATGGAGACATCAAAGATAAACTTCTCTTCCTTTCCAGTTCTACTTGGGTAAGCCTTGATTATCAAAGGAGAAAGACTTCTTAAATATTCAGAACAAATTCTCTCACTTTAGCCTTCCAAATGGGATGTGAATAGCTACGGCATCCAGCCCCAACTTGAAGAAGCCAGAACAAGTCTATGGAGCCCCACCCCCACCACCACTGACTCACAAAAATAGATTTATGTGCATCCAATAATTTAGGCTCAGGTGCTCTTCTAAGTAAAAACGATTACCTTCTCTCTGTCATGGCACTTGGGTTAATAATTACCAACTGAGTCAGTAAATCAAACAAACACATTTTTACCAAGACCTTATTTCCTCTGAATCTTTCATCTATTAAGTTAGTGCCATCCCTTGGCTAAATCATGGAATAGGTAAACATTATTCATGAGGCCTTTCTCTCAATTTGTTTCCCTACCTCCCAGATCCCATCTGTCATTGCACAAACATACGCTGAGTGGCCCTTGCTAACCACAGAGTTCAGGGACCCTATGATGGTGTCTTACCTGACTGTGTATCCTCTACCCAGCATCCCCTTCTTTTCCTCTGAAAATTCACCTCTCCTGTATTCTGCTGTCTCAGAAATTTGTTCTCTAACTTTCGAGGTAGCTTATTAGTGAGTAGGAATGTAGACTCTGGGGCCACGTCACTTGAGTTGAAATCCCACTTCTGACACGTAATAACTCTGCGATCTCTAAGTTATTTAGCTTTTCTGCTTCAGTTTCTTCATCTGTAAAGTTGGACAACTAATCATTTCTACTTTATCAGGTCATTGTGAGGAATAAATGTATTTTTATAGTTAAAACATGATTAGAGCAGTGACTGGCACTTTCAAAACACTCAATAAGCTTTGCTGCTGTTATTATGAGTGTGAACATGCTAAGTCACTTCAGTCTTGTCTGAAGTGGACCCCATGGACTGGAGCCCACCAGGCTGCTCAGTCTATGGGATTCTCCAGGAAAGAATACTAGAGTAGGTTGCCATGCCCTCCTCCAGGGAATCTCCCCAGCCCAGGGATTGAACCTGGGTCTCCTGCATTGCAGGCAGACTTCTTTATCATCGTAGCCATCAGGAAAGCCCTACTATCACTATAAATGGCATCAAGTATCAATACAAGATTCCTCTTATCATATGGTTTATTTTTCAAGCCATTATCATGAATTTTCTTCAATGCTTTTTCTCAGCCTCCTGTAGGAAATATGAGTTGTCAGGAAAGCAGGCATGTTGACATCATTCATACCCTGAAAGTGATTGGAACGATTGCTTATTACTCAGCATGTGAGGATTTTATATAAAACAGCAAACTTCTCCACAATTTGGTCCCATCTTCAGCAATCACTGGTAGCTTCTGATCCTGAAACTTCTCAATTTATGACATTATTTTTTTTTCTGTCACCAGAGCTCATCTCTCTTGGTAGTCAGTGACTGAACTTAAATATAGAGCAGTCTTTTAGAAAATTATATGAGCCTTTTAATATGGCCTATTCATTAAAAGTAACCAAACTAAAAAGTTTTAAAAGTTGGGAAACTTAGATATCAGTATATAACTCTACCCAATAAAAGGAAGCCAACTGCATTCTGAGACGTTATGAAACGTGGAGCTTTGCATGTGACATTGTTGAAGCACATTTGTGTTTTCTTTATCTCTGAAACTTTGCACTTACTGCATCATATTTTCAACATCAACTCAGTACTGAAAAAGAGCACTGAGTTAGGAGCCAGTCTCAGACCTTGGGAATTTCCATTATCCCCTCGATGAGGGAGAGAAAAAGCAAAACAATCTCACAGGATTAAGTTTATGAGAACACTGTAAACTGTGAGATCATCGCAAGCACAAAGATCATTATTTTTAGATTACAACAATAATAGTCAATGTTTTTGAGTTTTCAGTATGCTCTAGGAGTACTTTTAAGTGCACTATATAGATTATCTTATTCAACACTCACAACATTATAAGACATATATTATTAGGACTCCCATTTTATAGGTGAGGGAACCAAGACTCAAAATTGTTATGAACTTTCTAAAGGTCACATTGCAAATAAACTATAGAGCCATGGGGCTTTAATTCATTCCCTAGATTCTCAGCATCTACACTATACTTTCACCAGAAATACAAACATCTTTGCCTCTGCTCTAGCTCCAAAGATTATTATAATCTGTTTTAAACTATAAATTGGTTTCCTCTTGCTGCTGGAACAAGCTACCACAAAACTAGTAGTCTAAAATAACATAAATAAATGATCTTACAGTTCTGAAGTTCAGAAATCTGAAATGAGTCTTATGGGCCTAAAATCACGGTGTTAGCAGGGCTGTATTTTTTCCTGAAGGTCCTAGGGGAGAATTCATGCTTTGCCTTCTCCAGCTTCTAGGGGCTGCTTCCACTGCCTGGCTCATGACTCCTTTCTTTGTATTCAAAGTCATCTGGTCACATTACTCTGACCACTCTTCCATCATCACATCTTCTTGCCTCTGACTAGAGCCCCCCTCTTAAGACACTTGTGATTACATTAGGTCTACCCAGATAATCCAGGATCATCTCCCCATAGCAAGATCTGTAATTCAATCACATCTGCCATGTCCTGTTTGCCATGTAAGGTAATATATTTGCAGCTTCTGTGGATTAGGATATGATCATCTTTGAGGGAGCTAATTTTTTTTTTTTTTGCCTACCATACTCTTCCATTGTCAGGTTAGCTGTCTGAATAATTGTTGTGCTTAGATGCTTCAGTCGTATCCAACTTTTTGCAACCCCATGGACTGTAGCCCACCAGCTCCTCTGTCCATGGGATTATCCAGGCAAGAATATTGAAGTGGGTTGCCATTCCCTTCTCCAGGGGCTCTTCCTGACCCAGGGATCAAACCTGCATCTCCTGCGTCTCCTGCATTGGCAGGAGGTTTCTTTTCCACTAGCACCGTCTGTCTCTAGCATATAAAAATGGAAAGGAAGTAAATTGTTTCCATCCTACCATCTTTTCTGTGACAAAGATCCATGTTTAAATGAGGCAGTTAAATTGATGTGGTCTCACAAAAATAGAATTATTTATGTGGTCAGCTACAGAAGAGTGAAGAAAACACATAGTGTCACCTCTCCCAACACTAATGAGAGGAGGCTGGCTTGGGTGGGGCTCCATTTTAAGTAACGGCATTTGGCCAGATGGTATAACTGACATCTCTAGCTCCAAGTCAAGTAGACATTACTTGAGTTATCACAGGGGCAAATCTGTAAATGATTTATTTCTATCTTTGGCTCCCAATTCAGGGCTGTGAACTATACATTGACTCTGATACAGGAAAGGATGCTCTGCCCTCTTTGGAGGAACACCTGGGACCAACATAATTGCTGGCCAAGAGGGAAAGAAATCTAAAATAGGCAGGAGAGGACAGAGATTATGGACTTCAATTGCAGCTCAAGTCTAAGAGCCAGGACTGAAGCTTTTCCCCATCAAATTTCCTGTATAAGTTGTGTCCAGCCAACCCTTTACTATACAACAAAGGCAACTTATCATGGGTCATAAGTGGATCTGAGTACTTGCAGGAATGAAAGTTTTAACAAACATTGTGTTGCCTTACTCATATCCTCCCGATCTTTCAGTGTCTCCAGGCAAATTCTAGATGCCGATCTCTGCATTTTGGGGCCTGAAAGGCTTTTTTCCTGGAAATATTATACCAAGGCAGGTGGCTTAATAATGCTCCTTCTACCGCCTGCCTTCACTTCCCTTTTTTATTTCCCCACTCAACAACAGAAAAAATATTTGCACCCAAATCCTTGCCTGAGTCTGCTTCAGGGAGATACTAAGCCAAAGTATGGAGGCAAAGATCTCATTACTAAAACTTTAGAGACCATTCTTTAATCTATCACCCCAAAAATTAAAGAAAGAAGGGAAAGATATTTAGTACCAAATTAAGAACCTGGAGATCATAAAACTGTTTCTCCCATTGTGTTGTAACCCTTGATCTCTGGCACACAGTGCCTACTTTTCAAATATGTGTTCAATATATGATATGAAAAACAAATGAAAAAATGAACAGATTCATTTCAGTTCAGTTCAGTTCAGTCACTCAGTCGTGTCCGACTCTTTGTGACCCCATGAATTGCAGCACCCCAGGCCTCCCTATCCATCACCAACTCCCAGAGTTCACTCAGACTCACGTCCATCAGGTCGGTGATGCCATCCAGCCATCTCATCCACTGTCGTCCCCTTCTCCTCCTGCCCCCAATCCCTCCCAGCATCAGTTCAGGTCAGTTCAGTCATTCAGTCGTGTCCAACTCTTTGCGACCCCATGAATCGCAGCACGCCAGGCCTCCCTGTCCGTCACCAACTCCCGGAGTTCACTCAGACTCATGTCCATCGAGTCAGTGATGCCATCCAGCCATCTCATCCTTTGTCGTCACCTTCTCCTCCTGCCCCTAATCCCTCCCAGCATCAGAGTCTTTTCCAATGAGTCAACTCTTCGCATGAGGTGGCCAAAGTACTGGAGCTTCAGCCTTAGCATCAGCCCTTCCAAAGAAATCCCAGGGCTAATCTCCATCAGAATGGACTGGTTGGATCTCCTTGCAGTCCAAGGGACTCTCAAGAGTCTTCTCCAACACTACAGTTCAAAAGCATCAATTCTTCAGCACTCAGCCTTCTTCACAGTCCAACTCTCACATCCATACATGACCACAGGAAAAACCATAGCCTTGACTAGACAGACCTTTGTTGGCAAAGTAATGTCTCTGCTTTTGAATATACTATCTAAGGTTGATCATAACTTTTCTTCCAAGGAGTAAGTGTCTTTTAATTTCATGGCTGCAATCACCATCTGCAATGATTTTGGAACCCCCCAAAATAAAGTCTGACACTGTTTCCACCGTTTCCCCATCTATTTCCCTTGGAGTGATGGGACCAGATGCTATGATCTTCGTTTTCTGAATGTTCACTCTCCTCTTTCACTTTCATCAAGAGGCTTTTTAGTTCCTCTTCACTTTTTGCCATAAGGGTGATGTCATCTGCATATCTGAGGTTATTGATATTTCTCCCGGCAATCTTGATTCCAGCTTGTGTTTCTTCCAGTCCGGCGTTTCTCATGATGTACTCTGCACAACATCAGAGCTCCCACCAATTATGTAGCCCAAGAGTTGGCAAAACTGCCTTTAAAGGGCTAGATGGTAAAAAATTTAGGCTTTGCAAGTCCCATAGTCTCCACCTTCTCTATTGTTGCAATATGAAAGCAGTCAAAGATAGTATGTAATAAGTGAGTGTAACTGCATTCCAATAAAATTTAATTTACAAAAAAGAAATAAATAAAAGTGGGCCAATTTGGCTCATAGGCTATAATTTGCCAAATCCTGATGCAAATCAAAATTAAAATCATATCAAAACTTCAAATAAGTGAAGTTTAGAAGAAATTCTGACTTATCTGATGGTTATTTTGGTACTTTTTAAAATATAAAATTATTTTTTAATGGATTTTCTCATTTTGGGTGGCCCTGCTTTTCTGAAAGCCATTTGGGTAATTCTATACTACACAAACTACTGTAAAATAAATTTTATGAAAAAAGAGCAGACATATTCCACTGCATAAAAATAAAATAAATACACCTGATATTTATGTAATATTGTGAATAAACTATGCATCAATAAAAAATTAATAAAATAAATCTTTAAAAAATTTATAAAAATAAAACTTCTCAAGCAATTATAAATTAAACCTGTTCCTTTTTTACTTAGAGGCAACTTGTTTAATCTCTCTATCTCTGCTAAAGATAAGATAATTAAAATTACATTAATAAAACAACAAAAATTTAATAGCTTTCTAATTTTACTGTTAAAAATAATAAACAGATATTTTAATTTTATACATAAAATTATAAATTATCTTATGGAAAACATACTCAAAATTATAAGCAATCATTAATAAAATGTAAGACAATTCTAAGTACTGCTACATAGTTACTAATGTACTAAAAATACATAAAATAAAACTGTTAAAAGCAGTAAAAAAAAATATGGGCATCCGGTTTCAGAAGGGATAATAAAAAGACATGGAGAAGACTTGTCAATACATCCAATTTTGTTTTTATTTATTTCTAGTGAAAAAACTACCAATGGACTCCGCTAGTGGCCTACATTGATGCCATAAATATCAACATTTTCCACTTGTAGGATAAGTTATCACAGCTGTTAAAATTTAAATAGGTAATGTTGGGAGCATTACTTTACCCAGTTAAACAATTCTGTTACATCCTCTTGGGTCTACCCTCTAAAAACTGTCCCACCCTCACCCAACCACCTACTTCCATAGCACACTGCTTTGTTTCTCAGTACACTCAAGAATCTGATGCTGGGAGGGATTGGGGGCAGGAGGAGAAGAGGACGACAGAGGATGAGATGGCTGGATGACATCACTGACTCGATGGACGTGAGTCTGAGTGAACTCCGGGAGCTGGTGATGGACAGGGAGGCCTGGCGTGCTGCGATTCATGGGGTTGCAAAGAGTCGGACACGAGTGAGCAACTGAACTGAACTGAACTGAACTGAACACTCACCATTACCTGAAATGACTCCTTATTTGAACACTGTTCTAGTATTAACAGAAGTTGTGAAGACTTTAAAATCAATCAAGAAAGACTGCTGCAGAATGCTGAAGGATGTCAACAGATCCCTCAGAAATAAACTGATTAACATGGAGTGCACATCTTTGATTGTTTTTCACTAATCTGTTTTGCAATTGTGAGAAGAAAAAGTTAAATTTTAGATGATGCTGCTGAAATAAATCTTTTCTCTTTTGCTTGTGGCAAGGTAAATGCATATTGTCCAATAGAAATGATATATCTCTATAAATCCAATTCTTATTTGAACCATATTATTTGTTCCCCCATTAACAGTCAAAATCTTTGGCACGTGTTCATTTTGCATTTGTGTGAGAGTCATGGTTTTATCTTTTTTTAAATTATCCTTTTTTTTAATATAAATTTATTTATTTTAATTGGGGGCTAATTACTTTACAATATTGTAGTGGTTTTGCTATACATTGACATGAATCCATCACGGGTGTACATGTGTTCCCCATCCTGAACCCCCCTCCCACCTCTCTCCCCATCCCATCCCTCTGGGTCATCCCAGGGCACCAGCCCCAAGATTTAAAAGTCAACCAGATGAGGGACTTTGTGTTACTATTACGCCAGGCACACGGAAGGAACTTAATGAATATTTATTGGCAAAATAAATAAATGAACAAATAAATGGTGATGTCCCAACAAGAGAGAAAGTCAGGATACAAGCATAGCTACAATACAGCTTTCAGGAGTACCCTGTAAAATTATACAAATTGTGCAGTATTCAAGAGTTCTCAGTCAAGCCTCTGTGTACTGATTCATGGAATTTTCATGGGGCATTTTCATGGGGTATATTCATGGGGTATTTTCTCTGAGTGGCTCAGAGGTTAAAGTGTCTGCCTCCAATGCGGGAGACCTGGGTTTGATACCTGGGTCGGGAAGATCCTCTGGAGAAGGAAGTGGCAACCCACTCCAGTATTCTTGCCTGGAGAATCCCATGGACAGAGGAGCCTGGTAGGCTACAGTCCATGGGGTCGCAAAGAGTTGGACACGACTGAACAACTTCACTTCACTTCACTTCATTCACGGGGTATTTTCTCTGAGTAGGATGCCTTTCTTCGAGTAGCCCAAATGTTCCACATGGATTAGGGGAGGATGCAAGAACACTGTGAGGCCGTTTGAAGACCCAGAGTAGTCATGGAAATCTGCAGAGATTTAAATGAAAATTGAGCACCAAAAGAAAAGAGACTGTCACTCAGAAGGGATGTTTGGTTGGAGATAGCCTATTTAGAGCTGTTTTGTTTTTTTTTTTAATAAAAATTCTCTAACAAATTCATCTGTCAAGTTGAGAATATATCAACACTGAAAAATAAGAGAAAGAAGAGGTCATGGTGATTTCTTGACAGTGAAGAGCTATTAACAATCACTCCAATGTGGTGAAATTCAGAACAGAAAGCATTTTGAATTGAGATAGTCCATTTCAAAAATCATACTGTCATAATATTGAGAGTTAAACAGGTATAAATATTAACCTTGCACACTTCCCATTGCCAGATACCTTGGTAATTTATAGAGAAAGGTTTCTTTACATCACAACAAAGATGACAGATTTGAGAGGCTGTCTTCTATCATCTCAAACTGTCCTCGATTGATAGAAAGATATGGAATGTAAAGAACATCATTCGTATTGTCAAAAAGATTCCTCAACAGTTAAAATTGTTTTAGCAGAAAATAAAGTATGTGGTTTTGTCAACCAGGCATCTAGAGAATTTTTTAAATGATAATGTCATTCAAAAATATAATACTTTACACCTCAATCTATTTATCTTGACAAAATATTTCCATGCATATTTTGGAAGCCTGTGAACCAGACAAATCATGAGGACAATTTAAAACTCATGTGAAAAGTTGTGATAGACATATTGCCAAATGTTAGAGGGTAAAAGCTGAGAAGGGACATATTCTGTCTAAACCAGGGTTTCTTGACCTCAGCATGAGTGGTATTTTGGGCCACATCAGCTTTTGCTGTACAGAAATATCCTATACATTGAGAGATGTTTAGCAGCATGGTGGCTCTACAAACACCAGTAGTTTCCTCACCCCAATTAAGAAGGAAGGAAGTTAGCCACTCAGTCGTGTCTGACTTTGTGACTCAATGGACTGTAACCCTCTAGGCTCCTCTGTCCATGGGATTCTCCATGCAAGAATACTGGAGTGGGTAGCCATTCCCTTCTTCAGGGGATCTTCCTGGCCCAGGGATCAAATCCAGGTCTCCTGCATTGCAGCAGATTCTTTACCATCAAGACATTGTAAAATCACTCCTAGTTAAGAACCACTGACCTAAGTCCATGCAGTTTAATAGGTTGCTCAAATTTAACTGGTAAATCTTTGTGCCAGATCTGAATCTCAGCAAGGATACCAAGAACTATCTTGTTATCTTTTTGCCCAAGTAGAGTTTCAGTAGATTCTTCCAATGAAAGAGCAGACGAGTGATAGAAATCAAAATGAGTGTGTTGGAAACACTGAGTTCTGATTATGTGTCACTATGCTAAGTATGGGACATGGAATAATCCATTTAATCCTCACAGCAACCCTATGGGGCAGTACTCTTACTTTTCCCATTTTATAGATGAGAACACTGAGATTCACAGAGAATAAATGTTTTGTGTAAAATTATCAAAGTACAAAATATAACCACTGGGATCCAAAACTTGGCAGGCCGACACAGATTCTAATTTCACAGTCCATGCTCTACTGTCTCCTGCGAAGTAAACACTATTTTTTATTTCACTTTAGATAGTCATGGAAAAGATAAACTGGCTTATGGGCCAAACAATGGTCCAAGAGTCAAATCTAGCCCACCACCTGGTTTAGCAAGCAATTTTTTATTGGAACACAGCCACACCCATTCATTTACATTTTGTCTGAGGCAACTTTTACTCTGGAAAAGCAAGTTGAATAGTCAAGACAGAGACTACAGGGCTCACAAAGATGAAAAGTATTACCATCTGGCCTTTTTTAAAAGATTTTTTTTATTTTTTAGCTTTTTATTTTGTATTGGGGTATAGCCAATTAACAATATTGTGATAGTTTTGGGGCTTCCCAGGTGGCGCTAGTGGTAAAGAATTCACCTGCCAATACAAGGGACCTAAGAGAGGAAGTTTTGATCCCTGGGTCAGGAAGATCCCCTGGAAGAGAGCATGGCAACCTACTCCAGTATTCTTACCTGGAAAATCCCATGGACAGAGGAGCTTGATGGGCTACAGTCCATAGCATTGCAAAGAGTCAGACACCACTCTTAGTGACTTAGCATGCAAACACATGATAGTTTCAGGTGAACAGGGAAGGGACTCAACCATACATATATCTATTACCTAGATACATGGTTATATACATATATAACCATACATGTATCTATTCTCTCCTGGCCTTTTGCACAAAAGATCTGTTGATGCCTATCCCTGCTTTAGAGGCTAAGAAGCTAGTCCCTCCAATGGTAAGTAGTATAAAGAGAACTCGGAGAAGGCGATGGCACCCCACTCCAGTACTCTTGCCTGGAAAATCCCATGGATGGAGGAGCTGGGTGGGCTGCAGTCCATGGGGTCACTAAGAGTCAGACATGACTGAGCAACTTGACTTTCACTTTTCACTTTCATGCTTTGGAGAAGGAAACGGCAGCCCACTCCAGTGTTCTTGCCTGAAGAATCCCAGGGACGGGGGAGCCTGGTGGGCTGCTGTCCATAGGGTCGCACAGAGTCGGACACGACCAGAGTGACTTAGCATAAAGAGAACTTGAACCTAGCCCAGTGACAGCCAGGCTCTAACCCACAGGGCTCTCTGGATCACAACAGGAGTGGCAGCAGCACAGGGCTGGGGCTTACTCTGATCCAGGCACTCCTCTCGGCAGCCATCTGTGGAAACTCATTTAATCCTCTGAACAACCCAATGAGGCATCATGGCATGTGACAGCAGATGCTGCTGGTGTCTTGCTCGTATTTCCCCAGCAGTCACATCTACACAGTGAGGGCTTTTCTTCCCTTGCTTTGGGAGTATATTCGGCTCAAGCATGGGACAAGTGGGAAGCACCAGACAATAAATAACACACAAGCAACCTTCAACAGCTTAGCCATAAATTCTTCAGAGTCTTGGCCCCTGTTGTGGAATATATTGAGGTCTCTTCTATACTCATTCCCCAAGTTCCCTGTTTCCCACTGTGGTAACTGGTTTTGAAAACATGTCTTCTATTGGCTTTCTCCCTTCTCTCTTTCACTTGCCCAATTCCCAACCTATGTTCCCTAGGAACATTTCCCAAATAAACTACCTATATTTGAATTCTTATCTCAAATTCTATGTCTGAGGGTATTTCAATTTCTGCCATTTTTATAGGTAGAAAACTAAAGCCCAGAGAGGTTATGTATCTAGCCCAAAGTCACACAGCTGGTAATTGGTGGTATGAGGATTTGAACCTGGCCATCTGGCTCCAGAGTCCACTCTTAACCAAACCATTCCCAAGTAATAGTCACTTATAGGGGCATTCTGGATATTCCTATTCTCCTTTCTCTACTATGCAGGAAAAATAGATAGCTATCAACACTGTCTCAGAGTTTGTTTTGGGAGGGACAAAAGTCCTTTCAGAGAGAAACACACACACTTAACACACACACACCTAACACACACACACACACACACACACACACACACACACACGAAGACTTCTTTCTGCTTCTTCCCCTCCCTATCTAGGAGGGATAGTCCATTTCCCTGCCAGCACCCAGGAAAGAGGGACAGAGGCAAATTTTCCTCTCCTGAGCCTTAGAAAATAACATCTATACACTCCCTTGCTCGTGCTCCATTATTGGCCATGGCCCAGAATAGTCCCTTAAGCTCCAAGTAAACAATCAAGAGTTACCAGGCCTTAGAGTAGCTATGAAACTCTGTGGACATTCAGAATCTATATGTGGCCACATACCCAAATCATACGTCTATTTCTCTTCAGTGTGGAAAACAGACTATCATTGTCTTTTTTATTAGGGATTAAAGATCACACATTTGAAGGATATACCACCACCGTAATTCTTTATACACAGCTCACAATCCTCATATAATAAGAATCATTGAAATCACGCTGTCTGTCATGCGTACATCCTGCCTGGTGGCTAAGAGCTGCTCCCCAAGGGGAGAAGTCCTTCTTTATTGACACCCCTGACTTGCCCTTACCTCAGGCATTACAGGCAAAGATTTGGGGATTATTTTTTTTTAATAGCCCATGTGCTATTAAAAGCAGATTTCTAAGAAAATGAATGGTCTCAGATAGAGAAAATAAGGAATCCGGACAGGACCAACACATGTTGTACATTTTAAACTGTGTGATTGGTGCTCCTTACACTTGTACAGTGAAAAATCTGGCCAACTATACATGACAGGTCTGCCTTGAGCCCGTTTCCAAGGCCCATGAATTCTGATTGTATTTGTCCTGCCCAATACGTTCATATAATCAAAACTGTTGTATTATTTAGTATTAACGATTTTCAGAGTCTCAGAATGCTTCTACTTGGCAGCAACAGAGTACTCAACTAACAGCAGTTATATTTCATGAAGCAGGAAGAACGGAAACAGGACCTTGTAGTGTTGGTTACCTTAACGATTCCATGATATCAGGTTGATTCCTCTGCATTACCTGAGCTTCTGCCTCTTGGTCATAAAATAGCTACCACAGCTCTCACAATCATCTGTCAAAATACTTGGCTAACTTGATTCATTTACTTAAACTTCTCAGGCTCTTACAGTAATTGTATGCCTGTTCCTGGGCTGGGAAGATCCCCTGGAGAAGGAAATGGCTACCCACTCTAGTATTCTTGCCTGGAGAATTCCATGGGCAGAGGAGCCTGGCAGGCTACAGTCCATAGAGCTGCAGACTCAGACACAACTGAGCAACTAACATTTTTACTTTCTCTTGTAGTACAGTGATAGAGTTAGAAGCTTAGATTTCTATCACATATCTAGACTCATCCAAGAAGTTAAGAGGCGGTATCTTCCCGAAGCCTGGTTCCTTTGTTCCTTGGTTCTTCATCTATAAATTTTTCTAATATATTCCTATCCTCCATTACTTAACTTAAGTGAGCTTTTACTCTTTGTAACCATATTGCTATAACAACTCAGATGCCTGTTACAGGCAGAAAGGAAGGTTTCTCTCACTGCAGTTTGAATCCAATGAAGTTACATGGCATTCCAAAAGAAAGAACAGAATCTATGAATTCCTAGTTTATTCCAGAGATGAGGGCTTTCAGTTCTCATTAAAAGAAACTGCTACTCATATAAACTTCTCTTTGGGGTAAAATTTAATCCTTTGTGATGAGCTCTGTCTTGAATTTATTTGT